>NW_008246063.1:572771-581215 GCF_000691975.1 Corvus brachyrhynchos
AAAGAGGCTTCTGTGTTCCTCTGGAATTAGGGATGCAAGAGTCACGCAGGAGAAAAATGAAGATATCCAAGAGAGGATGTGCTGCCGTGTCAGAGGCAGATGCTCCAAGCCCTCCAAACCCTAATATGGAAAAATAGCTCTATTTTAAGACCGGAAAAAAGTGCACATGATAGGTTTGAGATGAGAAATAATTTGGGAGTGATATTGAAAATGATATCACTGCTGCTGCACTTCAGTGCTGCCAGGCGCATTCCATAATTAATAACTCCTTCAGATGGAGTGACTTTCCTTTGAGGGTGCGGAATTAAACATTTAAATCCCTCTCTGTAAATACAAGGCTGTGGCAGAGCTCTCCAGAAGCCTCGCAGCTACACTCTAATGTATATTTATATTCTAGATAAGTATTTTTAGTAAGAACTACAAGTCCTCTCTGTATTTGATGACATCAGAGCTCTGTTTTACATGCAATGTCCCGACTGCAAAAAATATCCCCTTCTTTTTCCTGCTCTTGGAATGTTGCAATAATTTCTGCCCTTGTCTCATCTCTCTTTCTTTCACGTTTAATGTGTGTTCCAAGAGGGCTGTGTGGGGTTTTTTTTCACTCTCTCACTCCCAAAGATGATAAAATATATAAAAATTTTAAAGAATGAAGCAGCCAAACAGCTCCTGGTGTTTCCCACCTCTGCAATCAGGGCATGCTGGGATAACAACCATCACTCATGGTCTGACCAGTGTCCTGCTGTGGAAAGCAACTGGAAATGATCCCTGCTGGAAAACCCAGTCCTTTAAATGTTAATCCTGCTGTTCCTGTGATGCTTCTGTGGGAATTCTGCCCAGGGCAAACCATGACTGAACCTGGCTCCTCCTTCAGTTCAAATCCAAGGTGAGTGTTGCGTGTCTCCAACGAGGAATTATTTTTTGGAATGCCCACCCCCACCTCCAAGAGTCGTGGAGCCCACAAGGAAAGTCTACTCAAGGCAGACACAAATTCCTGATGGAGGTGGGACTCAACAGGGTATCCCAGCTGGAATATCCACACAGATAAGCCTCTGTTGTTCTTTACTCTCGAATTTCTGGGTGGACAAAAGCACTTCAGGTTTGTAACTGGAAGCAGGAGGTGCAGATCAGGAAAAAATTCCTCCCTGTGAAGGTGGGGAGGCCCTGGCAGAGGTTGCCCAGAGAATTTGTGGCTGCCCCATCCCTGGAAGTGTTCAAGGCCAGGCTGGATGGGGCTTGGAGCAACCTGGGATAGTGGAAGGTGTCCCTGCCTGTGGCAGGGGGTTGGAATTCGATGATCTTGAAGGTCCTTTCCAACCCAAACCATTCCAGGATTGTGCACATCTCTAGGGCTGCCCCACATTTGCAGGAGGGCTGGAAGATGATGGAAAATGCAGGTTTTTTTGGCCAGATGAAGCATAAGGCACCAAGGAATACCCTCAAATCCAGTGATAAAATCTCTGGATGTGCTGGGAAGCAGAAACCCTCAGACAGACAAGAAAAATCCTTCAGCAGAGCAACATCAGCGCTGGATTCCGCCTACTGCGAAGCCTCACCTGGCAGGGCCAAGAGGTTGCAGGTCTTTTTCCAGCCCTTTGGAGACACATTTTCCTCTGTTCTATTTTCTCCAGCCTATATTTAAACTTCTCCCTCCCTGTGTCCACTCGACCCAGTGACGCAAAAGTCCGGCCAGGCCTTTGAATCTCCTGCATTTCCTGGGGCAGTGGCACTCGCTGGGTTTAACTCCTACGGAGCAAAGGGAGGGATAAATAACAGCAATAACCAAAGAAACAGCAAATTCGATTGTTTTAAGTGCTCCCAGTGAGGCCTGTTCAGCCTTGTGGCTGCCGCAGTGTGAACAGGTGACTTGTAACGCAAAAAAGGCCATTTTGTACCGCTGTGTGAAGGGTTTGTCACCTCTCCTAATCAAGAAATGTATTAGAGGTGTTTTGAAGATAAAAATCTGCTTTTGATTCTGTTTTAGCTCCCATAGAAACTCGTGGCCACGTTGGCAGGTAAGTCCTGGGTGACAGGAGGCCGGGAGGGGCCGGGAGCTCACAGCCAGCTCTGGTGACACAAGGGCACAGTCCCCACTTGGAGCATCTTTGCAGCACAGAATTGTCACTCCCAGCCTCCTGTTGGCCGCAATGCTGAGCTCAGGCCCTTTCTCTTTTGCTCCTTGAAATCCTGCAGTTCTCCCAGTGCATATCCCAAAAGAGCCTCCTGTCACACTGGACTGTATTTTACCCTTCTCTGCCTCCTTTTCCTGCAGGGATAGCCTTAAATATGGCTCTTTCAAGGAGGATTCTTCCACTTCTTTGCTTGTCCTTGTGTGTAGTTTTCCCCCTGTCTGGCACAGGACAGTTTGGGAGCTGAAAAACCAGACAGAAACCCCCTCCCTGCACCTTGTGCTGCCCCACACTCCTTTCCCATGGGAATATCAAGCACAAAAGAAAGATGCTGCAGGCTGAAAACCAGAGAATCCAACTTTATTTGTGAAATTCTCACCCAGAAGGGAACCCTCACCCTCCCAGTCCCTCTATATCCAGACCCTGCCCCATGCACACGTGGAAAGCAGAGCCCAGGATGCTGCAGAAAACATGGAAAGGCCACTGGAGATAGAGCTGGAAGCCAGGATAAAAAAAGGAATGAGCTCTGAGGATGGCAGGGATGGAGTTTTGCTTCTGGCCTGACACATCCAACTGGTTTTTGGAGCAGGGAAAAACAGAACAGACGAGTGGGAAGCAGGGGCTGGAGCTCAGTGTCTGCAAGGGTGGGTGGAATACCGGGATTGGAGTAACTTCCAATTATTATCCTCTCCATGGCATTTTTTCCCTGTAGATCTCAGCATTGCCAGGGGGTCTCAGGGAAGTTGTCAGTGTTTTAGTGGAGTTCTGAGGGTTTCACCTCCAGGAAAAAGGGCTCATCATCCTCCTGAGCTCACAGGGACCTCTGCCAAGGAGTGCAAAATTGCCAAGCATTTTCTTCTAAATGGTACTGAGACAGACCTTGAGAAACAATTCCCTCAGTGCAAGGAGGAAAAAGAGCCCCCCTGATTTTGTTTCTTAGGGAAACAGAGTGGAAAAAGGAAAAAAAAAAAGGAGGAAAAATAGACTGCTACAGAGGAGGTTGCAGGGGTGCCATGAAGACACAAGGATGGTGCATGGGGTGTAAGCATGCTCCATTCTGCTTTTGCTTCCTGATCCTCTGGATGGTCCCTGGCAATAGGAACAGAGGGAATGGCAAATTCCCTGGATCTCTGTGAGCTGGGCGCACCTGGCTCATCCATATCTGCTTCCACTCCAGATGCTTTTACATTAGAATCATTCCTACAGCTACTCCAAGCAAATCCCAGCTGGGATCCCAGCACTTTTAACAGATTTTTTCCAGAGTTGAGGGTCTGGGATAACCATTACTTTTCCTATCCTGCAGTTTTTGCTCAGGAGGGATGGCAGAGCAACAGAAGAATTTGCTTGGAATAGTCTTTAAAATACCTGGAAAGGGAAATCTGGGAGCTCCGACTCCAACCTGAGCTCAGGCAGAGGCTGAGGGTGGGGTAGTATTTGTCTGGCCAAACTTGGATATTTGGGTTTGCAGGTCTGACCTACCCTGGCATGTCAGTCCAGGGAGTGTTCTTCTGAGCTTTCCAGAAATCCATCCCATTCCCACAGGGAAGCTGAGCCCTTCTGAACTCATTTCTTAGCTTATCCTTGGAATCAAGTGCCAGCTATCTGCAGTTGCCACCCACACCCTGATGGGCAGGAAGTAACTGGGCCCAGATCCATCTGCTCCTCTCGCTCAGGACGTGGCACAGGTTGCCCAGAGAAGCTGAAGCTGTGGCTGCCCCCCCTGGAATTGTTCCAGGCTGGGTTGGAGGGGCTTGGAGCAACCTGGGATAGTGGAAGGTGTCCCTGCCCATGGCAGGGGGTTGGAACTGGATGATCCTGAAGGTTCCTTCCAACCCAACCCATTCTCTGTGGGTCCTGAGGACCAGAAGCAGCTGAAGGTGAGGAATATCTGCTTTAACAGCTGGAAACTGGAGATTTGAGGGGTTTAAGTCCAGGTGTCCAAACTCCTTGCTTGAATCCAGCGTTGGAGATGGGGTGAAGCCACATGTCAGCGAAGAAGGACATTCCCAAAGCATCTAAGAGTCCATGAGGCAGCTTGGCAGGGAGAGTGGTGGGCTTCTGCCTGGAGCTGGGAGACTTGTGACCTCACAGGGAGCCCTGGAGGACTGCTCCGGCCACCATGGCCACCAGGCTCAGCGCTGCCGAGCTGCTCCTCAGCCCACTGCTGCTCCTGGCGTCATCCGTGCACAGGTCAGTGAAGCAGCAGGTCTTGGGCCTCGTTGCCCCTATCCCGTCGTAGGAGAGGCATTCCTCCTCACAGTCCCTGGTCACGGTAATGTTGCCAAAAAAGGGATAACCTGGGAGAGGCGGATTGGAGAGGGGAAGAAATGGCAAAAGGAAATGGGATTGAGAAACACTGACAGAGGAGGTGTTGGACATCTCTAATCCGTGGGGGCCTCTAGTCCAGCCTATTTTTTGTGGGAACAGGTCTGCCAGTTCTCACTGCTGACTCTCGCTCACCCTCCTGCTCCTTCCAAAATCATTCCAGCATGGACAAGGGACACAAGTCCCTGTAGATGTTTGCACCATCTATAAATTCAGGGTCCATAAAGGTATTGGGGTAGGAAAGACAACACAGAGGGAGTAAGTGCAGTGAGTCCTGATACTTCACTATGAGGCTCCAAATCCGTTGGATTTCTCTCCTTCCCTCTTTAAACTGGGATAATTTCACCTGGATTTTTATAGACACGCTAAAGGATAATCCAAGCTGGGACTGGGATGGGGAGAGGGAAGCGTGGCCAGGAGGTTGAGGGAGGTGATTCTCCCCCTCTACTCTGCTCAGGTGAGATCCCACTTGCAGAGCTGCCTCCAGCTCTGAGGTCCTGAGTGGAAGAAAGTCATGGACCTGTTGGAACAGGTCCAGAGAAGGTCATGGAGATGCTCCAAGGGCTAGAGCCTCTCTGCTCTGGAGCCAGGCTGGGAGAGCTGGGAATGTCCAGCCTGGAGAAGGGAAGGCTCCAAGGAGACCTCAGAGCCCCTTCCAGTGCCTAAAGGGGCTCCAGGAGAGCTGGAGAGGGACTTGGGACAAGGGATGGAGGGACAGGACACAGGGAATGGCTTTAAACTGGAATAGGGTAAAGTTAGGTGGGATATTGGGGAGGAATTCTTGGCTGGGAGGGTGGGGAGGCCCTGGCAGTTTGCCCAGAGAAGCTGTGGCTGCCCCTGGATCCCTGGAAGTGTCCAAGGCCAGGCTGGATGGGGTTTGGAGCAACCTGGGATAGTGGAATGTGGGAGTTTGGAATTCAATGATCTTGAAGGTCCCTTCCAACCCAACCCATCATGGAATTCTTGGATTTCTCCCTGGGATCCCTCAGGGAGGGCGTTGGGACTCACCTGTCTCCACGGAGTGCAGCGTCGTGGTGCACACGGTGGCTTTTGGGGGACACACGGTGGCTTTCATGCACCGGGAAATGTCTGTGGGCTCCTTGCACGTGTAACATCGCAGGGACTGGGCTGCAGAGGGGACAGGAGGGCTCTGAGGTGACAAAATAGGGAAAGCAGCTTCCTGACTGAAATGCAGCAGTGTCCAAAATTAGGCACACCCAGAGGCACTGGCAAAGCTTGGATATGCCAGAGGGGAAAGACCAAATCCCAGCACTGGAGGACAAGGGTGCTATTACAGCAGCTGGGCCTGAACACGACTTTGGAGGCTCAGCAGCCCAGAAAAGAGCAGGGATTTAGAGGGACCTGTTCCTTGAGGAGTTTTGGTAGGTCTGAGCGTCCTCTGTAAGAATTCAGCCTGGAGAAGAGGAGGCTGTGGGGAGACTTTTTGGGATCTACAACTTCCTTCTGAGGGGAAGTGGAGGGGCAGCACCGATCTCTCTGTGACCAGTGACGGGATCCAAGGGAATGGCCTGAAACTGTGTCAGGCCAGGTTTAGACTGGATATCAGGAAAAGGTTCTTAGCCCAGAGGGTGGTCAGGCACTGGAATGAGCTTCCCAGCATGGCATCAAGAGTTCAGGACAATGCTCTCAGGCACAGGGTGGGATTGTTGGGATGGCCTGTGTGGGGCCAGGAGTTGGACTTTGATGATCCTTGTGGGTCCCTTCCAAATCAGGATATTCCATGATTGTAAAAACCAGCTCCTTCTGCTGACAGCAACATTCCCAAGCCATGACAGTGGCAGTTCCCCCATCCCTTCCCTCACAGCAACAGCTCCCTCCTGTTTGTTTGAGGGAAATTCTGCAGGAATCAGTAACTGAGAGCAGGATTTCAATTTCAGAGCTGTACCAGAGATCCTGAGGGCTGAGTGTGGCCTCACAACCACTCTCATGAGGGGCTACTTCTGCTTTTTAAAGAGGTGCTGTACAGACCCTCGCTGGCTCCCACTTGAGGGAGGGACATCTCTAAATATGCAAATCTTGGTCACAGCAGCTCTCAAAAATCTCAGTGTGAGCCTTGTCCATCCACAGCCAGCAGATACTGAGAGTGTGGATTTTCCAAATTCCTGCTCGTGTGGCTTTCGTAAAAAAAAATCCAGCCCGGTTTGAGATTTTCTAGCCTACCCTCCTGCCAGCTGCTGAAAAGCATCCTGAAAGCGTCCAGTGCCATCTATTGGTAAAAATTCACACCGATGCTGTGTTTTTGTTCCCGTTCTGCTGTCACAAAGGAACCTCTGGGGCTTTGTGATAAGGATAAATATTTTTGAAGGCATTTGTTTGAACACCTGACTTCAGAAGGAATTTTTAAGGCATCTACTCCTCGTAGCAGCTCCCTTGGAAAATTCAGCTGTGGGGTAGAGCCTACAGGGCGCAAAACTTTTCTTTGTCTCTTTGCAGAAGTAAAAAGGATTTCTTCCTGGGAATATTTCAATGTTCTTGTGGCCATACTCCCTGTAAACAGGGTGGTGGAGCCATCCCTGTTTATCCCAGCTCAGGACCTCACTAGATCCCTTCCCAATGATCCACGAGAGGCTGTTTACATTTTAACAGAGGTAACACATTATCAACAATCATTTGGATGTCTGTGGATGTGTAGGATGGGTGGATGGATGGAGCAGTTCTGGCTTAAGGCACTTGAGAAACTGCTCTGAAACCCTTGGGGTGAGGTGGTTTCCATTTCCAAACCTCAGAATTTTCATGGATGAGCAGGGAAGTGCATTGGGGGAATTAATCCCAGTTAAAAGCAGGTTTAAGGAAGGAAAACCTCAACCCCCTCATCTTCCACTGACTCTGGGTGGGGCATTTAGAGGACACGGGTTTTGTGGGAAGGTTGAATGGAAGAGGAAAGCCCAAATCTGTAAGAACCAGGACAGAAGAACTGAACAGGGACAGCTCTGTGTCCTGATCTGAGCCAATAATTCCCTGTTCCTCACTGTCCAACAGGACCTTCCATCTCTTCATATCCAACCTCGGGAGTATAAATGGTCACAGACACATCCCTCAGCTGCAAGAGGGGTGCCTAGACCAGCTGCTTCCCTCTGGATCACCCCAAAAATTTTACTTCTGCCTGATTTCAGCTATAAAGCAAAAAAATAAAATTCTTTGACACCTTGGGTGGTTTCTCAGAAATTCCATTAAATCCAAGACAAAGCTCCAGATGGAGATAAGTTTGATCCCTGCCCAGGCTGCCTTTCCTTTGAGGTCTTTCAGGGTCCCATGGAAGCAGCCTGAGGAGCTCTGGGGCCCATGGGCTGTAGGTTAAACCCCTCTGGGTTGGTGTCACCCCTGGAATGGCTGTTCCAGGCAGGGGTGTAGCTGAAGTTGGTCACATCCAGATGCAGGAAGGACACAGCAATGACCAAACCCTGCTGCCAGCTTGCCCAAGATCCAGACCCATCACAGACCCAGGGGAATTTCCCATTCCCACCTATCTCCTGAAATAAGGGAAAATCCTGGAGCTGGGGGTTTAATAAACCTTTCCAACGTCCTTGAAGTTATTTCTCATACCCTCACCCTTATCTATATTAAAGTTTCACCTTCTGGCTTTCAGCACTTCAAGTAGCCAGCTGGGAGGTTTTAGGGATGGCAGGAGCTCAGGATGAGCATATGCCATCCCATTTCTGAAGGGAGAGGGTGGCAGCTTAGGTAGAGGCTGGCGCTTCAGGCTCTTTCCCAGGCTGGTCCTGCCCTGTGGTTGTCCCCTCCACCCCTGGGTATGGGTGACAGGTATCTGAAGGATGAGCGTCGCTCCCAGCCAGGCATCACAGCTCTTCCCACCAGGAATGCATCTCCCCTTTCCCACTTCACCCTTTGACCTTCTTCAATACAAAAGGCATCATTGCCCCTACCCGGGGGTTAGCAGGTCTTTCCCCTCCCTCCCCTCCCGGGAATTTCCCAGGGGGTCCCTGGAGTGTTGGGAATGAGGAGCTCTTACCC
>NW_008246063.1:581276-608262 GCF_000691975.1 Corvus brachyrhynchos
AGCCAGGACAGATCCAAGAAGCTGCTCCCAAGGAGCTTTATATGTTTTCCCACCCTCCACCACCTGTTGTTGATCCTGTGGGCGGATTCCCTTGGGGTGATCAGGGGAGAGCCCAGCTCCAGTCTGGATTGGGATTTGCAGAGGAACAAGTTCCCTGATGAGGTGACATCACCGCAATGAGCAGACTCCTGCCATACCTCGGCTCTTCCCCAGGTTTATGTCCCGGGGCTGGTCCCATGGAAAAGGAAAAACACGGCTGGCACTGCAAGGTGTGGCCCCGTGCCAGGGCTTGGATGGGGAATGTGACCAAGGTGTGTTTGCTCCTTCCAGCCTGGCTCCATGAGCCCAGAGCTGGCTTGTGTCACACTGGTTGCACTGGCCAACCACGGTCAAGGGGCAAGTGACAGCAGGCTGGGCTTCCACGTGCTTTGGAAAAATGATTCCATGGGCTGGCATGACTGAGGTTGCCCAAAGATGTTTGTTTTCCCAAATCCAGTTCAAAATCAAGCCTGATTTCTGGATCCCTTGGTTATTAATTGAGCTGCTGCGTGTGGGAGTCACTTGGAGGCCAGTGGGATATGGTGCTTCCAAGTCTGGAATTGGGATAAGTCATGTGGTTTCAGGTCCTGGGTCATGCTGGCAAAGCTTTCCTTTGGAAAGCTGTCAATTATTCACCAAATTCTATCCTGAAGCTGGGAAATAAACCCAACATGGAGCAATTTTCCCACTCTGGCACCTTCCTGATAGCAAATTTCACTTCATCCACATCAAGGCAACCCTTTGAAACATCATAATTTATTTTGCATCTTATCCCATATTTGGGGAGCCAGCTTCAAATGCTTGGAGCTGGGGAGAAATGATTTACTTCCCCCTTGGGACTGAGCCACTGGTATTTTATATTTCACAGGAAAAGCTGACAGACTTTTTGTTGAGTTTGTTGTGATCCAAATTGGAAAACCCCAGCGTTGTGCAATTTCCCATAAAACAGCTGAATAAGCCAAAGAGGCGAAGTTTGTGAATCACTGGAGCACTTGGAGATTTTAGAGATGGAGATGAGGTGAGTTGAAGGTGTTTTGATGAGGTGAGCTGAAGGTGTTTTAATGAGGTACTTTGCCTGTCACAGACTTGTTATGACAACACACGTGAGAATTGCTGCCATTCCCAGCAACCTCTCCTTCTTCCCAGTTGGAGGATGGTTCCCAGTAACCTGAGAAAGGTTGCTAATGAAAATTTCCACAGCCACGGATGACACAAAGCTGACAGAGCTGTGGGAAAGGGAGAGAAAGACCTACACCCTAATCCTCCTCTACAAGTGTGAAAATTATCCTTTATTTTATCTTCCTGTGCTGTCAGAGACCAGGCACATAAAAAAACCTGAATCAAACATAACTTTCTGGGCACACAGGAAAAAAATCCACTCGGTGAAAGCCACCAGACCTGGTTACATCCAGATCTTTGCTCGGAACTGGGCAGCTCAAGGCACATTTGAGCAATATCCTAATTAACAGCCGTGAAACTGGAAAAGATCCAGCGCTTTCAGCATTCCGGGTGGTTGTGCCTCAATGGGAAAGCACAATGGGGTTGGCACAGTAAAACTGCTTGGTGGGTTGTGGAGTGGAAATGTGCATGGAGACATCCTCTCCTACCTGAAAATCATTCCATATGGAGGGTTTTTTTGGGATAAATCAGTGTGGTTGAAGGAATAGGGATATAAGTACTTAACCACTGTCTTAACTCTGTCTTAAAGGCTTGGAAAGGTTGGAGATCTTTCCATAAATCAGAACACTGGGAAAACACCAGGGCAGAGGGGTTGAGTGTGCAGCAGTGCCAGACTTCAGGAAAAAAAGAGAATTTGGGTGTGTTCCAGTAAAACTGTGGAGGAAAGGAAAGACCTTTAAGGTCTGTTACCTTTAAGGTATTCCTTGATTAAAGATAATCAGGAGCCTATGGAGAGATGGAATCCTGGAAACAAACCCAAAACCCAACACAAACAACCATGAGTGGTGTCCAAATGTGTGTTGAGGTGGGAGGGAGGTTGATTTTGGAAGTGGCAACACCCTCCTGGCTTCCCAGGTGGAATTCCACTGCCACTGTCAAGAAAAAAATGGGATCTTGATGGAAAAAACCCAATAGACAGCAATTAATGGGGAGACTGAGACAACAGGATTCACTCCAAAAGATGGCACTGGAAAACACTGGCCCCTTTTAGATCAGCAGAGTTAAGACAAGCCTGATTTAAATGAGACTGGAAGTTGAAGTTGGATCTTAAATGCTAGAAAAATTAGGATTATTTCTGTAAGCAAATGCAGAGAAGAAACCTGACCTGCTTAAAGCCTGATAAATGTGTGAAAACTGTGGTTTGACAAAGGAGTTCGGTAAGGCTTAGACAGCTTTCATGACTCAGGAGGCCCTAAAAATTCCCTTCTGTCTCTGTCAGGGGTGGAATAAGCCCTGGGAAAGGTTGTGAGCTCTGACTGACAGGAGCCAGAAGGGACTTCGGTTGAAATGTCACTTCAGGTCTGGAGAGCTGAGAATATCAACGAGGTGTGGTGCGTAGGGAGAAAGGTTTGTGTGCCAAAAGCCTTCAGAAATTCTCAGTGGGATCAATCCAAACCCTCTCCCAGCCTGTCTCTGGGAGACTGTTCTAATTTATAAGGTGATATAGGGAGATATAATCCCTCTCTGCTTATCACAAATACCAGACAAGGCAGATGACAGAAATTCGGTGTTTACAGGCAAGAAGGTGACGTGCTTCACCTGCTCTAACTTCCCTTACAGTTAATTCTTTTTTGAATGATAAAACCCCAATTTTTTATGAGGTGTTCTGCAGGGAGTGAACACAAAGCTTTGCTAAGGTGTTCCAGTTGCTGGTTATCAGCCACATGTGATATTAGTCCTGTGTAAAATATTTCTGCTCTGATTTATGGGGTCCCTACAGCCAGTGGCTCTCCTTACACCCTTCTACTAAATTTAATTTCTCACTGTTGCAATTTTCCTCTTCTCCATAGAAATGTATTTTGTCTGGGATATCCCTTGGACAGATTTTGGTGGGCTCTTTGGCTCCTTCTCTGGAAAACTGGTTCTCCAAGGCTTTAATCCTTCTGATGGTCCTTCTCTGAACTCCCTCTGTTTCACCACCTGCTCTCCTACATTGTCCAGTTCAGAAATGGACATTTTCTTAGGCCATTCCATAGAATTGCAGAATGGTTTTGGTTGAAAGGGACCTTCAAGATCATCCAATTTCAATCCCCTGCCATGGGCAGGGACACCTTCCACTAACCCAGGTTGATCCAAGCTCCATCCAACCTGGCCTTGGACACTTCCAGGGATGGGGCACCCACAGCTTCTCTGAGCAACCCATGCCAGGGCCTCACTACCCTCCCAGGGAAGAATTTTTTCCCAATATCCCATAAAACCCCATCTCTTTCAGTTTGAAGCCATTCCCCCTTGTCCTGACACTCCATTCCCTTGTCCAAAATCCCTCTCCAGCTCTCTTGGAGCCCCACTTCAGCTACTGAGAGCTCACAATAAGGTCACCCCAGAGCCTTCTCCTCTGCAGTCCCAGGAATAAACAGAACGGATCCATCTGCTGTGATACAAAACCAACCAAGCCTATTTGACACCATGGTCATGTCGTGATAACCACGGCATCAATCTACCTGACATCAATGTCTTTCCTGGGAGCTGATTTGCAGGATGGAGTTTATTTTCCAGGTATCAGATTTCCAAGTATGCTGGTGACAACTGGTTTGCAGGAAAATACAGATACTGTTGATCATTACACTGAGTCACCTTGAGTTCAGCTCCTGTGATTCCAGGGGGGTAGAACTTTTGCCAGGGGACTTTTTGGATGGCTCCACCATCTTCATGTGTGACTCAGTAGCGGGGAACCTCTCTGCCTGTGCCCGTGGCTGCAGCGATGTTTGATGATCCAATGGAAGTTCCACCTCTCATAGGTGTGTGTCGACAACAAGACTTTGGGCTTGTTGGGGTGGAGTTGGTCTCCACCCTCCTGATGAAATTCTGCCACTGAGCAGGAAGAAATCAGGTTTCGTTGGGCTGGAGAGGGGTGAAAGTGTGAGCACCCTCCTCCGAGGAGCTCTTTAGGTCTGTCTTCCAGGGGCCGTTTGGTATTAAATGTTTCTCCTCCATGGGGAGTATAAAAAAAAAAAAAAAATCCAGATTCACAGCTCTGATCCAATCTCTAGAGAGCTCTTACCCCTTTTTTTCTGTGTCTGAGCTTCATTTTGCTGCTTTGCACCCCCTGTCTGAAGATATGAGGTGAGAAGTTGAACCTCTCCAAGCAGAGAAGGGAACTGTACTCGCATCTCCCAAATTCTGGCTCAAGCTCACTAATCCCAAGGCTAAAAGGCAGGTGCTCCTAAGGATGGGAGGAAACCTTCCAGACTTGCTGGATTTTTACAAAAAGACATGAGTTGTGTTCAGTGCTCTGAGAGAAAAGCAGGGAGTCCAGGGATGTGATTATCTGGAGGTTGGAATCATTGAATCATGGAATGGTTTGGATTGGAAGAGCCCCTAAATCTCATCTCATCCAATCTCCCAGCCATGGGCAAGGACACCTTCCACTAGACCAGGTTGCTCAGGTTCCTCCTCTTGCAGTTGCAGGATTGAGGACAATTCCTTCAGGCATCACCTATCTAGCTGTGTTTGGTCCACCCCGGGAATGTAGGTCCCTCAAACATTTTCTGAAAACAGCAAGAATGTTCAAGATGTGATTCTGGGTTGGACCCCAGAGGGATGAATATCCACAATTCAGGCATTTCAGGCTTCCTTTAAGATTTATCAGTCCTACCATGGACTTGAGAGCTGCCTAGGAAGTGTAACGGGCTGTGTTATGGCTGGAACCCCCTGGATCTGTTCCAGGGAATGTCCAGGCACACGCTGAGGCATAGCAAGGACCAAGGATGTTTCCAGAAAGGTTGCTCTGGTTGGAAGGATGAGAAATTCAGGCGCAAGCTGTGACAGCTGTGATCAGGATCAGAGAATGGATCCTGCTCCCTTTTGAAGACCAGCATGGACATAACCTGGATGTGTGCTCCAATGAAAACCTCTTGTGTCCATCATTCCGGTGTGATTCCCTTTTCCATCCCAGTGACAGCTGCTGCCAGCCCTACATGAAAGCCCATGTGACCCATAAATCCACGCTCCATCATGTAGGGCACCTGTGGTCATGTGATTTTTCCATCTGAAATTTGGATGATTTAGAATAATGGGATTGTTAAAAGTTGGAAAAGACCTCTGAGATCACCAAGTCCAACCACCACCATGTTCACCATTAAACCATGTCCTCAAGTGCCAGACCCATGTGGTTTTTTGAACACTTCCAGGGATGGTGACTCCACCACTTCCCTTTTCCAATGCTTAAACACTAAAAAAGCCAAGGCTGAAGGATGCTGGGAATATTCCTGGGGGCTGCTGTTGGCTGGGAGTGTCCAGTGTCTTTCTCCACACTTTAATCGCTTATCTCTTATCAACATTTTGCAGTACAAGGACAACATGCAGAGACTGGCTGGTTACAGAGCTACTTCCTTCCCTTTATCAGGAAGATTTTCCCTCTTTATCAACTTTGGTTGTGCAGAGAAAGGAAACAGAATCTTCCCTGTGAACTTGTCACTTGTCAAACCCAGGGACTGTCACCGAGTCTGTGACTGAGGAGTGCCTGGCATCACTTTGTCAACCTTCAGCATCATTAGCAGTGCCTTTGACTGACACGTTGGCAGCAAAGTCTGTCACCAGATACAGATCTGGATGAGCCAATCTAAGTAAGTAACCCCTGCTAAGTAGTAAAAATAGCCCGTGGTGGATGTTGCCATGGGGATCCAGTGCAGTAATAGGAATAGCACGACAAGGAAGCAATTCCCATCATCAGGGTCTGTACGGTCAAGGCATAAAGTTGTAGGAGCACCAATTAGCAGAAGATGCAGCAGAAATAACCTTTGAAATTTTGCAGTCACAAACAGATTGAAGCAGGACAAAAAATCCAGAGTGGGAATCATCTGACTTCAGTTCAGCCTTTCTTCTCTACCATAGGTGGCTCCTGGTAACTCACTGGAGCTGTTTCTTTTTCCAGTCAGGCAGACAGATCCAAATTTCATCAGACAAAAGCCTCATCAAAAAGTGGATGGCACTGGGGATTACCTGCTTCCCTTCACTGGCTTTAAAAGGAATCTTGCAAGGGTGGAGATGAGGTCACCTGGAGGCCTCTTCATAGTAAATGTGTGTTTTGTCATGGAATCATAGAGTGGCTTGTGTTGGAAGGAGCCTTAAAAACCATCTTGTTCCAACTCGCTGCCATGGGCAGGGACACCTTCTACTATCCCAGGTTGCTCCAAGCCCCATCCAGCCTGGCCTGGAACACTTCCAAGGATGAGGCAGCCACAGCTTCTCTGGGTAGCCTGTGTGGCTGAGCATCAACCACCCTCAGAAAGAAGAGTTTCTTCCAATATCTGATCTAAACCTGCCCTCTGTCATTTTAAAGCCATTTGCCCTTGTCCTGTCCCTCCATCCCTTGTCCCAAGTCCCTCTCCAGCTCTCCTGGAGCCCCTTTAGGCACTGGAAGGGGCTCTGAGCTCTCCCTGGATCCTTCCCTTCTCCAGGCTGGACATTCCCAGCTCTCTCAGCCTGGCTCCAGAGCAGAGGGGCTCCAGCCTTTGGAACATCTCTGTGGCCTCCTCTGGACTTGCTCCAGCAGCTCCACATTCTTCTGCTGTTGGACCCCAGAGCTGGATGTGGTGCTCCAAGCAGGATCTCAGCAGAGTGGAGCAGGGGGGCAGAATCCCCCCCTCACCTGCAGCTCACATCGTGGGGACACAGCTTAGGACACAGAGGGTCTGTGGGCTGCCGTTCCTTGACAGAACAACTCTCAGGCACACACTGGGGTTCTTGGAGTGTCCTGTTCAGGGCCAGGAGCTGGACTCAATGATCCTTGTGGGTCCCTTCCAACTCTGGACTTTCCTTGAATTTTGCCAATCCTTCCCAGCAGGACCAAGCTCCTTCCTCATCCATCCACGTGTCCAACTTCAATGACCACATCCAATGCTCTTTCCATTTGTTGTCCTACTTCTGGGTATCCTACATAATTCCAGAGCAGTTTGACTCTTCCAATTAATTTTGACTCCAGCTCCTTTTAGCCTCCTACACCACAGACCAATCGTGT
Source organism: Corvus brachyrhynchos (assembly GCF_000691975.1). Taxonomy (NCBI): domain Eukaryota; kingdom Metazoa; phylum Chordata; class Aves; order Passeriformes; family Corvidae; genus Corvus; species Corvus brachyrhynchos. The sequence continues at coordinate 588,454 of NW_008246063.1, forward strand.
CTTTCCGTCCTCCCCCATCTCTCCCCTCCCTGCTGAGATGGTTTTGGGGTGGTGTAGATACAAAAATGTTGCTAGCAAGGATTTTCTTGCTATTTTCTAAGCCTGTGAGAGACTCTTCTCTCTCACAGAAGAGGTAGCAGAGCTATGTAAACAACCAAACACCTGCAGCCTTGAAAAGTCTTGTTTGTAGTGCAGTAGGAAAATATTTTGACAGTGGATGTTTTAGGATTTTGGCCAACCACCCCAAGGGGTGGCTGATCCTTTGTCCAATTAGACTATGAAGAAAAAAGTCTATAAAAGAGTTTGTAAAATAATTAAATAGATCAATCTTGCTGCACAGTTCCTGCCTGCTGGATTTTCTCTCCTCCTCCCTACGGCTGTGGGACACGGTGATACACCCTAAGGTTGCAGTAATAAGGTGGCACACCCAGATTTCTGGGACCAGGAGTCTAACACACTTGGAACAGTATTGTCCCCTCATCCAGCTGAATTTTGGGATGATTCAGTTTCAGCTAAACAGATAAATGTTGATATATGGTTGATATATAGATAAATATGTTGTTATCCAGGCCTATTTGTTGATGTCCAGAAAAAGGAGGAGTGCACTGGGAGTTCAAGGACATGGATGCAAAGTATAAAGCTTGTGGTTCACTGAAATCAAGGATTCAGAAACCTCTTTGCTTTTTTTCCATAAAAAAAGAGGAAAAGTGGCAAAAAAAATTCTAGACAGAGTAACCGTGGCCTGAAATGTGTGAATAATTTCAAATTATTCCAGGAGTGAGAGGGAAGTCTAAAAGAATGGTGGAAAAACGAAGCAGCAGACAAAACAATGTGAGGGAGGTTAAGAAATATATAAAGTAAAAATTTGCAATAGTCAAAATTACTTAGATCTTGAGAAAGACATTGAATGCTATTTATTCATTTATTTAAAATGAATTATTTAAAGTTATTTAAATATTATGTAAAATTATTTAGCCTTTAAGTTGAGAGGCAAAATAAAGTAGTGATAGATGAAAACTGAATATTAAATTAACCACTTGTTTATTCAATATATAAAATGCTTTTGATTTTGGGGGTAAAGACAGCATGGAAAAAGGTGTCCAGAAAAAGAAACAACCACAACTGAGGTGGAACAAAAAAATTCAGTGTATTCAAGCTGGGACAAAGCAGGACAGCATGTTTTCCATCCCAGAACTCTTGGAGAACTGAGATACAGAGCAACAGGTCCAGGTCCACTCCCAAACAGTGTTCATAAATTGGTCAAGGCAGAATCATGAGGTCAGAATTTAGCACCTAAATTAAAAAGAGGAGGGGTAACAGCCACTGTCTGACCTTGATAGACTGCCAAGATTAAAAACAGGGTTTGAAGGAATGAAAATAATAAAAAAACAGGAAAAGACTTAAAATCCAATGTTATCTGTGTTGTTTTAATGTTAGTAAAGTCAGATTTTCACAAGTTTGGCAAAGAAATAACACAGGATAATGTAGGAATATTTATTAAGATGGCACAGATGGAAATTAAGTTGGATTAAGATGAGTGAGAATTTTTTAAAGGCTTGGAGTGGAGGAGCTGGAAATATTTAAAGTGTTGGGAGTGGGATATGAGCCTGGGGAAAATCATCAGTGCCATTCCTCACTTTTGGAGTGCTCTTGCTTAATATTTTCTGTTAAGACCTTGAAAGATGCCAAATAGGATGGAATTTACCGGTAGCACAAATTCAGGGAGCCCCAGCAATTCCGGGAAGGATCAGGATATCGTTAACAACCAGGTGGCTTGGATGCAAGTCATGGATTAAATAGGATCATCCACCGTAATAAGTCAGTTATACGGTAAAGGAGGAGGTCACCTGGAAATGATGGGGAGATGAAAGACGCGGGAATTCTTGGATGATCCTGGGTGGAATCTCTGCCAGGCGCCTGATGGAGCGTAGAAAAGGTGTTGTGGTTGGGGCTGTGTCAGTAGGGACAGTGCAGGGATGTTGTGCAAGGCACCAACAAGGCCACACTCGCAACACTGGGTGCATTTCCCCACCTTTGCCTGAGGGACCTGAATTCCCCTCCAAAGGATCACAGGAAGATGAGAATGGATGGAATATGAAGCTAAAAGGGAAGATTTAATGAAGAGGGAGAGTGGCTTTTCACACAGGCAGGTGGTGATAGGGCAAAAGGGAAATGGTTTTAAACTAAAAGAGGATTTACATTAGAATTTGGGAAGAAATTCTTTGTGGGAGAGATGAAACACCGGAATAGGTTGCCCAGAGAAGTTGCGGCTCTCCCATCCTTGGAAGTGTTCCAGGCTGGGTTGGACGGGGCTTGAAGCAACCTGGGATAGTGGAAGGTGTCCCTGCCCATGGCAGGGGATTGGAACTAAATCTCTAAGGTCCCTTCCAGTCCAAACCTTTCCATGATTCTAAAAGAGATGGGATTTCTTAGCAGAAGGAGAAAGGATTCCCAAATATGGACACGCTCAACAGCAGGGAAGAACAGGCTGAGATAAGAAAAAGGGTGGCAACTAGAGAAAAACAGTCCTTCAATTCTCCATATAAATGTTCCAGGTTTAGTGCCAGGCTGGGAGCTCTCAAGGGTGGAGAACTAATCCATGTCCACGACTGGGTAATTGGGATGGAGACACTGAAGTTAAGGCTGGTTTGAAGTGAATATAAGCAGTGTTTTTGCCAGACACTTGCGTAGAAAGGCTTTATGACCTTCCCAGCAGTAACATTCCAGGAAAACCTTTAATCCCCTCAGCCTCCAGTGCCCATCTATCCATCCTGGATAGCTGTCCTGTCATCCAAGGATGTTGGGTAAGGCCTCATTTGGGATGCCAGGATTGCAAGTACCCCCAACAGCTGAAAATAAGAGTTTATGGACAGTGCTCAGCTCTGGGAACAGATGAATCCAGCTCTTCCACACTCCACTATTTTGCCAGTGCCAGTGCCCTGGCAATCCATGTTTGGATAACTCCAAGATTTGGAGTGGTAGAAGTGGATGATGGAGTAAGAAGTGCCCAGGTAACATTTCCACTGGTCTGGGGGAGAACCAGGCAAGTTTGAAAATTATTCCACTTGTGAGTAATGCAAAAGTAAAATGTACAGGTTATTTCTGCTGAAAGCACTCCCAGGTCTCATGGCAGCTCTGCCTGGATGGGGTTGGAGGGAGGTGACAAGGAAAATAAGGGTGACATAAGTGGAACATTCACTTGGTTGTGATGTGTGGGATCTGTTTGCCTTAATATCCTATTAAATAAATCAAAAGGCCCAGAGGGTTGGGATTGTAGAGTCTGGAGAAGAGAAGCTTCAGTGTGACCTTAGAAACCCTCCTAGTACCTGAGGAGGCTCCAGAAGAGCTGGAGAGGGACTTGGGACAAGGATTGGGAGTGACTGGACAAGGGGAATGACTTCCCACTGCCAGGGGGCAGGGTTAGATGGGATATTGGGACGAAATTCTTCCCTGGGAGGGTGGGGAGGCCCTAGCAGAGGATTTCCAGAGAACCTGTGCCTGCCCCATCCCTGGAAGTGTCCAAGGCCAGGCTGGATGGGGCTTGGAGCAACCTGGGATAGTGGAAGGTGTCCCTGCCCATGGCAGGGGGTTGGAACTGGATGATATTTCAGGTCTGCCCCAATCCAAACCATTCCATGATTCTGAACCTGATATTGATGAAATGGATGAGATCCTCCTCCTCTTGGGCTCCTCTTGGACAGAGAGCCCTGTCATGTGGGGCAGAGCAGAGCAGCCCATTCACCCTTCACCAACCACCTTCACAAAGTGTCTGCATCATCTCCTTGCCTCCTACGTCCCTGGCTGTCCTCAGGATGCTGCCTGCTCCTTATCCCACCGTTCAGCTGGAAAGAGGCAGCCCTGAGTTCTACTTTAGTCTGAAGATTTGGGCTTGTTCGTGTCGACATCTTAATCCCAGAGCCAACAAAAGTTTTCCTGCCATTTCCATGATGCAAAAGTGTCCCCTGGTTTTTATTTCGTGGTGAATCACTGGGGTGGTGGTGGCAGGGCATTTACCTTGGCGTAGCCACATGGGGTTGTGGCTTTGCTTCCTGGTCTGTTTGGGCTCCACCCTTGGTGTTTTGGGGTTCTTTACAGAAAGTGTGGTGAAATCTGGGCAGGGGAAGAGCCAGCTGTCCTAAATAGGCTGGATAAGATTAGGTTAGAATAAATTAGACTAGACTAGAATTTTCAGTTCCTAAAATGCCCATCCAGTCAAAGTCCCTGACCAATTCAGAGCTGACCAGAATTTAAGGCATGTTCTGAAATCCAGATTCTGATAGACCTGAAGCACTGACCACCTCTCCAAGAAGCTGTTCCAGTGTGTGACCACCCTCTTGGTAAAAAAACACTTCCTGATGTCCAGTCTACACCTCCCCTGTCACAACTTTGACCCTTTCCCACATGTCCTGTCCCTAGATCCCAGGGAGAAGAGCTCAGCACATCCCTCTGCCCTTCACCTCCTCAGGAACCTGCAGTGAGGCTCCCTCTCAACCTCCTTTTCTCCACACTGGACAAACCCAGAGCCCTCAAGGACGTTCCTTCCCGCCCTTCTCCAGCTTTGTTGCCCTCACATGGACACCTTCAAGGACATTCCCATCATTCCTAATTTGTGGGGCCCAGAATTGCACAGAATGTTTAGGGGAAGCCACAGCAATGCTGGACACAGCAGGATAATCTCCCTGGACACAGCCCAGGATGTGGTTTGTCCTCTCGGCTACCAGGACACCCTGATGATCCCTATGGAATTCCTGTCAGATTCCTTTTGCAGGACTGGTTTCCAGTCCCTCCTCTCCCAGTTTATCTTGTGCCTGACATTGCTCCATCTTAGGTACAGAATCCATTATTTGGACTTGTTAAATTTCATCCCATTAATCATTAATTCCATTCTGTTTCACAGCTGGGGAACAAACACCCATCCCAGACTCTATTTCCATTCTTTTCCACCTTACAAAAAGGTGGCTGGGAATGAGACATTTCTCCAGAACAGCGTCACAAAACTTTGGAGGAAAACAAGCATTTCCAGCTTGGAAAAAGAATTCCTTTTCCATGGACCAGCAACAGCAAAGACCATTCTGTAGAACTTGACCTGGGTAGAGGCAGTGAATGACTGAAGGCACTTGGAAAAGGGTTTGGACAGATCCAGGCTGGGAAGGAATGGTTCAGTCTGAGAACTCCTGGATCCATTTGGAAGAGGAGTTTCCTTCATCAGGTTACTCAGATTTCTCCTGCCCCAGCAATGCCGCAATTCAGTGTCACATTTTTACACAAAACCCTTCAGTCTCTTCAAACACCTTCGGCCTTTTGCTGCACATCTCAACCGCAAGAGATGTTATTTGTTGGTTAAAACTGATGTTGCAGAGTATCTAAAAAGTTAAAGACCATGGAATCATGGAATGATTTGTTTTGCAAGGGAAGTCCAAGATCCTCTTGTTCCAACCACCTGCCATGGGTAGGGACAGAGATGCTGAGGGCGAGTCTCTGGCACTGAAGCTGACTAAAAAAAATGGTCTGTGATTCTTTTTCCTGCCAAACCCCACTGATTGTATCCAAACTGCCTCTGGGAATGGTCTCTGGGTAGTTTTAACTCCTCTGCCACCCCCAGGAGTTGTTTGGGAGAGCCTTGACCTCAACCCATGCTGGTGACAGTAGGGATGAGGAACCTCCAGTGCCCAGAGGTCTCCACTGGCCTGGAACTGTGATTTTTGGGCCTGAGACTTGCTGGTCCCATTCCTAGAAGGCCAGAAAAGTAGTAAGTTTTTTGTATTTTGGGTTCCATGATTTTTAAGGAAATATTTTTCTCACCCTTTATTCACCCTGAATTTCTGTGGGGGCTGTGGGTGTATCCCACCTCTGGTGCTCGTTAAGCAGGATCCTTCCAGGGAATACAATGTGTTTCAGGATGTCTTGGCCTTGATTTATCCCAAAATGGGACTCAGAATGTGTACAATAATGCTAACAAAAGCATCACAGGGGGACAATACATTTTGGGGATAGCCAGATAGTGAATACATTTTAATTTTAATTCTCGATTCTTCTGGATACAGGGGACACTGATGAAAACCCTGCAAGAATTTCTGACAGCGATATGCTGGCAACAAATCCCTGATTCCCATGGACACTGGGAATCAACGGATCTCCATGGCAAAGGCAAGTATTTATTTTGCCCATCAGAAGGGTGAGGAGAAACAGGGCAGAGCTGCGCACTTGAAGAGCACCTGATAACAGAACATTTGCTGCAACAACATCAAAGACGGTAAATTAATTGGTTGGGATTATGAAGGGCAGGGAATCAGCTGTCTTTCATAGTCCATGGGTGTGAGAAGGTTGCTAAATGCTCCGTCATTTTACCACAAGGCAATTGGAGCTAGTCCAAAGGCCATGACTGCACATGAGCACCTCATTCATGACAAGCAATTACCATTCCCTGCCTCCTCCCTGCAAGAGCAAGAGTGGAGAGGGTTGTTTGCCTAATTGTTTTCTTTTAAATATTCCCATTTTACTTCAGTAGTTGAATTCTGATGACTAGCCTGCCTATATTTTTCTAAATTTCTGTTTTTCATTTCATGTGAGGAGGAATAGAATAGGTCAGGTGCATTCAAATTATCACATCTCAATTAATGATTTGAATATTTGTGTGTGATAGCCACACCTTCCTCTCTTTTTACTTATGACAGCTGAAGAGGTGTCCAAAAAATAGTATTTTAAGCAAGATGATCACCCTCCTCTTCACTGCAGAAATGTTGGATTTACAGACAGAGATTACATAATTTTTTCTTAAATTTGTCTGTGAGAGCAGACGAATCTGTATTTTTGCAAATTCAAAGGCTGCTGCCAAATGTAAATCCAAAAGCACACATCACTACTCATTTGGCACCTGTGTGTGGCACCACCCAGGTTTGTCCCTGCAAATAACTCAGTGTGTGGCGACCCCTGAGGAAAATGAGTCCATCACTCCACTTTCACTCCCCTGCCCTGGGTGAAGTCCTTGTTCCACAGAATTCCCTCAAGGCCAGATTGAATCTGAATGAAAATAAGCAGAGATGAAGGAGCAAAATGTTTTTTTCTTTTCTGACTCAGCCCCATGCCTACCACCTCTGTTTCAGGGGAGGTGGTGACACTACCCCAGCCAGGGAGAGCCACCAGCAGAGCTGGGAAAGGCTCCAGGGCTGGGTCATGGTGTCTTGAAGTGATTCATGTGGGGAACCACTGGCAGAGGTGAGCAGGTGCCCTTAAATTTCAGTATTCCAGGCATAGAGGTTATTTCAGTGTCGGGGTGAACTCATCTGGTGTAAAAAATTCTGGGAAAGGCACATTACAAGAGCTTTTTTATTGAGTTGATGGCCTTTAAGGTGATGTCCCCATAAAATAAGGATGAGAAATCGGAGAAGCCATAGAAGGAGGAAGTTGGGCTTGCAAGAGAATCTGAGAATCAAGAGCATCATCAGAGGAGTCAGAGCATCACCTGCTTTGCAAAGAGTCCTGAGGAGGAGCTTGGAAAGGCATTAAGAGAGCTCAGGATAAGGTCAGAAACGAGGGATCAAGGGATCTCTGCCACAGAGAGCTGTCAAGTGGCAGAATGGGCATGGGATTAGTCAAGACAATGGGGATGAACTTGGCTTGTCCTGATTGAGAGGCAGATACAATTCATTGAGGGATGTTCTGCAAAGGGCAGGAATTTGGATTGGTTTTAGTGGCTTAATAAGAGGCAGACCAGAGCTAATCAGGCTCTCTCTGTTCTATTTGCCCCCAAAAACACCTTCATTACTCAACGTGTGCATGATTCAGAGCAGTAATGTGGCTGTGCAGGGTGGGTTGGGAGCAGGTGAGCCTTCCTCAGCTACCTCTGTGAGACTATTTTTGGCCTCAATCTCTCCCCTGGCCCTTTAAAGTCACTATCTGAGCATCTCTCCATGTGTTGGGCCTGATACCATCTGTACAAAGCAGAGGAAAGGAAATGCTGTGGAACTCACCCCAGGCCATAAAGGAAATGTAGAGCACAGCAAGGAACTGCTGGTCCCCAAGTCCAGCTCATCCAGCCTCTCTGCCCCACAAACTTTCTCCAGTGGTTTAAATCCAGTTTTTAATCAGCTGTTGCAACTTGGGTTGAGTTCAGAGGAATTTGGTGACGTTTTTCAGGCTGGGGAAAGGCACTGGATATAAATTCTAATGTGCTGTGGGAAATACTGGATGGCCTAATCCTTATCCACAGGGACAATGAATAATGGTTAATTGTACCAGGAGTAAACAGAATCATGAAGCCTTAGAATCATGGAATGGTTTGGGTTGGAAGGGGCCTTCAAGAGCATCTCATGGGCAGGGACACCTTCCGCTAGACCAGGTTGCTCCAAACCCCATCCAACCTGGCCTGAGATACTTGAATTGTTTAAAGACCCTGTCCTCAATTTTAGGCTTTTTGAGAAGTGTGGAGAGGACAGAAGAACTAAAAAATCTGTTTGAGAAGAAACTTCCTCAGGCAAAATAGACCCAGCCTTATTTTTTCAGATGAATGTTGCGCTTTTGTGTCCTGCAGCAGCTCTCAGGATGTTTTATCAGCACCCAAAATGTAAATTGTCGCAGATTTCTTCACCAACAGAGCACGTTGGTGACAGAGGGTGCAGGGGCAGAGCAGAGGGACCTGACCCAGAGTCCTATTGAGCTGTGTAATGGGTTTAAAGCAGGAGGGGGAACCAACCTTTCTGCCAACGTGCAGTTCCAGCCCTTGGGAAAACATCCCGTCCTCTTCTTGGTCCTGCCCTGGCCCAGCCCAGGTTCTGATCGGCAGCTGAGTCATTTATCTGCCCCAGTTCGCCACCTCCTTGCCCTTCCCAGAATTTAGAGGGTTGTTTTTGAGGCTGCTCTGTCGGTGACCTGGATGCAGAGTGAGGTTTGGGGTTATTCCAAGTGCTGTGCTGGGTGCCATTAGTTCCACCACTCGCATGGGGTTCCTGCCCAGTTCTTTACTGTGCCTGTCCCAGTCTTGGCCTCCCCCAGCTGCACCTTCTTTAAACTTTTTCATCACCAAATCCCAGAATCCCAGAATATCTTGGGTTGGAACCCCCCCCACCATTGACAGGGACACCTCCCCTATCCCAGGTTGCTCCAAGCCCCATCCAACCTGGCCTTGGACACTTCCAGGGATCCAGGGGCAGCCACAGCTTCTCTGGGAAACCTGTGATAGGGCCTTACAGGAAAGAATTCCTTTCCAATATCCCATCTAACCCTGCCCTCTGGCAGTGGGAAACCATTCCCTGTGTCCTGTCCCTCCAGGCGCTTGAACCAAGTCCCTCTTCAGCTCTCCTGGAGCCCTTTTAGCCACTGAAAGCTCTCCCCAGAGCCTTCTTTTCCCCAGGCTGACCAACCCAAATTCTCTCTGCCTTTCCTTATAGGAGAGGTGCTCCATGCCATCCTACCCATGAAAAGTCCAGGTACATCCACAGAAAGGATTTATCTCTAGGTAAATACAGATGAGAATCACTCACTGGTCAACCCTGAATTTATTCAGAGCAGAAGTTGGAAGCAGGAATAATCCTTTGAGCCTCTAAGAGATTAGACATTAGGTCTCAACCTCCAGAGCTTTGGAAAGCCACCTCTTGGCTCTGGGAAGAAACTCCTCAGTTCTATGCTCGAGGAAGTAGACGGCATTGCCTTGGGACCAACACGTTAAAGCAGAGATGAACAGCCCCCATTTATGGTCCTCTATCTTATTTTTGGGGACAAAATCCCCAAATTCCCATCCCTGGAAGTATTCAAGGCCAGGCTGGATGGGGATCTGAGCAACCTGGTCTCGTGGGAGGTGTGCCTGCCCAGAGCAGGGGATAAGAACAAGATGGTCTTCAAGGTCCCTTCCAACCCAAGCCATTCCATGATTTTATGAATGTGTTTGACCTCTCCAGAAGCTGGAAAAGGCTCTGTTTCACCCAACATCCCTGGGGACTCCAATGACTCTGGTGCCACCATCCCTTGGCCACTTAAACGCCCAGTCTCCAGAAACGACCATTGTAGCCAAATTGCTTGTTGGAAATGGCCTCTGGATGTGGACACGCCTGGGAATTGTTTCAGAAAGTGGGCATAGGGCACTGAGATGTCAGGAAAATCCCTGCAGTGCAAGCAGAGGATTCCCTGGAATGGAGAGTTCGTGGAGTTGGTCACCCATGCACAGTGGGAAATACACAGCTGGATGAGCCCCTTTTCATGGATATGACTCAGGAGGTTTGGAAAAGCCAGAATAAATCACTCCACTTGTCCCATATCCTCCCTTCACCTATAACCAGGTTGGATTCCTACAAACAAGGTGGCTCATTCTTGATTTTCTCCGCGGAAACCCCTTCCCAACTTCCTACAATTAGCAGCTTGTTAATGCCTTGCATCCCAAGGATTTACGCACTTTCATCTTTCACAACAGCAGACGGTGTCATTATCTCCTGACATCCCACTGACTTCATCCCAAATGGGATTTTGACCCTTGTCCCATGGCTATGGATCCTCCAGGCAACTCATCCCCACCAGGGAAATGATTCCTTGTTATTTCAGCCCGTGGAGCCGCACATCCTTGTCAGCTCCAATAATTTTAAGGTATAAGAGAGGAATTTGGTGCTCTTGGCCAATCTCCCTCCCCTTTTAATCCTCTACCCACTGCTGGCCTGACTTCACAGCTCCTTAAATCCTGTTGCTCCCACCCAGGGCTCTCCCAGATTCACTCTCCATGTTTCCTTCCTTGTTTTTTACCAGATCTCTTCACGTGGGTGTAGCTTGGAAAACCCACCTGAGAGTTTCTCTCCGGCCTCTGTATGGTGCTTTTTCTTCTGCCTTTGCCAAAGGATCTCCCAATACAAGGTGGTAACATCCAAGTTTAGATCCATAAAATAAATCAGCTGGAGAAGGCACAGAATAACTATGAATCTATAGCTGTAAAGAGGCGCTTTAACTGTATATGAGAGGTGTTACAGAGTTTGCCTTGCACTCAGACACCTCACTGGTGTTGTTGAACCTCAAACCATTGGCCTTGGAACATTGACCCAGCATGTCCAGGTCCCTCTGCAGAGCCTTCCTGGCCTCCAGCAGATCAACATCCCACCCAACTCAGTGTCATTGGTGAACTTCCCGAGGGTGCTCTTGACCCCCTCATCCAGATCATCAATAAATATATTGGACTGACCCCAATACTGATCCCAGGGGGACACCACTGGTGACCAGCCACCAGCTGGAGGTGGCACCTTTCCCCACCCCTCTGTGGAATCAGACAGTTTTTAACCCGGACAAGAGTACACATTCCCAAGCCCTGGACTGCCAACTTTTCCAGGAGAATATTGTGGGAAGCAGAATCAAAGGCTTTCCTGAACTCCAGATAGATACATCCACAGCCTTTCCCTCATCCCCTGGGGGGCTTCAGGTCACATTGCACAGCAGTGACCTGGGCTAGACATCAACCGGCTACACAACACCCACAGCTCTGCTGCAGGCAGAAATAGGTGACTGAGTAATAGATACCTGACACACACAGTTGGTGGAGAAATAACTTTATTTGAGGTGTTTTGCAGATAACATGAACACAAATTTCCTTATCTGGTAGCACTCAAGCTTTGCAAGATTAAAGCAGAAGCCATCATATGGCTCCCAGGGTGCTGGGTGCCCAACACACCCCACTGCTCCTGGTTACAATTCCTGTTGTTAGAAGGGTGCTCCAAGACTTGCTGTGGTCATGGGAGGCCTCTTTGCTCCTCACAATTTGTTGTTGAGGACGGTCCAGAGCACTCCGGCCGCTACTCCTCCCGCCAGCCCATAGCTGGACCTCACACTGCCCGCGGCGTTGACATTGCAGAGGTCACTGCTGCAGCAGGAGATGTTCCTGTTGCCCACATTGAAGTCCTGGTAGGATGCATCACATGAGGAATCGCACCCCTTGCTGATGATGCTGAAGAGCCCCACGACCCCTGGGAGGAAAGCAGGACCATTATTACAAGCACTCAGTACAAGCCAAGCCTCATGGAACTGAATAATGGGATGCTGTTCTTATCTGAGCTCGTTCCTTGGGAGAAAAATTGGAATCACAGAATGGCTTGAGGTGGAAGGGACCTTCAAGATCATCTCATGGGCAGGGACACCTTGCACTATCCCAGATTGCTCCATGCCCTGTCCAACCTGGCCTTGGACACTTCCAGGGATGGGGCAGCCACAGCTTCTCCGGGCCCCACCACCCTCAAAGCAAGGAATTTCTTCTTAATATCCCATCCATCCCTGCCCTCTCTCACTGTGAAGCCCAAACCCAAACATCTTTGTTGCACGGAGCCTTTCAACACCTGGGAAATTATGGAAACAAGGTTATTCCCATATCAGGAGGCAGAGTTATTGTTTGATTTGTTTCTGAGAGGCACAGCCCATTTTTTTGGTCAGTTTTGGCAGCTGCTGGTTACCAGCAGATTTTGACCTCTGGGAGATCCGATCCATTCTCCTCCAGGAGATCTAAAATCCATTCTGGGCACTAAATCTTTGCCATGTGCAATAAATAAGGAAGAGTTCTACAACATCTTGGCTCTCCTGCATGTGAATGCCATGGATTTGCACATTCCCAACCAGGATAATTCCTACTGGCGGTATCACATCTACTGCCTGACAGAGAGAAGGTTCAATGTGCCACTGATGCATTTTGTGCTCCAGGTCTAAGAGCAACTCAGCTGTCAGCACAGATATGGACAGGGCAAACCAGATCTAGAATGGGAAGATAAAATCCTAATTTTTCAAGGTTCCCCACAGACACAGAGATGAAATTCTGTCATTTTCATTGATCTCACCTCAAATCTGCGCTTTCACGACCAGGTTGGACCAGGCTCAGCCCCTCCCATTTTAATTCATGTTTGCAAATATTGCAAAAAAAATTAACCATTGCCCTTGCAAGCAAATAATTTTTGGTGTTGTGAAAGAGAAATAAACCTAATTTTGTGCAGGCGAAACACATTTGCACACTGAGGTTTGCTGGCCCAAACTACCTGCTGTATCCAAAATGGGTGAGCCTGGATGGGACACCTGAGGCTGGGAAGATGTTTGGCTCCAGCATCCCAACTAACTCATTTTCCACCCCCACTTTTCCTTACGGATGACATCTGTCTTGCACATATTCTTCTCGCCACACTCCATCTTCGTCATGCACTTGGAATTGCTGAGCTGGGATGTGCAGCTGTAGCACTGCAAAGATGAACCTGCAAGAAACCAAGAGAGGTTAGGAGAGAAATCAGGGAATTATGGAATGGTTTGGGTTGGAAGGGACTTTAAAATCATCCAGTTCCACCCCTCTGCCATGCGAAGGGACAACTTCCAGTTGACCAGGTTGGTCCAAGCCCCATCCTACCTGGCCTTGGACACTTCCAGGAATGAGGCAGCCACAGCTTCCGTGGGCAGCCTGATCCATTTTTTCACCACTCTCATTGTAAAAAATGTCTTAATTATAGTCAACCTCAATCCACCCTTTTTTATTTTTAAAAAATTACCCTTAATCCTATCCCAACAGGACCTCCTAAAAATTTATCCCCAACTCTCCTGGAGCCTCTTTAGGCACTGAAAGGGGCTGTGAGGTCTCCCCAGGGTTTTCTCTTCTCCAGAGTGAACATCCCCAGCTCTCCCAGCCTGGCTCTGGAGGAGGGAGGCTCCAGCCCTTGAAGCATCTCCATGGTCTCCCCTGGATTTGCTCCAGCTGTTCCATGTCCTTCTGATGTTGTACCCCAGAACTGGACCCAGTCCTGCAGAAGGAGGAACAATTCTATACCTCTCATGTATCTTCAATCTACCCAAAGCTCTCCAGACAGAACATCCCCAGCTCTCCCAGCCTGGCTCCGGAGGAGGGAGGCTCCAGCCCTTGAAGCATCTCCATGGTCTCCCCTGGATTTGCTCCAGCTGTTCCATGTCCTTCTGATGTTGTACCCCAGAACTGGACCCAGTCCTGCAGAAGGAGGAACAATTCTATACCTCTCATGTATCTTCAATCTACCCAAAGCTCTCCAGAGAACTCAACCAAGTGTTTGCACTGGGAAATCGGACCATTCCTGGGCATCCTCAAAGGAAGATATCTCCTCTGCTTTGGAAAAAAAAATACTTTTTTCCATTTTTTTATGGATTATAATGCACCTAGTTGAGGTGGGAGTCAGGTTTGGCAGGCGCTGAAGATATTTTGGATGTAGTCAGTGCAGTGAGGGAGCAAAAAGAGAGCAGATGGAGCTGGGCTTGAAGAGAATAATGGAATGGTTTGGGTTGGATGTGATTTAAAGATCATCTCATCAGGGACACATCCCTCTAGACCAGGTTTCTCCAAGCCCCATCCAGCCTGAGGGATGGAGCAGGATTTTTCAAAGTCTCCTCGCATTGTCTCAGTTCTGAACTTGTGACTCTCACTCTCCATCTCCCCCCTCTTCGAAAGCAAAGTTCAAACATGACTTTTACCCCTCTCTGACCACCCTGTTCCCACTCCCTCAAGGAAATGTCTCTCCACAGGGGATGGAAATCAATGCTGGCAACACCTGCTGGGCTGTTCTGTGCATCCAGCAAAGGCAGGATAAACCTGACAGTTCCCAAGTGTCCAGCCCTGGTGACAAATTGTCCCCAGAGGAGTGAGATTGTGGTGTAATTACCTGTTCCTGTCACCTACTTGTGCCGCAGGCTGTCACTGGAGCCTTGCAAGTGTCAGTTAACGTTAATATATATGTATATATTTCCTTTAGATCACCAAACCTGTATCATGAATCCCCCAATTCAGTTGCATAAAATACTCTTTTAGGATACTGAAAACCCCTATTTAGAAATTAGGGATTGAAGGAATTAATTTGAGGCACTTGGTGTCCCTCTGTCTAAGACACTCCGGTGTAGACGACTGATGCAGTCACAGAGGTGAGCAGCCAACCCCCAATTTGTCTGAGTGCTGCACTCTGTTCTCACATTGTTCTGACTTATAATGCCATAAAAGTCAAATTTTGAGTGCTCTGATGGAAGCTGGCAGAGAGAAAGGTCTGTGGACTGTGCAAGACCCTTCACAGCTTATTCCTTAGGCATCCTCTGCTGATTGAAAAACTGCTCAGATTTGATTCTTCTCTTCACTGGTAAAAGGGAAAAGCTGCTTTAAACCCTTTTTTATTTTTTCTCAGTGAAGCTATAAAAACATGAGGGTGTCCAAAGTCCACCCATCCACTCTATAAAATAACACATCATGGCACTGTTGTTTTTACTGTCTTACACAATTCTGGAAATCTGGATGGTGTCAGGGTCTGCTTTTGAAAGGAAAAGTCAGAAGAAAATTTTGGAGGAAAACTTTGCAGAAATATTGCAATTTTGATAGCCTGGGAAGAAGGAAACCTTAACTGTGTGGTCTGGCTTAAAAAACTTGGATTTTGATTAATTCAGGATTTCTCTTTCCTGGAAGCTATGAGGATTCCACCATCCCCAGGATGGCACTGTGCATTTTTCCCACTCAACACCCATCCAAAGGGATATATCTTGGGATGACCATGTGCCAACATCTCTTCCCTCCCTGCCAAACCCCACCACAAATCCTTCTCCCAGACTCAAGATCTGCAGGAAGGGCTGGAGGGTGGATCCTTTTCGGGATCTTACCTGAGTCCACGCACAGGAGTGCTCCCAGCAGGAGCACAAGGAAAGCCTTCATCTTGGAATAACCTCTCTGGGGCTGCCTCTGGGTAGTTGTCCCTCCTGGGGCAGGTTATATATCCAGGGAGGCAGGGCATGCCCACAAGGCCATCCCTGAGAAGGCACCTGAGGGAGCTGCTGGCTGGACCAAGGGAGGGGTTGCTTTGTGCGTTGGGATATTTGTGTTTGGTGCCTCTCCTGTTTCCCTGCCACTCTCTGGGCTCCCCTCCACCGCTGCCACCCCCGCCTTCCCTCCTACCCTTGGGCAAAGTGCTCACAGGAGTGGAAAAAGCCCCAAATTCTTCTGAACAAGGCCAGCCTTATGCATTTCTTCAGAGTCACTGAGGCTGCAGTGGCACCCTGTGAACGAGGCTCTCCACCCCCGTGCCACCCTGAGTGGAGCCATTGTGTTTAAATTGGGGACAAAATGTTCTTTGAATCAACAACTTCGGGTATTTATCTGCCTGTGTGAGCGATACTCGTGATAACAAGGTATGTGGTAGGGAGGTATGTGGGCAAATTAAAAGTGCATTGGCCTTTCCAGGTATTGAGGAGTTCATTCGGCCTCATTTGCATTTGTTTTCTGTTGAAAAGCAATGGCCAACTCCTTTTTGATGTTTGAAACCCAAGGGACTTTGTGATGGATTTATTTTGAGATGTTTCATTTGTGACTTGGTTCTCTTTGTGTCCCTCTTGTCTGGCAGAGGCTGGGTACAAGTTTGGACACTTGACTCATAGTAGACTCAATGTCAACAACCCAGGCTTGTCCAAAAAATGCCACTTCTCTGTCACAGACAGGGTGAGTTCAGCCACATTCCAGCCTCAAGTGTGAATGTTTGCTCTCGTGGGTTGAGCAGAATCCTCTCCCATTCCTCACATCCTGTGACCACTTCTCAGGACATGCCAGGGCAAAAGAAAACAGGGGTTTTTTTCTAAATTCAATGTTTAATTAATTTATTTTTTTCCTGGGATCCCAGTGCTGTGCATTTCTTTCCTTTAGGGATTTATTCTCATGCAGGAATTTTTCCAAATTGAAAGGAAGGTGTGCAGGTGGGTCATTGATCGGTGGCTGTGGGGTGAGAGGTAGACAATAAAACTCCTGCCCTGATTTATGCCAGTGGAGAGTCTAGTGGAGGAGATGATTTGAAAATCCTGGTTCCTCCATGGGGATCTTAACCACTTCCACTTGGACTCTTCTGTGTAAAACACGCCTAAAAAAACATCCCAACACCTTCTTTCTGTGTCTATTGGCTTCTGCCTCATCATATTTTTACAGACCAGATCATTTATAGTCAACCTTTATGGATAAAAAAACCTAGTACTTTTTTTCAGGCTCTGGAGTTCCTCATTCAGAGCTCCTTAAGGCTATTTTTCTTTTTTAATCCCTTAGGATTGTCCCTGTAGGGTTTGGCTTTTTGTGGTAGGGAAGAACAGGGCCAAGGGGGAAAAAGCCCTCCCTATCAAATCCACCAAGGCCTGGAATTAAATATTTCTTTAAAAAATCCTTGATAAGGAATAAAACTCTTTCCATCTCTCCCAGGGCCATTATTTTTATTCTTTTTCTAACATCAACCAGAAAAACCCAAACCTTGTGGTGCTGTGAGAGAATCTGACAGCTGAGAGCTTCTACATCCCCCAGTCCTGCTTGCCTGAGGCCGTGTGAGATCCCGGGAATTCCTGTATCGTTACATGAATTGTTGATTCTCACTGTTTTTTGGGAAATTGAAGTGCAATTCCTGCTCGACTCCTGAAGATGGCAAACATGTCCCGTTATAATTCCACGTGCATTAACACACACTTATCCATAAGATTGGGTGTACATGGTGGTGTTTTCTTTTCCTGAGGTTATTAAATTCCCAATTCATCTGCCTTCATGGAAAAGACCATCAATTCCCTCTGGGAATCTCATGATGCTTGAAAATCACTTAGAGTTTGTTTTTTTTAATACTGTTTTTGCTGTCACTGCTGATTCCTGATAGAGCTGGGTCTGGAGCTCTTTGTTTGGGAAAAGGGGAAACAGGAGTTGATTATTTGCTCTATCCTGGTTCTGGATTATTTGTTCCTGCCTGGTTGGGAAAATGGTGATGGATCATGGTACAGACCGTGGTGTCATGGATCACATCGAGGAGTGGCCATGAGCTGGATATTTGAGGAAAAAAAGGTGAATAGGTAAAATCTGGACAGAAAGACATCAAAAGGAAGTTTCTCCAATTTCTTGGATATCTGGAGGGAAGCCTGTAGGATGACAGAGTCTTCGAATCACAGGATCATGGAATGTTTGGGTTGGAGGGGTCTTCCAGATCATCTTATTCCAACCCCTTGCCATGGGGTCCAAGCCCTGTCCAACTTGGCCTTGAACACTTCCAGGGATGGGGCAGCCACAGCTTCTCTGGAAAACCTGTGCCAGGGCCTCCCCACCCTCCCAGGGAAAAACTTCCTCCCAATATTCCATCTAGACCTCCCCTTTTTCATCTTAAATCCATCAGCAGAAGAGAAACAAAAAACCCCAAACAAGCAGAACCCGTCATAAGGAAATGAAGCTGAAGTTCATCATCATCCCAGCTCCTGGATGGACTGCAGCCCTTGGAACAGCTGGATCACCAGGAGATCCTCCGCATTCTCCAGACTCTGAGCTCAGACTTCTTCTTCTTCAGACACCTTCTTGGATGCCTTAATTCCAGCCAGGATTAAGGGCAGGAACAAGAGGAGCTGCTGTCCAAGGCTGCCTGGCCCTGAGGAGGGGTCACTGAGTTGTTTTCTCAGCATGGTCCTGCCTGCCTGTAACTCCTTTCCAGGGTATTCTGAAGTCTCTGTGTGCAGTTAAAATGGTATGCAGAGGGAATTTTATTGGCTTTTCCGCTCCTGGATGGTGTTTCACAGGGAGCTGATGCTGCCTGCAAGTCTATTCATGCTGGGGGAATTTGGGATATTAGAGGAAGGGAATTGAGTGACCAATTTCAGGCATCCAAGTGGGAATTTTTTATGACTTTTCTTGGGAACACTGCCTCAGGAATACTCAGCTGTCCCAAATCAGAATGGGTGGGGAATAAATGAGGTTGAGTCACCAGGTTGGGAGTGAGGCAAATCTCATTATGGACTTTTCTGCAAGGAGGGAAGTGTGGATCCCAAATGAGGCATCGGATTGGGTATTCAGGATAACAGATGAATTGATAAGGTGAGAAAAAGATTTCAAAAGGAGGAGGTATAGAGCTGTTTCCAGAGATGGATGGATGGATGGATGGATGGATGGACGGATGGATGGATGAAAAAGTAGGTTTACATTGGATATTGGCAAGAAATTCTTCCCTGTGAGGGTGATGAGGTCCTGCCACAGGTTGCCCAGAGAAGTTGTGGATGCCCCATCTCTGGAAGTGTCCAAGGCCAGGTTGGAGTAAGCTGGGATAGTGGAAAGTGTCTCTGCCCATGGCAGAGGGTTGGACAAGATGTTCTTGAAAGTTCCTTTCCACCCAAACAATTCCATGGTTCTATGGAAAGACACAGAATGTTCCTTTTCTCAGCCTAAAATATTTCTCCCCCATCTCCCAGCTGTTTTCCACTCTCCTGTGGCACGTCCTGCAATGGACATGAACGTTGCTGATCCAGCAGCAGGAAAACTGGTTCCAGCTGCTCCAGAGGTGCCCTTGGCTGCCAGCAGAGAGAGGTTCCAGCTCCCACATCTGTAGCTATTTAATACTGTTCCATGTCATGGTCCAGCTCCCACTCCAAGGATTTATATCCAGGTTTGCTCTTCAAATGAGCTTCGGAGCACATGGATGCAAGGCTGGGACTCCTGCTGGAATTCCAGAGTCCAGCAGCAGGGACTGGAACTGCCACTAGGAGCAGAGAGGATGCAGAAAGGTGTTTAGGTCTCTGTCACTCAGGGACAGGGCTGCTCAGGGACCTTTGGCTCGAGCCTTCCTTTCTTTGTGCCTCTTTTTCCTCCAACACCAAACAGGGCTTGGAATTCCTGCATCCCAAGCGAAGTTTTGGGATCTGTGGGTGCCCACAGGTACAATCAGGGAGCAATGCAAAAGTTTAACGAGCAAGGCGCTTGTTTGACCTTGAGTATTTCTCCAAGGGTCTTGGCACAGAGCGAAACATCCAGCGATTCCCATTTGGGATTTCCGATTTGCGGAGCTATCCTGACCAGCCCTGGAGAAAAATTCACCTTCACATCCCACACAT
>NW_008246063.1:608272-616839 GCF_000691975.1 Corvus brachyrhynchos
ACAACCATGAAATCAATGCCTGGCTGCAAATAAATCCCACCACGGTGCTGATCTTGTCTGCGGAGTGAGGAGTCGATGGAGAAAATTCCAGGGGCTGCAGGGATTGGAGATTCCCATACGATGGTGCTGTTGCCACACGGCTGGAGCCCAAACCTCTCCCGGCGTGTGGGAGCAGCCCCAGATTGTTTGTTTAAAAATCTCAGCAACTTCAGAGCACCAAAAATGCATTTGACTTTTTTTTTGTTGTTATTTTGCTAATTGCTGAGCTCTTCTGCTTCGAAAAGTCTTGGAGTGTGGGATCCCTGCCAGCTCCTGCCGGCGATGCCTGGCGCATCCTGGAGTTGTTTGTGGGGAGAAAGGAGAGCATTTTCCTGCTCCCACGCTTTGGAGTTGGGGTGAAGGGTGGGGAGAGAAGCCTGGGCCGGGACCACAAAGAGGTTCTGTGCTTGTGCTGCTCTCATGAAAAACTTTCTGACCCTTCCCTTACCAGGCATTGCAGCTTCCTGTGTACAAATGTGGCAAAATATTGGAAATACAGGCAGGAAACATGAATTTCCTGGGATCACACAACAGATCTCAAACCAGGACCCTCAACCACCCTTGCTGCCTCCCAGTCTATGAGCTTTTCCTTCCATCAGGAGAATTAATTTTCCTGGCCCCACCAGAAACCACAGAATATGGATGGGGAAGACCCTGAGATTTCCGGTCCAGCTGCTGCAGGAGGAAACACAGAAGCACAGAAAGATTTTAGGTGGAAGGCACCTTCAAGATCATCCAGTTCCAATCCCCTGCCATGGGCAGGGACAACTTCCACCAGACCAGGTTGGTCCAAGTCCTGTCCAACCCTGGCTTTGAATCCAGAGGGTAGAAAAGGGTGTATCTGGGGCCAGATATGACCAGCAGGGACCATGGCTCCCTGTGTGGCCACAGCTGCACTCAATCCACAGCCTCTTGGTCTCTCCTTTCCCAGAGAATCACGGAGTCCTTCAGGTTGGAGAAACCCTCTGAGATCATGGAGTCCAACCATTCCCCCAGCACTGCCAAGGCCACCACAACCCCATGTCCCAAAGTGCCACAACCACATATTCTTTAAATCCCTCCAGGGATGGGCACTTCATTGCCCTGGGCAGCCTGTTCCAACCCATCCAGTGAAGAAATTTTCCCTAATATCCAATTTAGACCTTCCCTGATAACTTCAGGCTGTTTCCTCTGGTCCTATTCCATGGGAGAAGAGATCAATCCCCACCTCAGCAGGGCTTTGGCCCTTTTAATTTTTCCCTGCATAACTTCATGGCATGCTGAAGTCCTCCTAAGTTGTCTCCCCCTCATGCAAATGTCATAAAATCGCCTTTTTTGTCCATCCTGCCCTTAGTCTGTGGTCAGTCCCCATAAGTGGTGGTGCTTTCCCAACATTAACGAGGTTTTGGGAAAAATCTTCTGCGCAGAAGGAGCTCATCTCATGAACTTATACATGGGGAAAATGTTTTCTTGAGGGAACATTCTTGTCCAGGCTTTTTTTGTGGCTTGGTTCAGAATTTGTTGACAAAGTGTTGGGAAACAGGATTTTGTGGGCCAAGAAGAACTCCGCAGAAATAATAAAATTATTTGAAGTCCGGAATGGATTTTGGGATCAAACGCAGTTATGGAGAGCAAGATCCATCTAAACCAGTGAGTTTCCACTCGGGACATGCAATTAAGATACAGGAGATACAGGATCAGTCCTTTAAAGTCAGGTTTCCTTTCCCT
Source organism: Corvus brachyrhynchos (assembly GCF_000691975.1). Taxonomy (NCBI): domain Eukaryota; kingdom Metazoa; phylum Chordata; class Aves; order Passeriformes; family Corvidae; genus Corvus; species Corvus brachyrhynchos. The sequence continues at coordinate 610,019 of NW_008246063.1, forward strand.
GGAGCAGATGCTACTCTTTTTACAGAGGCAGGAATTCTGATAACACTTGTCTTTGTCCCTCTGCTTAGAACTGTTCCACTTTGTGTTAACTAACTACAAACTAATTGGGCCGGAGAGATGCAGTGGCGTGAAGCAATTTGATTTTGATGAATTGGCAATTTCTTACAAAAACTATTTCATTAAAAAAGTGTTGTTGTTTTTTTTTTCCCTTGGCTGCTTTATGAAGTGCTCTGATGTTTAGGTCAGCAGAAGATGAGTTGCACAAATCAGGAGAGATAACGGGAATTCTGATTAATATCTGTCATTTCGTCCTGATTTAACTGTTAAGCTGGAAAATCGATTGGAAAAATCAACCCTCAGTTGCTTGAAGTCATTAGGAATTTGCTTATTTGACAGTACAAGGGGGAAAGGCTTCAAGGTCCCCTCGATAAAGGGCAGATTTAGATGGAATATTGGGAAGGAATTCTTCCCTGTGAGGGTGGGGAGGCCCTGGCACAATTTGCCCAGAGAAGCTGTGGTTTCCCCATTCCTGGAAATGTCCAGGACCAAGTTGGATGGGGCTTGGATCAACTTGGCACAGTGGAAGATGCCCACAGCAGGGTGTTGGAAGTGGATGATCCTGAAGATCCCTTCCAACCCAAACCATTCCATGATTCTGTGATATGCCCAGGGGAGGCCTGGTCAGAAGAGCTTGGGACATTGTCAAACTTGTCCTAAATCCAAACCTGAATTTGATCAAACAAATTGGATTGCCAGCTAATTTTTTGGCTAAATCTTTACTGATTTACAGGAGCTTGGCTACTAAATAGGCACCACCTTGCAGATGGTGGTGTTTTGTCAGATTCTTAACAATAAATGGACACATAAAAGGAAAAACAAAATCTTATTGTGTGATTCAAAGCTGCTCCCAGCAGCTCCACTTTTGATTTTGTTGCTGGAATGAAATCATCCCTCTCAGCTCCCCAGGCAGGAGTCAGGGATCCCTTCCCCTGCCTGACCTTTACAAATTGTACATTCTGCTCAGCCGTGACCTTTTCTGAGGTGCCACAGATCCCGAGCCCAGAGGTTTTGGGATCAATAGCACAGCCAGCACTGAGCATGGAATTAACAGCTGCCTTGTCAGTCTCTCCAGCAAAAAGTGGGATGCCAAAGGATGGACAGGAATATGTCTGGGATTAAACAGACCTGATAGGATGGAAATGGAGGAGACGGATTTATAGACTCTGCAGCCTGGGCACAGCCAAAGGGTACACTTTTCAGAATGGTTTGGGTTGGAAGGGACTTCAAAATCATCTCATTCTATACCCTGCCATGGGCAGGGGCACCTTCCCCTATCCCAGGTTGCTCCAAACCCCATCCAACTTGGTCTGGAACATTTCCAGGGATGGGGCAGCCACAGCTTCTCTGGAATTTCTGTTCCAACCCCTCCCCACCCTCCCAGGGAAGAATTCCTTCCCAATATCCCATCTAACCCTGCCCTCCGGCAGTGGGAAGCCATTCCCTGTGTCCTGGCAATCCATTGCCTTCTCCAAAGTCCCTCTCCAGCTCTCCTGGAGCCCCTTCAGGCACTGGGAGAGGCTCTAAGCTCTCCCTGGAGCCTTCCTTTTTCCAGGTGAACATTCCCAGCTCTCTCAGCCTGGCTCCAGAGCAGAGGAGCTCCAGCCCTTGGGACAGCTCTGTGGCCTCCTCTGGACTTGTTCCAGCAGCTCCAAGTCCCTCTGATGTTGGACCCCAGAGCCGGATGCAGTGCTCCAGGTGGGGTCTCATTGGAGCAGAGGGAGAGAGTCTTCTCCCTTGACCTGAAATTTTGGGAATGAATGAAGCTGAATTTCCCATGCACGTGTCCCCTCAATCCTCTAAGCTCCCAGTTCTCTGGTTTTTTTCCCTGCCTTTGGGCTCCTTACCAGGATTCCTTCCTCTTTGGTTGAGCAAAAGGCATCACTAGGGGATGGATTTTCCTGTTGTCCACCTGGCTTCTGCTTCTAGGAGTGGTTGAGGAGCTGAGATACTTTTGTGGGACTCCTCATTTTGGGGTTTCTCCCCTTTTTGACTAATTTTCACAAAAAATGAGATTATTTCTAGAGCTTTGAGAGCTTTCTCCTCATTTAATTTGCTTGAACCTGGGCAGGGTGATGTTCAGTCAGACCCATGGGCAGACAAGTGGATGGATGGAGGGATGAACAGGGATGGAGCTGCATTAACCGTATTTCCATAGACCAGATTAAACTGTAGGAACAGCATCCAGAGGTGAAGAAAAAAAGAAAGAAAATGGAAAAAAAAATCAAAGTAAATGTCAAGGATCCCAACAAAATATCAAGGATGATATAATTGCTGGTCAGGGAATAGTAGGAATGGTAATGGGAGCTCTTCCTCCCTTGTGATCCACAAATCCTGTGTGGATAAAAACAGTCAGAAGATTGGGAACATCCTGTTCTTCCCATTTTGATGGCTCAAACTGGATGGACTTTGGCTAATTTTTCTTCCCTGCACAAAGCAAGGTCGTTTGCTCTCAGGGGCATCGCCGCCTGCCTTGAATTAATTTTCTATTAATTACTGGAATGATTTGAGCGTGGATAAGCTGCAGTTATTTTTAGCAGTCAGACTGCTTAGACTTTGGAGAGAACTACCTGGGGAAGTTGTGGGGCTTCTGCTGATTGGGAAGGAGAGAACAACCATTCCCAGTTGGATCAAAGTGTCCATCTGGGTCACGAGCCTCTTCTGACACTGCTCCTTGGTGGTTTCACAGGGAAAGTAAAAGATTTCATCCAATTTCCATTCCAGGAAGTGCTCAAGGCCAGGCAGGATGGGGCTTGGAGCAACCTGGTCTAGTGGTAAGTGGCCCTGCCCATAGCAGAGGTTGGAACAAGGTGATTTTTAAGGTCCCTTCCAACCCAAACCATTCTGGGATTCCATGATCTCACCTGCACCTGGCATCCCTGATGAAATATCCCCTCAAAAAATGGGCAGGGACATCCTCCACACCTCCTGACCCTTTATTGCTGTAATTTTTTCCCACTAATCCAGGCATTTCTTGCTTTCCTTGCTCACCCTGCCCTGTCATAATTTGCTTTTTTTCTCTGTGTAAAGAGAGCTGAGGCACCAGTTTGGCTTTAAAGCCATTTGCTTTTACGTATTTCCCTGTGAATTCTCTTTTATTTCCTCCTCTACCTTTTTTTCTACATCTTTTTATTTTAATAACACTCAGTGTTCAGGCCCCCAAACTGTCTGGTAATTACCCTGCCTTTGATAAACCTTTCTATTAAGCACAACTTGTAAATACCTTGCCTGCTCTAACTGCATTCAATTCATCATAAAAGCTTGGGCAGCCTTTGCTTTCCCTCTTTTGTGTGGAAAAAATGGAAACGAGGTAAATTCACTGTTATTTTCAGCAAGGAACTAAGAAAGGGACTTGGATTCATAGATTTTTTTTTTAATGAATATGATTCTTTAAACCGCCTTTTCCAGGGTTATAAATCTTAACTCCTGGTTTATATGTTCCTTTATTTGTTATATTTTATCCCCAGTGGGGCTTATTTTGATTTGGTTTAGGCTGGTTTTATTTTCATGGTATCAGAGATTGCTTTGGGTGGAAAGGACCTTCAAGATCATCTCATTTCAATGCCCTGCCATGGCCAGGGACACCTTTCACTGGACCAGGTTGCTCAGAGCTCCATCCAAGCCATCCTGGAACACTTCCAGGGATGGGAAGGGGTTTTCTTTCATCCCTCTTCCTTTGGGAGCACGTGGCCTTGCCCAAACTCTCTTCAGGTGAGCTCCAGGTCAGTCTCCATCTCCAGGAGATGTTTAAAAATCCCACCCTGTGCCTGACAACGTTGTCCAAACACTCCTTGAACTCTGTCGGGCTTGGGGCTGTGACCATTCCCTGGGGAGCCCTTTCCAGTGCCCAATCACCCTCTGGGGGAAGAACCTTATCCTAAAATCCAACCTAAACCTCCCCTGACACAACTCAAGGCCATTCCCTCAGATCCTGTCACTGTCACCAGAGAGAAAAGATCAGTGCCTGCCCTTCCTCTCATGCGGAAGCTCCAGATCCCAACGAGGTTCCCCCTCAGAATCTTTTCTGGGCTGAACAAACCAAGGAAGCCCAACCTCTCCTCATCAGGCTTCCCCTCCAGACCCCTCACCACCTTCGTGTCCCTCCTTTGGACACTTTCTGACTGCATCACACAGGGCACCCTATGGATGCTGTGCCAGGACAGCCATGCCGAGGCAGGACAGCCTGAAGGAGCATCTTTGTCCGAAAGGGAATGAGTCCTGGGACCCAGCAGGAGGCCAAGCTCTTCCTGCAAAGGCCCTGCAGGGAAATCCTGTCCCCACATTCTCCCCAGCACTGATTTCACACAAGGAATTGATAGGAATTGCCTGAGTCTTGCAGGAAAAGGCACTTTGCAGTGGCTGATTGCACTCCCACAGATCCCGTTTTCCCTTGGAATCTCCTTGGGGATTGCTGTTCTCAGCACAGGCTTTTCTGAATGCTCACAGTGATTGCTCCCATGGGGGTGGGAGCTTTCTCACCCTCCAACAGGGGAAAAAAACATTGGAAAAGCACTTTCCAGGTTACACAGCCTCTGATTTTATTCTCATCCAGCCCCTGAAGTCAGCAGGAGCAGCAGGGATCTCAGCAGGGAAGAGGTCCCTGGAAACACAAGAGGCAGGAGCTGGGTAGGAACTGGGACACTGAGTTGGACTTGGTGATCTCAGAGGTCTTTTTCCACCTTAATGCTTTTGATTCTATGATTTTGGCACTAAATGTAAGGGAATTCCTACCTTCTCCCTTTCCTTTGGTATGGGCTTAACCTCTTCTCCCTTCCTCTGCATTCCAACTATTGCCAGTATTTGTGATGCACTTGCAGAGGTCAAGCAGGAATTGGGTGGTGTCCAAGAGGGGAGGAGAGCTGGCAAGCAAATTAACACCAACACAGTGGAATTCATCCCATCCCCATCCCTGTGAATGTTCAAAAAACACGCAGATGCATCACTGAGGACATGGTTAATGGTGAACATCATGCTGGGCCGATGGTTGGACTTGATGATCTCAAAAGTCTTTTCCAACCTTAACTATTCCATGATTTTATGAATAATTGCATTTCCCCTGATGGAATCATCCTGGAAAAAAACCCAGGAGTTCCCCCTGGAGAGAAGAGAGACTGGGCATTGAGTGTAGCCATGTGGAGTGATACTGGAGCCGGTTGGAAAATCCCTGCCTGCTGCTTCTTGTAGGCTGGATAAGCATAACTCATCCTAGGGAGTCTCCAGGGTAAATCCAGGCAATTCACTTGTTGGAGAGCGTTCCCCTATGAGTATTTTAGCAGAGCTGCTCCTGTCAATGCTCCTGAAAATTAAGACATTCAGTAGAAGTGTTCAAAATCAGCTTTAAACTGAGAGAAGGTTTAGATGGGATATTAGGAAGGAATTCTTCCTTGTGAGGGTGGTGAGGTCCTGGAACAGATTCCTCAGGGAAGTTGTAGATGCCCCATCCCTGGAAGTGTCCAAGGCCAGGTTGGAAGGGGCTTGGAGCAACCTGGGATAGTGGAAGGTGTCCCTGCCCATGGCAGGGGGTTGGAACTGGATGAGTTTTAAGGTCCCTCCCAACCCAAACCATTTTGTGATTTTTTTATCAAAAAGTGTAAAAACAGGAATATTTGAAAGTTATCCAGGTGGATTTTTCATCATTATTTGTGCTCTGTCTTTTGCTATTTTATGTTCATTTTTTAACCTCTAAGAATGGACAGGTGGAAAACTCATCCTGCTCAATATCTGCCTCATGTCAAAGCAAAACAGAGCAAATCTGTGTCATCTTGGGATAAAATGCTTCTGGAATTCCCAAATATACAAAAGGAAAGAATTGGCTGGTGTTGTACAGTAAGATCACATTTCACAGGCCAATTAAAAGTACAATTCGCCTTGAATTTTCCTGGAATTTGAATGAAATACATGGTGGAGATCATCCCAAACCCACTGGGGAAAGATTGAGAGAACAAATAAAAAGTGGAAAATAGGGCCTCTGGAGACATATATCCAGGAACCATTCTGGAATACATTTAACAGAGCTAGGATATTCAGTATAGAGAGAAAAGGAGGAAGAATTCTAAAGGGAGAAGTTGTGTGGGTTGGGATCCTCTCACTCTTTGTGACCTCAGCTCCCCAAGTGATCCATCTGAAAAATGTCCTGATAGGAACATTAATTATGGGTCAGCTGCACAGGGTCATGTAATCATAGCTGCTCTGATTTAGAATTCCTCAATAACTTATCCCAAAGCATTTTTGGGATTTTAGCTCACAAGTGGGAAGAATATTGTTTATGGAACCACCAGATGCAGCTGGAAAACACCACTGAGCTCTCAGGCACAGAAACCCCAAATTGGGTGTGAAATGGAAGAAGGAGGCTTGAACACAAAGACAGCTGAGAGCAAAATTGCTTTGAGTTATCTTTGTGCTGTTAATTCGGGGGATAAATTGAGAGGAAAGACAGATAATTTGAGGGGAAAGACATCTTGCACTTGAGGAGGCAGCAGGTGCGTTGGGAGGGCTGGTAAGTGATAAGGTCATTACCCTGTGGGACAGAGAGATAGAAGAAAAGCAAATTTAGTGTTAATAGTCCCCTTGTATTCCTTGGGAAATTGAGGATCAGAGCAGTAAAAGGTTGCCTAAGGTCACCCCACTGGCAGTGACAAAGCTGAGAATAAAACTGAGGGTCTGGAAGCTCAATCCATGGATTCTGGGGTTTCCCTCAGTAATTGTAGCACCATTGTGTGAGTAAGGGAGGAGAGAAGGAGCTGCTGGCAGGGGCTGTAGGAAAA
>NW_008246063.1:616851-629601 GCF_000691975.1 Corvus brachyrhynchos
GCAGGAATGTTGTTCCCTAATTCAGCTCTTTGGATCTGGTGCTTGTGGAGTGGGACACTCACAGTGATGTGGTGTGGTTGGATGCTCCTGAGCTTGGGATGAGGATCTGAACTTGAGGCTCCTTTTTATCTTTGTTGTTCAAATCAATTTTCACTCCTCCACATTCAGGATTCTGCCCTCACCTCCTTGTGTGACCAACACCCCTTAAACAACAGATCCTGCTGTACCTTCCTTCCTGAGTGCATGAGAATATGGAATCATGGACTGGTTTGGGTTGGAAGGGACCTTAAAGATCATCTGTTTCCAACCCCTGCACCCTGTGCAGGGAATGCAGAATCCTGCAGAACCCGACACGAAGGCTGGAGGGCAGATCCAACCATGCTGACAGGTCTGTGAGCAGGAAAACATTAAACATCAGGATATGTTGTTGTCCTGGAGGTGATAATTGCTCCCTCTAACATCTCTGGAGGAGGTAAGAAGCAGAGCTAAACTGGTTCCAGTTCTAGGGTTGCCCTGACTGGCATTGGCTCAGTGCTTCACTGCATGGTTGAAATGTGCCTTTCCAACCCTTCCAAACTTATTTAAAGGATTGTTTTGGGAACAAATTGTCCCTGTTATCCCAGGGCAGTGCCTGCCTTCCTCATCTTCAAGGTACTTCAGGCAGAAAGTCTCCTGGAAACGAATCGGGGAGAATTTCCATGCCAGCACCAGGATTTTGAGACGAAAAAGCAGTAGAGGGAGAAAAAACTTTCTTTTTTTCCTCTCCTCAGGGAGCTTAGGGTGAAGCTGTGGAGATGCTCCCTGGAGACTTGGCTTTGCAGCCATCCTTTTATCCCACTTTTTGTGATCTTCCATGACGAGACAGTCGTGATTTAGCTGTTACAGAGAAATCTGCTGCCAGCTGAAGACTTAATTGCACCAGAGGCCTTCAGCAACGTGGGCACTAATGAGCCAGAGTTCAGATATTCCTGACTTAATAAAAACCAAGGAAGGGTTGGCCATGGGCTCGGGGCAGTTCTGGATTGCACGGAGGAGGAATTTTCTCTTGGATAGGCCATTAATAAAAGGAGGGTATAGGAGAATGGCTCATCACCATCTGTCAGTGGAAGCTGGAGCCCAGCCAGGAGAGCCAGCAGTTAATTAGGAATGAGAGCTGCTTCATTTCACAGACATTTCTATATGTTTATATATAGCCATTGTATTGGCATTAGTGGAAGTATCTCTTTTTTTTTTCTAGTTAAATGACCCAGCCAAAATTTTTGTTGGATGGTATTAACTTTGGAGAACTTGCTCAGCCACAGGGATCTGCCTTTGGTCTTCCTGAGCTCTAGGACTGGCTTAGGAAAACAAAGCCCAAGGGATGATGACACCCAGGAATCTTCTCTTTTGGAATGGGTTCAAGAGAGTGACATACTGAGAGGGGAAAGACGTCACCTGAGTTCCAGGATTTATTCCCCTTGCTGGAATCATCAGCAGGTGTTCTCCTTGAAAGCTGGAAAGGGCATGGAGTGACTGGACAAGGGGAAATGGCTGTTAGCTCAAAGGGAGAAGGTTTGGATTGGATATTAGAAAAGAATTCTTCCATGTGAAGGTGGGGAGGCCCTGGCACAGGTTGTGCAAAAAAGCTGTGGCTGCCTCATCACTGGGGGTGTCCAAGGCCAGGCTGGACAAGGCTTGGAGGAACCTGGTCAAGTGGAAGGTCCAGAGAACTTGGAACCAGGTGACCTTGAATGTCCCTTCCAACTCAAACCATTCCATGATAATTCCATCAGGAAGGTTGGATGTCCCAAGGTTTGTGATCCTCCTCCTAAGTCCTCACTGTTGCTTTTTTCTTTCTCCTCTTTACAGGAACTTCCTTTGTGCATGAAGAACCTTCCAGTGCACCTCTCCCACCTCTCCAGGTGCATCCTTGTCAGGAAAACTCCTTTGTTTTTTTGGTGACTCCCTGAAGAAATGTGACATGAAGAAGGGATTATACAGGGAAGGAGGAAGGTGTAGAGGTGGAACTGGTTTGCAGGGACTGTCTGGAAGGTCTCTTTTTGAGCTCTGAAGTCTAAAGGGGCTGTGTTTTTTTCCAGCACTCCCTGACAGATGTTTAACATTCAAACAAATCCAATCTCCATCCCGATACTCCCAGCAGCCACCTCCCAGCAGCCACCGGTGTGTGCACAGAGATAAGAGATGAGCTGAGGTTCACAGCTCACTTGTGGAATGACTCATCCCTTTAATGGCATCCCTTTAATTACAAATTAGCCTCCTTGACCTTTTCTTCCTGCTCTTTCCTGAGTGTCACGGCACAGTCTGATCTCTGCTACCAGCAGCAGAAGGAGGAGATGTCTCTTGGTGGAAGGGTTGTTTGAGCTGTGGCCACATTCTCACCTCCTTTAATTCCAGGAGCTGTGCCAAAAAAAATGTTCCTCTTCTTCTTGAAAAGGTCTTTGTGACTTAGCTGAAAAACACAAAGTCACCACCTAAAACTGCAGAAGGAAAAAAAAATTCTGACAAATACAGGTACTGAAATTTGGGCATAAACCCTCAAAGATTGGGAATAGTGAAGACCTAAAATTGTCATCCCTGGGTTGATTTGCTGTAGGTTTTCTCTCTTTTGAGGTCCTTGAAACTCTGTTGGAATCAGTGATGCTGTTCTGACACAGAATGGAAATAATACAAGGCTTACTCAACAGGAACATTCCAGCAGAAATGCTTCTTGGCAAGAGCAGACATGGAATCCAACCAGGAAACCTCCAGAAAAGAATGGGAAAACCACCTTAAAAAATGGGAATTCCTTGGCAGAAGTGGATTTGGGAAGTGGAGGTTACCTGTGAATTTCCTTTCCGACATCAAAGTCTTTGGGAACAGAAGTTTCTAAAGAGGAGAAAACATTGTTTGAAACTCTTTGCCTTTATTCATGAGTGAATTCTTGAAATGTTCTCCCCTGTGAAAATGTTTGGAATAACACCAGATTCGCCCACTCTATGCTGACATTTAACTCATCCCATTATATGTATTACGCCACCACTCCAGCTTTATCCAGGATACAATGTAAGGAACATATACACAGATTTAGAAAAATACAGAGCCTTATAGATTTATTTATAACTGTTCATATATTTATAATTAACTTCATTGTGAGGAAAGTTCAGCATGAGGCAGGACAACAATGAGCTCCTCAGTTATATAAAAAGGCCTTGAAAAGCTCTTCCCTCCTCAGAGAAAAGTTTCCTGAACTGCTCAGGGAAAGTTGCATTCTTTAAAAAAATAAGGCTGAAAGTGGAAATGCTTTGTTTATAACGATTTGTTCCAGTCCAAAGTTACTTTATATTTCATTTTAAAAAGTACTTGGGAAGAAGTTGTAGGGTTTTATATAAATGTTGAAACACATGGGACAAGACAGGGATCAAGGTCACTATCAGCAAATTTGTAGATGACACCAAGTTGAGGGTGCAGTGACACACCTGAAAGACCATGCCATCCAGAGGGACTTGGACAAGCTGGAGAAATGGGAATGTCATGTGGTTTAGCAAGACCGAGTGTTGGTGCTGCACTTGAGTTGGGGTCAAGCCCAGTGTCAATTCAGGCTGGGGATGAGCAGATGGAGCAGCCCTGGCGAGAAGGACTTGGGGGTGCTGGTGGGTGAGAGGCTGGACATGACCCAGCCATGTGTACTCCAATCCCAGAAATCCAATCGTATCCTGGGCTCATCTCACAGCTTGGGCAGCAGGAAAGGGGGGAATTCTGCCCCTGTGCTCTGCTCAGGTGAGACCCCACCTGCAGAGCTGCCTCCAGCTCTGGGATCCCAGCAAAGGAAGGACATGGAGCTGTTGGAGCCAGTCCAGAGGAGGCAGCAAGATGACGAGAGGGATGGAGCAGCTCTGCTCTGAGGAAAATTTGGGGGAGCTGGAATTGATCAACCTGGAAAAGAGAAGCTTTGAGGTGACCAAATTGTGTTCTTCCAGTAGCTAAAGGGGATGACAAAAAAGATGGAGAGACCATTAACAAGGGCCTGGAGTGCCAGGACAAGGGGGAATGGCTTCAAACTCAAAGACAATAGGTTTTGATTAGAGAGATGATGAGAAAATTCTTCCCTGTGAGGGCGGGGAGGCCCTGGCACAGGATTCCCAGAGAAGCTGTGGCTGCCCCATTCCTGCAAGCATTCAAGGACAGGCTGGATGTAGCTTGGAGCAACCTGGGCTAGTGGAAGGTGTCCCTGCCTGTGGCAAGGGAGTAGAACGAGATGATTTTTAAAATCCCACGTGGGGAACAAAACCACAGGGGTGCGTGAGAGAAGCTTTCAAAGGTTCACATGACCTTATCACAGGATCACAGAATCATTGTGGTTGTAAAAGACCTCCAAGATTGCCGCAGTGTCTACCCAAAGGCTAGCTCAACTGGGCCTAAACACTGGGCAGTCTTTGCCTACCACCGTGAAGGAGGATGGAGGCCGACTGATCACGGGAGGATGGGCGAGATCTCTGGCAGGGCTCGCCTTGACCACCGATGGACAAGGTGCGAAGGGAGAAGGAATAAGTGAGGAACTCTTCTTGGGGAAGCAGGAGCTGGTTTATTGACACCAGGGAGAGGGGCCAAGAACAGCCAAGAAAAGCCTCTGACAGGGGGTTTTACACCCCGACAGCCAGGGCGGAGCAAACATCTGAAAACCAATAATAAAATAGTCAAGGGGTGGTACAGAGGCGGAGAACAAGACATAATAACCAATGGAGAAAGAGGTAGGCGGGGAGGGCAAACGTGGGCCAATCAAAAACCTATGACATAGCTGAGGGAGGAGAGTGCGGCGGCCATTGTGGACTTGCAGGGTGTCACGTCTTTCCCGCCAAGCTGCCTGAGGGCTGCCTGAAGGCAGCCATGTTGGGGCCTTTTTATTTATGGTCCCTGGGCCCCTGAGGGGTCAAACCATTGGACCTTTTGCCCAGCGGGGTCCAGGACACCATGGCAGGAGCCGTGGCTCACCACAACACAAGATCATCGAGTCCATAACTCAACAGTTCAAAGTTCACCACCAAACCCTGTCTTTAAGCAACACATTCATAGGTTTTTTGAACACTTCCAGGGATGGTGACTGCCTCTGCCCAGGCCTCTGTTCCAACCCTTGATAATCCTTTCAGTGAAGAAATTTTTCCTAATATCCAATCTAAACATCCCATGGCACAACTTGAGGCCATTTCCTCTTGTTCTATCCCTTCATCCCTGGAAGAAGAGACCAAACCCCACCTGGCTACAACCTTCTTCCAGGGAGTTGTAGAGACCTTGTGCTGCCACTTGTCCCCTGATGAGATCCTGAATTCCCTGAAAATGGGATCTCTTTAGCTTCTGCAAATCCCCCTGTTCTGCTCTTTCCAAATCAGAGAGCTTGAGGTGTGGTTGGTGATGCAGCTGAAACCATCCCACACCAAGTGCCAACTAGATGGGAAATACCTCTGTGTTTACCAGGGAGCAAGTGGCAAATTCCACCTTGCCTAAGAGGCCTTTTGCTTCCTTGCGACCTACTTTCCTTGGGATTTTCACTGGGAACTACTTGAAGAATTTCATACAAGTGGAAAAGGAAAGAACAGGAGTCTTGCTTGCTTTCTTCCTGCACATTGCATAAAGCTTTAATAGCGAGTAATAGCTGACATGGCTTTGATTTTATTGCATTTAACTGGGTAATTCTCCTGTCCCCAACTGTGCCCAGGAGGACTGAGTGGAACAGAAGTGACTATGCCACAGTACAAATGGGTCTTTGAATTCCTCTCAGATTCCCATGGCCTGGATTGTGTTCAATAAGTCATGCACAGTAAATACAGCCAGGAGACGTGAGGAGACTCATGAATACTTGCAAGGCGCTCAGGTGCCACTTTGGTGAATGTGCTGCAGGCAGAATATGGGAAAAAATGCCCTGCTTGTGTCTCTGCCCCTCCTCTCACTCGTTAGTGAAGGATGTTCTCCACCATAGAGATCCTCAGGCAGAGCTAATGAACCAAACCAAGCCATTTCTAATTTTATCCCTGCTTTCTTACAACAAGGAGACACAAGTTCACACCCCAAATCTGACATCCCTACACTGGGTTTGTTGATAGGTTCATAGAATCACAGAATATTCTCAGCTGGAAGGGACCCACAAGGATCATTGAATCCAACTCCTAGCTCTGCACAGGACAACCCAGAGAATCCCACCATGTGCCTGAAATGGTTTTCCAAGCATTTCTTGAGTCCTGGCAGACTTTGTAGCATTTAAATATCTGTTGGTTGCAGGGAAGGGCACAAGGTTTGTTTGCCATGATGGACACACCAAAGAGCACCATGGACAATTTGAGTGGCAACCTGGGGACTGTCCAACTGGACACTGGGCCAGGAGCCACAACTGTGCCAGTTTGGTGGCGGATACAGCCTGGAACTCTCGTGTCCCATCCCTGTTTTCACTCTGTTCCTCCCTTTCTGGATGGTGAGGATTATGGAGACTTCTGAATTGAACATCTCCTACGCTGCCCCCAACTCGCTGCATCATATTTCAATGTCTTGTTAATATTCTTGTGCTCCATCCAAATTCCACCCGTGCTTCTTAATCTGTCCTCCCTGAATCCAAGGCTTTGCACAATCTCCTCCCTTTTGTCTCTCCAAAATTTGGCTCTGTGCACCTTCACTGAGGGAACAGCAGCAGTGCCCATGTGAAAAATATCCAAATAACTTCCCTCAGATGATCCCAGTTTCTTCTTGTGTGTTAGACAAACCTATGGAAGTTTTCTAGGATGCTCAGAACTGGTCTGAACTGGGGACTTGGCTTGATGGGACGGGGTCTTGACCTTCCCATGGATGATTTATGCAAATCCACTCTAAGGAAGGTGTTCCAGTCACAGAAGATCCTATATTGGACCCTTTGCAGGCTGTTTAGCAAAGCAAAGAAGGAACTGCACTGTCTCCTTTAATGCTTTTAAATAGTTCATGTGGCACTGCTGGCAGCTGAATAAATTGGTAATGAATGTGCAAATCAGCAGCTCTTCTAAGTGGGCTGAGAAGCCTCGTTTTGAGGTGTTTTTGAGGCAGGATGGGCACTTTAATGCTTGCCACACATTTCATGCCAGTGATATCCCCTCTCTTTCATAAACAGAGCTCCTGTTAATCCATGACCTGTTCTACACCGTCTTAGCCAGCATCAGTAAATTTAAAAATGTCAGAGAATGTTGTTAATTGCTGGAAATTGATTATTTTTTTTTTTATCCCATGGGATTTCTAGCATGGAATTATGGGATGGTTTGGGTTGGAAGACATTTTCAAGATCATCCTCTTCTACTCCCTGCCATGGGCAGGAACACCTTCCACTATCCCAGACTGCTCCAAGCCATGTCCAATCTGGCCTTGGACACTTCCAGGGATGGGGCATCCACAACTTCTCTGGGTTCCATGGCCTCACCATGCTCCCAGCCCCACCAGATATTCTTTCCTCTCTTGTCCTTCTGCATTTCCTTTTGTCCCATGTAGAAACCTTTCCATTCTCGGAGGGTACTTCGGGGAGATGAAATTCCTTCATTAATGTCCCTGATTTCCTGGTTTGAAAACAACCAGAAATATTCACTCTTGGAGATTACAAAGCTACTTCTGAGGTTTTAATTTTCAGTTTTCTTCCTGGTTAATGGAAATTTGGACATATCCATCCCTTGAGGACTTCTGAGGTTCTTTCTCCAATATTTTGAATGTCTCAGAAGTCTCTGTGGAGCCTCCAAAATATGCAGGAAATCAATACCATCCCTGAAGCAACAACTGAAGGAGACACAGTGAGGCCAAAATATATTTATTGTTTTAATTTAAATCTCATCAGACTTTATCCATTTTACCCCTTGTGCACCTCCTTCCATTCTCTACCTCCTCATACCATCCTTTGCAGCATCTCCAGGATTTTGTGATCCCCCTGGAGATGTGCCAAGGGTTTACCCCAACACCTCATGTCCATTGCACATCACAGATTCATCACTGCTGCTTTTCCCTCAATATCTTGCCTCTTCTAAAAGATTCTGGTCCAAGAATCCCTAAAGTTCCACTTCCCGGACTGGCGCTTCAGTGGATCTAGAAGATGTTCAGGGAGCTGAGTCACAATTCCGTGACAAGCGGTGGCCTGCTTAGCCTGAAGCTATTTTTGTAGGCAGGGGATTTGTACAAATGAAGGATGAAGTCAGTATTCCCATTTGCCAGCCATTTGTTGCCTGGGATCATTTCAGCACTTGCATTCTTGGTGTGTTCTCTGTGGTTCCCATTTTAGTCTTGGAGGCAGCAGATTCCTTTATTTTATCAGGGGAAGTTATTCAAAAGCCTGGAAACTGTGGATGAAACAGAAAACTGGGATTCCTGGAGGGTTGTGATCACAGCCCATTTATTGAAGCAAATTCTAAAACTTTTTTCATTTTACTTAGGTTGTCACTGAAGTACTTTTGTTAAAAACTGGGGTTATTAACGATAATAATTTTTAGTTCAGTCGCATTTTGATTAAAGAAAGAAAAGACAGGTTGGAACTTTTTAAACTACACCTAATTCAGAAATTGAAGTTTCACTGAATATGGAAAATGATCTGGTTTTTTAAGTCTATCCAGAGGCTCGTGCAGCTGAACATTCCTGAACATTCCTCATGGCTATTCCTGTGTTTTTAGCTCCCAAATCAGCCTGATGGTGCAACGTGCTCCCATTTCATAGGCTGTAAGTGGGAAGAAGAGACTTGTTGAGGATGAGGAATGTCCTGGTAATGAAGCTGCTGTTTCTGAGATCGTGGAATCATGGAATTATAGAATCATGGAATGGTTTGGGTTGGAAGGGACCGAAAAGACCATCTCATTCCACCGCTGCCATGGGCAGGGACACCTTCCACTATCCCAGGTTGCTCGAACCCCATTCAACCTGGTCTTGGACACTTCCAGGCATGGGGCAGCCACAGCTTCTCTGTGCCAGTGCCTTGCTACCTTCCAGCTAAAGAATTTCTTCCAGTATCCCATCTAAACCTCCCCTCTTGTAGTTTAAAACCATTCCCATCACCAACAAATTGTCCCTTTGAGAGTTTTTCTGCATGCAGATTTTCTCCTTACATACCCCAATTCTATTTTAGAAATGAAAAGTTTGGGTTCCTACAATAACCAGCCTCAACACTGGGTGGTTTTTCCTTCTTCACGTGCACTGATTTTTTCCATCTGGCTTTTTCAACACTCAGCCCTGGCAGCCAAAGACTGAGACTTATTAAAATGGTTTTGTCTGCTTGTTTTGTGCCTCAAGAGCTGTTGAGATTTGACAGGTTCATTTGAGCTCTGGGTCAAGCACAGGCACAACCCAGGAGAGCAGGGAGGAGATGGCAGGGGAATGGAGAGAACAGCACCTCTCTTTTCCCTGCTGGAATAAGCAGTCATTAGGGCCCCAAAAACATTTTTGCCTAAATGATGCACTGAAAAAAAAGCATTGCAAGATAATGATGGGCTCTACCCAGAGATAATTAATCTGCAGATGGAAACATCCGTTCACGTGTGTTCTCTTTATCTATCTGTCCATTCATTATTTTTACAAAGGCCATTCAAGTCAAGAAAGGAGTTCTGCTGCTTTCCAGGCACAGATAAAAATTCCCTGTGCCATTCTGGGGTGTCTGGCAAATTGTCCTTGCACAGAGTGCTCAGCTCAGCAGTGACATGGCCAAAATGGAGCAAAAGCCACCTTTTAACGCTTTGAAGGTTTCTACTTCCTTCCCATCTATTTGAGGAAGGAAAAAAAGGCTGCTTGAATTTTTCCTTCCAGCTGTCCATGGTTCAGAATCTCCCCAGGTTGCCACAGGTGTAAATTCATTACCTGTTTCTCTATTGATGTCAGATGAATATTTTAATGCAGTTATTTTTAATCACTATTTTTAACTCACGATAAAACCTGCAATTACCCTCAGGGCCAACAACTGCTCAATGAACCACGGGGTGGATTCAACTCCTTTCTCTGGATAAAGCAAATTCATCTCTTCAGAAGAAAAGTGTTCCAGGCAGGACACACTGAAGTTCCTGCCTGTTGATGCTGTTGTGCTGTGCATGGAAATGTGGGAATATTCACTGGAGTGAAGATAGGGATGAATCGGCTTCGTAACGTGCTGGGTACTTCTCACACCTGCAAAATCCCATCTCCATCTCCACTTGCTGTAAATAGATTGGAAGAAAAAGGAACAACTTCAGTGATAAGACCAGGAAGAGCTCAACTCTAGTGCAGGCTGGGCACCCTGCCAGCAGTTCAAAGACCTGAAAGAAAATCCAGTGTCTGCTGCAATTCTGAGGCAGAATTTTGAACCACGACAGGGAACTGAACAAACTCAGTCATCACTCTCATTATTTCTTTTCCTGCTTTTTTTGTTGCCTGTTTCAAGCAAGCATCCTCCAGGAAAGTGTTTTCCTTTGGATCAGACAAAATTATGCATTTTCAAATGCACAAACCCCGAAACTTTACTTGACCTGTTGGGTAGAGGGGACAGGAGAAGTTCCTTCAAACATTTTTGGTGATGAACCAAAACTCCTTTCTCAGTAGAGAAGGGGTTTGTTTGAGTGCAAGCTTTGCATCCCAAGGATCAAGGAGTCATGGAATGGTTTGGAAGAGACCTTCAAGATCCTCTAATTCCTTCCACTAGACCAGGTTGCTCCAGCCTGGCCTTGAACACTTCCAGGAATGGGGCAGCCAAAACTTCTCTGGGCAACCTGTGCCAGGGCCTCACCACTCTCACAGGGAAGAACTTCTTTGGAAATCCTTGGAAATTCTCTGGAATGCCTTGGAAATTCTTTGGAATTCTTTGAAATTTCTTTGGAAATTCTTTCTCGCTGTTCTCCCGTCTACACAGGACTTGCATGAGGTGACTTGGGACCATAACACACATCAATGAAAAATAAATGATATTTAGCTCTAAAAAGCACAGATGTTCCTGCTTCCAAGGCTCATCATCGTCCCTGCAAGTGGGACTGAATCCTTCTGGGATCTGTCACCTGGAAGTGGGTCTGAGTAATCCTCCCACAGCACTGTCAGAGTTTGCATAAAGGAAATAGGCAAAGAAGCAACTTCTCCCCTCCTGTCTGATGTCTGGATTTTTGGGATAACTTTTCAGGAGGTTTTACTCTCCAGTCAGAGGTGCTGATTCCTTTCATGGTTCGAGAGGCACTGGGCAAAATTTGTACACAGGTACTAATTTCTTTCTGATCCTCTATGTGTTCTGCTTTCCCCCTCTGACTTCCAGAGGTTCTTTCAGGAGAGATGGATCACTTGGGGTGATGGAAGTGATGCCGGAGAGAGGGATATGGAACAGCAGCTGCCATCAGCAAAGGGATTAAAGCCAAGGAAGCCTCTAATCCTGAAAAAAGACACAGCCTGGCTGCCTCAGTTTGCTGCCTCTATTTTATAATGCAGTGGAAAATTTGCTCTCAACTTGACTTTTCTAATTTTCACCCTGCTGAGAGCAGGTGAGAAAGAGGAACAAGCAAAACTTTGAGGAATCCTTACCATAGAATGGCTTGGATTGGAAGGGACCTCCAAGATAATTTTATTCCAACCCCCTGCCATGAGCAGGGACACTTTCCACTATCCCAGGTTGCTCTAAAGCTCATCCTCCTTGGCCTGGAAACTTCCAGGGATGGGGCAGCCACAGCTTCTCTGGGCAACCTCTGCTAGGGCCTCCCCACCCTCACAGGGAAGAATTTCTTCCCAATATCCCATCTAAATCCACTCATCTCTCTCCAATATTCCTTGTTCTTCAACAGCAGCTCAGCAGCTTCATAACTCCGTGTCTGCACAGGCAGAGGTAATTTATGTTTATATATTGTCCATATATGTGCAAACAAATCCTCATCTCCTGAAGGAAAGCAAAGGGAATAACACTGGGTGTCAATCCAAGAGGGTAAAATCAAACGTTCACTGAGGCCACTGAATTCCTGAGTTATCTTCAGTGTAACAACCCTGATTTTTGCTTTTCCTTATGTTCCTTCCTGTGATATAAGGTGAGGGATCCCAATTTTTAAGGGTATCCCAAGGCTGAGATCCATAAATTTTTTGTTGGACATTGGGGTGCTGCTAGGAAACAGATAAAACCCCACAATTAACCCTCACTCCTGCAGGGTGTGGGATGGTTTAAATGGGCAATAGGAGGGGGGGATTAACTGGAAAGCTATAAAAGACTGATTGGTGAAAACCTAATTCCCAGGAAAGAGATGGAATCAGTACTTTTCCTCATGGAAAACATGAACACAAGCTCTGAAATCCACTGAAGTTCATAATAATGTTGTTTGTTTTTTTTTTTTTCCCAGTGATTGCCAGGATCATGGGACCAGACCACTCTAAATATTTTATTTTAACAGCTTGCAAGGTGACACAGTGGTCAGAGATTATGACCCTCACACTCGAAAGACAAAATTTGGAGGGAAAAAAGGAATCCCAGTGTGTTGTTTCACCAGCACATGCGGTATATGGAGAGTGTACACCAGTTTATCCCAGTTTACTTTCTGATCCATGTGTTTCCTTAAAAAGCCACAGTAAAAAGTGGAAATGAACATAAAAAACCCCACAGTTGTTGTAAAGTGGATTTTCAGTGTATTAAAGAGTGAAATCCCACTCTGTTTTTATGGAGAGCTGTAAATAAGTCAACAAGATTTAGGCTACACCTTCGGAATTTGCTCGGTGGTCAGTGGTAATTCAGTGGCTGGCTGAAAAATTCACAGTATTTCCTACAGGATATCACAAACCTTTTCCAGAACGTCCCTGTTTGGAGCTTCCCCC
>NW_008246063.1:629681-654393 GCF_000691975.1 Corvus brachyrhynchos
CTTCAACTTCCCTTTGGCTGGGAAAGGAGAGCCAAAGAAAGACCCACGAGCTTTTTGTCAGTCAGGAGTGGAGTTATTTTATAAATTGAACCTGAACTGATGAGTTTGGGGCACGAGGGAAATTATTTCTCCTTTGAATATTGTTCCAGCCATTCTTTTTTTTTTTTTTTTTTCCCCAGCTGAACTATGTGTTGTAAAGGTTGAGATCTCCTCTTCAAGCTGAACCTTGTGGGAGATAAAATAATAGCCAAAGACATGATGCTGAGCTATTCCAACTCCAGGGTATTTCAGGCAGGAAAATCTTTCCCCAGTCTGACTGGCTCAGCTGATTAAAAACTCCAAGTTCAGAGTATTCACACACGCAGAGAACATCAGAAAATCAATGCTGGATTTATTGACTTTCCCTTTGGTTATTGCCATTGTTTGCTAATTACGTGGCAATTTTCCTGTCTTCCTTTATCAGATTCTCTCCCCTTCTCATCCTTTTCCCCGAGGGGCTGCTCCCTTATTGCTTCTTTGGAGCTGTCTGGCCATCTCATTTCATCCCTGGCCTCTGGAAAGCAGAAGGTCGGAGGAGAATCCCCCAGAAAGCAAAGTGTGTTTTGAGATTAAGCTCTAGGTCTGATATTAAATCCCATTCCTTGCTTTTAGCTTTTAAAAATGCTCTATTCTCCTTATTTTCCTTAAATGTGCATAATACATTTATTTTTTTTTACCTTTCCCTCCTCATAATTACTTTAACCAACATTTTCAGTTCCAAGTACAGAGTGTGTACATTTGATTTCCTTTCCCAGAAACAAATATATCAAATAAATAAATCCAACCAAATCACCATTCCAATTTTCTTTGCTTTTTTTCTTTTTTCCCAAGGAAGATGATTTTTCCTGGGGAAGAAGATAAGAAAGCAAAGCACTAAAGGAGATTTTGTCCATGTTTTTAATGCAAAGGAGGATTTTGCAGCACTAAATACAATGGTTCCTAATGTGTTTTAATATCTGTATTTGCAAAGATAAACTCAGGCAACTTAGAGCAATGCATCCTCCTGGGATATAGCATGGGATATGTTACTATTCCCACTTTTCAGTGGGAAACAAGGACCCACATGGGAAGCTGCAATAAAGACAGGACTCGAGTCACGTTGCCTGAACAATACCAGAGTGGTATTTTTAGCTTTTATTCTTTCTAATCAGTGACTAATCCTGTTTTCTTTTTTTTTTTTTTTTGGGAGCAAAATTCCAGTCATTGGACAAATCAATGTCTGATCATCCTTAATCTGCAAAATTAAAAACTTAATGATTAAATAATGCCACTTCTTCTGAAGACTGCACACCCACCACTTCACTTTGGTGGTCTCTCTCAGACCCTGTGAGCATTAACCCAGCTAAGCCCAAGGTTCTATCACAGATAATCCCTTAAGGGGATTTCTGCATTGTTCTGTTTAATTAACAAGGATGTCTAATATATTTTCATTGTATTTCCTGAATTTTATAAAGAATTAGGATTTTCTAAGACAAGGACAATCAGTGGCAGGAAGAAATACAGATCCTCAAAGCCTCTCAAAGCACATTTCCTTGGGTTATTGTAGCTCTAAACATTTTTTTTTTTAATTGGTCCAATCTCTTTCCACCTTTTTTCACTACTTGGATCCAACAGCTCTACAACCCCCTGGAAAACGGGACATCCACAACTTTTCTGGGAAACCCGTACCGGGCCCTCACCATCCTCATGATAGATAATTCCTTCCCCATGTCCCATCTAAACGTGTTCCCTTTTGGTTTGAAGCCATTCCCTTCATCCTGTCATTAATAATGACTGGATTTAGGGTTTCATTTACTGACTGATATTTCTGTTTTCCCTGTGTGCTGGTTTGGGCAAATTTGGAAATATATCCTCTAAGAGAAGGCAGCTTACGACCATCCCTCCCTCCACCAGGTTCGGGAAAAAGAAGAATTTTCCTTGAAGGAAAGTGAAAGAGATAAAAACTATGTATTTAACAAATATACAGGAAAAGGATAATAATGCTAAATAATGAAACCTCTCTCTGTAGAGAGAAAACCTGGGAAAATTTCAGAGTCCTTCCGTAGTCTCTCTCTCCCCCTCCTTGGAGTTTCAACGGGGTGGTGGGCCCACCTCCAGGGCCAAGGCCTTGGTGGAAAGTCCTCCCAATGTATTCTGATGTTGAAGCAGTCCAGCAGAGAGAAAAGGGAAAAAACGAAGTCCCAGGAAAACAAAAGTTCAACTCTCCGTCTCTCTCTGGAGAAGGAAAAAGGAGCTGAAAGAAGTTTTGCTCAGTTTTTCCTTTCCCCTCTCAGGCTCAGTTTAAAGGCATAGAAAGGCACAAAATTAATTTCTGGGCATAGGGCAGTGATATGGGATACACATCATAAAGCACCCCAAGACACTCTGGAAAATCAGGATGAATTCATGTCCGTTCACCACCTCAGGGATGGTAGGAAGATCCGATGAAGAAGGAACCAGCAGCCAAACAGGAATCACAATTGTGGGCAGTTTTCCTGAAGTCATCTGTGGTGCTGATCTAACCTTTCTTCTCAAAAATTCTGATTCCCACTGACAAACTGAGTTTCAGAATTCCCACAGAAATCTGGCCAGAAGGTGTTCCCTTGCCAAGGGCTCTTCTTTGACCCCAAATCCAAGACCCTGTTGTTTATATGATTGCTGGGACAGTAACATGGAATGAAAGGGTATTTTTACACTTTTCCTCTTCCAACTATGTTATGACAATGTTATGACATTTCTCCTGGGCCAGGAGAAATCATGGAATGTGCTTTATGGCTTTGTCTTGTGCTCCTTCCAGTCCAGCATGAAGTCAAACAGTCCAGGAAACACCAAAATCCCTGAATGCCAAGAGGAACCATTGCCAGGGATGTGAGAGAAGTTATCCAGAGATTTTCTTCCCTCTATTAGCACATGAACAAACCAGACAATATCTTTGAGCACTGAAATGATGTTTTCTATGCAGCTCAATTGCAAAAATGTTGATGATTTTTGTCTGTATCCATCTATTTTCCCATATTTCAGGCTCATGCTCTTCCAAAGTCAGTTCAAATCCTTAAATATCTTTGGCACTGATTTCTTTACCTGATAAAAGAAATGATTTCATGAACAATTAGAGTCCTGCCTATTGGACAATATAATTTGAAGATTAAAGGCACGTTAAATTCTTACAAACATTAAAAAGAAAATAAATGGAAATATTAAAATAAAGGATTTTAAACCCAAATAACTTCATAACCTTGAACTTGTGTATTTACATGTGGAAAGATCCGGGCCCAGAAGGGTTTGCTATTTGTTTCCTTGCTCCTAGAGGAGCAAGACATCCTCAAATGGGTCCACAAGGAAAGGAGGAAAAGGAAAAAAAAGGTGATTTTATGAATTTTTCATACTGGAAACACCTCAGATGTCAGTGTCTCAAAATTTGGCAAAGGAAGGGATTGATGTGATGAACAAGCAGAGCAAGACAAGGGCATAAAGCCAGGAAAAACTCTGAGATTTTAAGGCAAACCAGCCCTGCTTGAAGACTGACAGAGAACATCTGCACATCCTGCTTTTCCTTCAATCTCTCTGCGTTCCAGGTTGTAGAAATGTGAGGAATTTTGTACTTTCTGAGGCTTGGCTTTCCCAGCAGCTTCCTCAGCATTTTCTGGTTGAGGGGAGTTGTTTTCCTGAGCTGGCAGGTGCTGATGGATCCCTCTGCGTCCCCACAACCTTTTCCTCTAACATTTATTTGATTATCTGTTTACCTGAAACTTATCTTCTCCAGAAGCATCACTCCTGAGATCTCATTAATCACCACTGGATAATGCAGCAGGCAGGAATTCATCTGGCAATATCCTAAACTGAGGGAAATCTTCCTTCCTTGTGCATGTTCCTGGAAATATCTTCCTTTTGGATGAATTAGACCTGCAAAGTGAAAAGGAACTGAGACAAAACCATTCATGTGAAATTTCCTAAATCATCCTTGGGAGGCAAGTAACTCTGTGTCAATGACATGACCAGAGATGGTTTTCCTAAGGAAATATTTTGGTAGTGTGTTCCTGTGAACCTGGGAGGTTTTCTGTTTGTTCCTAGAATCCCAGAATCATGCAATGGTTTGGGTTGGAAGGGACCTTAAACATCATCTTGTTCCCATAGGCAGGGGCACTTTCCACTAGACCAGATTGCTCCAAGCCTCATCCAACCTGGCCTTGGCTATCTCCTGGATATACTGAATGACTGAGATACATCAAGATGGGTAAAACCTGATTTTCCTTTAAAGTCAGCCCTGACTGGAGAAGGAGATTGGACCAGAGAACTCCTACCCACCCTATTCCTACCTGGAATGGAGATACCATGTGCCTTCAGTTTCTGTTTGAATAACTTTTGGCTTTGCATTCATTCCCAGTTTCCAATACTTCTTGTGCCCTCCCTGAATAATCCTCACAAGCACTGGGAGTTGATTCCATATTTATAAAAAATCATAGAATCATTAAGGTTGGAAAAGACCTCCAAGATCATCAAGTCCAACCTTCAACCCAATCCCATCACTGCAAGTAAACCATATCACAAAGTGTCACCTATACTTTTTTGAACACTTCCAGGGATGGTGACTCCAACTCTTCCCTGGCCAGCCTTTTCCAATGCTTAACCACTCTTTCAGTGAAGAAATTTTTCCTATTATCCAACCTGAACCTCCCCTGGTGCATCTTGAGGCCCTTTCCCCTTTTCCAGCTGCCTGGGAGAAGAGTTCTTCAGCTCTTGCACATATGATGTCCCTTCCCCTTCCCCTTCCCTTTCCCCTTCTCCTTCCCCTTCCCCTTCCCCCTCCCCCTCCGCTTCCCCTTCCCCTTTTCCTGCTGTTCTCAACTAAAGAACATTTGGGAAGAGCTGGAGTGGGAACTTCAACCTCTGTTTCTTTGCTACAACACTTTTTGAGACAAAATTCACCTGAAGAAAAATTCTGTGCTTTGTCCATTTGTCATGGTTTTATCCCAGTCACCAACTCAGTTCCACACATTGCGCAGCCCTGGTGGGATCAGGAGAAAGATGGAAGGGTAAAAGCAGGAAAGTTTGATGGGTTTATAACTAAACTCATGGACAACAACTAAAATATCCACGTTTATTGGCACTGCTTCCAGCACAACTCCAAAGCTTAGTCATGATGAAGAACATTATCACAGTCAAAAGCAGCAACTGTTTCCAAATGCTCTGTCCACCAGTAATTCCTCCCTTGATTTTTTTCCTTCTGCTTCTATGGATGGGGGAATTTCAAATTCCCTTTTTTTTTTGTTTTCCTCCTATTTTGTCGTGACTCATCCTTTGTAGGTGTGAAAAGGAGCGTTATGCACTGCTGGGAGATAAAATTTGTGACTCACAGAATGGTGGGCTCTCTGCTTTTGGAGTGATAATTAAAAGGAGGGGGTTGGAGCTGCCTGGGGTTAGAGAAGTATGAGGCTGGAATAAAGAGCCTTATCCTTCCATTTAGCAACAGACTGATGGAGCAAAACAAGGCTGGATGCATGAGAAACCTGGTGGAATTAAAGGTAAACTTTGAACTTTTCCTGCTTCTCCTTGGGTTTGCTGCATTCTCCCAGATTGCCCAATTACACTCAGTAATTAACTCAGCAAGTCCAGAAAGTGCCAGAAAGAGAAGCTGAAGTAGGAGAAATGCACTGGGTTACCAGAAATACTCTTTCAGTCACTCTCCATATTGGAAATCCAGCCAAGGGCTGACTGGAAGGGGGACTCCCATTCCCAGCAAAAATATCCCAAACTGGTGCAGTGAATATCAGTTGGTTTATTCCAGAAACTGTTCTCAAGCTCCTTCCAGAAACAGAGTCCCAAAAAGTGATTGGATCATCTTGGCAACACAGGGAGGATTTTCTCTTTTTCTGGTGCTTTTCTCTGCTTGGCAGAATCCCGATCTCTGGGAAGAACAGAAAAAAGTTCACAGAAACGGAGACTCAGATCACACAGAGGTGCAGAAATGCCTCCAAGCCTCATTGGCTCCCACTAATTGTTCTTTCCTTGAAAGGAAAACAGGAATGAAGGATGCATCTCAATCTCCTGCAGCTGAGTTCAGGCTGCCCTTCACATTATCCCTATTTTTTTTTGTTAGGTTTGCTTTTTGGTGCTGTGTTCTGGGGATTTTCCCTGGTTACTCACCAGGAAATGACCTTTACTTTCCTTACTGAAGCAAAGGAAGCACAGCCCAGTGGTTTGGATAATTGCCTGGGATCCAGGAAATACAGGACCTCTTCCTTGCTCTGGTACAAAAATCACCAGTAGTTCCAAACCCTTCTAAAGGAGAGTCACAGCACCGAATTTGAGGATCAGTTGGGATCATGTCAGCAGTTGAGGAATCCCAGCTTTTTTCGAGGCTTTCTTTGTAGAGACATCATGGAAAGGCTTGGGCAGTTCTAGGATGTGATTCCTTTGGAATTAAATATAATCACATTAAACATAATACAGTGAAAACTCTGCCAGGGACAGTGACAAATGTCCATCGGCATATTCCAGCATAACATTCCATGA
The DNA here is from genome assembly GCF_000691975.1 of Corvus brachyrhynchos. Lineage (NCBI taxonomy): Eukaryota > Metazoa > Chordata > Aves > Passeriformes > Corvidae > Corvus > Corvus brachyrhynchos. The sequence goes on from NW_008246063.1 coordinate 636,213, forward strand.
GGAATTCCATTTTAAGCTCAAAAACCACCTTCTGAGGGAAATCACACCTGCCTTTGGCCTTGGTTTTTATCTCCAGGTGATACTTGGTGTCACTGATCTTTTCAGGTCCAAGATATTTTATAAACTCAGATGCTCATCCTGGTGGGATTCTTGGGGTTGTCCTGTGCAGGGCCAGGAGCTGGACTCCATGATCCATGTGGAGAATATTCTATGATTCTATGATTCTCCGAACCTCACACTCAGCTCTTGACATGTAATGAAAGTAGCCAACTGTCATCAAAAAAGAGCCATCCTTCCCCATACTGGGACATTTTGGGAAAGGAGGTGTCCCAGAGAGTCCATAAAACCTGCTCTGATTCCATTGGTGGTACATGGAAGTTCCTCAGATATCACAGAATCATAAAGTAGCCTGAGTTGGAAGCGAACACAAGGATCATTGAAGTCCAACTCCTGATGTAGGTGGAAGTTCATGGTTGAAAAGTCTTAGCTATGGAGAAAAATCTTTCCCACTTCAGAGAACTCTGGAGAGTGGAAAAGGTCTGAAAAAAACCCCCAAACACAGATTTTTTTTCAGACTTTCAGCCTTTCATTTCTCACTTAGATCTTCTAAATATTTGTGGTGGGTTGACCCTGGACAGATGCCAGCTGCCCACCAAAGTGCTCTATCAATGCTCTCCTCAACTGGATGGGGGGAGAAAATGTAATAAAATATAATAATTTATATGTATAAAAGTATAATATATTATATATAAAATATAATAAAAGGCTTGTGGGTTGAGAGAAGGACAGCGAGAGATCACTCACCAGTTCCTGTCACTGCCAGATTCTACTCTGGGAAATTAATTTAATTTATTATCAAACAAAAACACTGGGACAATGCTCTCAGGCACACGATGGGATTCTTGGAGCTGTCCTGTGTAGGGCCAGGAGTTGGACTTCGATGATCCTTGTGGACCCCTCCTAACTCAGGATATTCTGTAATTCTGTGAAAATCAGAGTAGGGTCATGAGCAAATAAAACCAAATCCTAAAGCACCTTCCCCCCAGCCCTCTCTTCTTCCTGGGCTCAGTTTCACTCCTGATTTTTTACCTCCTCCCTTGGAGTTGCAAGGGGACGAGGAATGGGAACTGTGGTCAATTCATCACATGGTGTCTCTGCTTCTCCTTCCTCCTCAGGGCTTGGACTCTTCACACTCTTCCCCTGCTCCATCGTGGGATCTTTCCCACAGGAGAAAGTCCTCTACAAAGGTGTCCAATGTGGTTCTTTCCCACAGTTCTTCACAAACTGGTCCAGCATGGATCCCTTCCATGGGTTCAGTCCTTCAGAAAACGGTGCTCCAACTTGGGTCCCTCCCATGGGATCAGTCCTTCAGGAACAGGATGCTCCAATTTGAGTCCCTCCCATGGAATCAGTCCATCAGAAAGAGTTTGCTCCAGTGTGGATCCCTGCAATGGGGTCGGTTCTTCAGGAACAGGCTGCTCCAGTGTGGATCCCTGCAATGGGGTCGGTTCTTCAGGAACAGGCTGCTCCAGTGTGGATCCCTGCAATGGGGTCGGTTCTTCAGGAACAGGCTGCTCCAGTGTGGATCCCTGCCATGGGGTCACTCCTTCAGGAACAGGCTGCTCCAGCTTCTTCAGTGGGGCTTCCCCATGGGGTCACAAGTCCTTCCAGCAAACTTGCTCCAGTTTGGGCTTCTCTCTGCATGGGGACACAGGTCCTGCCAGGACCGTGCTCCAGCTCTGGCTTCCCATGGGATCACAGCCTCCTTTGGGCATGCACCTGCTCTGGTGTGGGATCCTCACAGGTTACGGGGGGATCTCTTTTCACCCATGGACCTCCATGGGCTGCAGGGGCACAGCTGCCTCACCCTGGGCTCCACCTATCCAACCCAAGCCATTCCATACTTCTATGATCTCAAATGGGCCCACAATAATGAAATCTATAGAAATGAAGAGCCGAATCCATTGGAATGGGAAGTTTCTTTGGATCAATATGAAAATTCCTGGGTTTTAATGATTCTGTTTGAAACATGACACAACATGTAGTGACTTTCAGCCAAAGCAGATGCACTTCAAGGCAGTAAGAACATCCCTAAAAAGATCAAATTCTTCTCTGATCAGAGCACCCAAAAATTGCATCAGCTCAGAAAAAAATGTTTCAAGCTCATTTTAATGTTTCAGCTCCATGGAAAATGAATTCAAGCTTGGAATTAATGCTTGGCTGGGGCTTTGCAGCCAGCTCCAGATACTCAGCTCAGAAACCAGGATGACAAATGGGATTTAAAATGCCTCAAAAGACAGGAGCTGTGCTGGCTGAATATTCCAGTGCGTCTGGAATTTGGCTCCTCATCACCTTTGCTATAAAAAACTCGAGAGGAGAGAGTGGATTTTCTTCCTGCTAAATAGAATGAACTTATGTAAAACCTTCCGATGCTATTTCAGAGCCACCCAGGATATCACAGAATGACTGAGGTTGGAAAAGACCTCCAGGATCATCCAGTCCAACTGTGACCTATTCCCAACAGAGCTCTGAGTGACATGTCCAGTTGTTCCTCGGACTCTTCCAGGAATGGGGACTTCACCACTTCCCTGGGAATCCCCTTCCCATGCTTGACCACCCTTTCCATGAAGAAATTCTTCCTGATATCCAACCTGAATCTCCCCTGGTGCAACTTGAGGCTGTTTCCTCTTGTCCTGTCCCTTGTTCCCTGGCAGCAGAGCCTGACCCCCACGAGGCTGCTCCCTCCTGTCAGGGAGTTGTGCAGAGCCAGAAGGTCCCCCCTGAGCCTCCTTTTCTCCAGGCTGAGCCCCCTCCATCTCCCTCAGCAGCTCCTGGTGCTCCAGACCCTTTCCCAGCTCTGCTCCCTTCCCTGGACCCACTCCAGCCCCTCAATGTCTTTCTTGTCATGAGAAGCCCAGAACTGGACACAAGACCTGAGGTGTGGCCTCACCATTGACCAGCACAGAAGGACAGTCCCTGCCTGGGTCCTGTGGCCACACATTGGTGACAAAATATCATTGGGATTGGAGGCTGGAATCTGGAGGATATTTAAGGTCCCTTCCTACCCAAACCATTCCCTGATTCCAGGCTTCTCTTAATGAGAGAGAAGAGATGCATATCACCCTCTAAGAGTAGTGATTCACTATGGATTACTAAATTTCCCTGCCTGAAATTCAGGTTTCTGTCTCCATGCAAGTCAACCCAGCCAGAGTTCCTGCTCCCTTTTCCATCAGTGGAGTTTAGGGCAGGAAAATTCTCTCAGAAAACTCAGTAAAAGAATTTTTTTCTCAATGGATAAGTGTTCTGGTTTGGCCAAATTTAGAAATATATCCTCTGAGAGAAGGCAGGTCACCACCCCTCCCCCACCAGGTTCAGGAAAAATAAATTTCCTCGAAGGAAAGTGAAGGAGATAAAAACTATTTGTTTAACAAACACACATTAAAACACATTAAAAATAATGAAATCTCTCACTGTGGAGGAAAAACCTGGGAAAGTGTTAGAGTCCTCCCTTTGGTCTCCTCAGAGCTGGGGCTTGGCCCAGGGCCAGGCCCTCTGTGCTTGGTGGAAAGTCCTCCCGATGTGTTCTGATATTGAAGCAGTCCACAGAAAAAGGGAAGAAATCTGAAATTCCAGGGAAGGAAAAAAAGTTCAACTCTCAGGCTCCCTTCGGAGAAAAAGAAGCTGAAACTGGCCAAAAGCTGACAGGGAAGCCACAAGACGGGTGCCTCCTCATTCCCCTGCCACAGCTGGGGAAAAAAAAAGTTGCTATCTCTGTGTGACCTTGAACAAGTTGCAAACTGCTTTGAAAAAGTTTTGCTCAGTTTTTCCTTCCCCCTCTCAGGCTCAGTTTAAAGGCATAGAAAGGCACAAAAATCAATTTCTGGGTGTAGGGCAGCGATATGGGATACACATCATAAAGTCACCCCAAGACAATAGGGAGAACATAGGCACTGTGGAGCAAGAGTAGGAAAGCAGAGGGATCAGACCATTCCCAGCCAGACCCAGGAGGGCACTGTCAGGAGGGACCCAATTCATGTAAGAAAATTAAAAATTGCTTAAGGAGCATTCTCTGGGACCTGTGCCAAGTGGCACAGAGTGATATTATTTCCCATTATTTAGCTCTCCTGCTTTCCCAAGTGAAGAAAATACTGATTGCTGAGAATGATCTCTGACCTGTCACTCCTGGGCCTTGACTGATAAGAGCACAGGGGGATAAGTTTTTTGGCATGAGTTACTCTAACAGAAAAATGGCATTGAATTGAGCATCTGAAACTCCTCACAGGACCGTTTAATTTATTGATAGAAGTACATGACCAGTGTTTAACCCTTTTTAATGGTGGGCTTTGACCCCACAGCAGATGTTCATCAACGGTGTCTGTGCCCCACCAGCTGCAGGAAAGAGCAAGAGTTGTCTGTGTTTTCTTTGTTCCTCCTGCTCTATTTTAACCCCATTATTCTGGGAGAGGAACCTCCAAAGTGTGTGAGCATGCAGGAAATGAGAACCTGTCCCCCTTAAAAACCTGGGAAATTAGGCTGAATGAAGCTGCTGAGGGAAAGCTGAGCCGAACGGAATCATTTGCTGCTGCCTCTGTATCAAAGACTCAGCTTTAATTCAACAGCGGGAATTCCACACTCCCACTCTGACTCCAGTCCTGTTTTCGTTTGTCCTGACTGGGCTGTGACCTGCTCGTGTTTAATGGGAAGAAATCGATAAAGCAGGATCAGAGAGGCTTTTGCCTGTTTTTGTAGGGAATTCATTAACTCCTAACACTGCTGAAACACCCCAAGCACCTCTAATCCTCCACTCCTCCTGATAATTTTCCTCATAATAACAATGTCCTGTTTGCTCCATGGATCTTTGACTGGCAGCTAGTTGGGAGGGGTCCTCTAATTCCTTGATCCTTTTCATTCCAAGCAATTCTTTAACTGGCAACTCTTTTTGGCAGAAAATCACTCCAGCCTGCCTAACTCAGTGATTTGGAGGAAAGTGGAAAGAACCCAGCTGAGGGATAAAATATCTTGGGATAAATTTTCCCCTCCACACCTGTATTTCTGATCTGTGTCACACCACAAACCTGGAGCCCCTTACAGGGGGATTTGATAACTTTTAAGCTCATCAGTGGTATTTTTTCTGTCCTAGATCTGTTTTTTATTTCCAGACCTGTTTTTCTTAAGTTTTTGATGCCAATCAAACCTGATGCAGTGATACAAATAATTGGAACAAGCTTTCCAGGGAAGTTGTGGAGTCACCATTCCTGAAGGGATTTAAAAGCTGCATAGATGTGGCACCTGGGGACACGGTTTAGTGGTGGCCTTGGCAGTGCTGGGGAAATGGTTGGATCTGATGATCTTAGAGGTCTTTTCCAACCTAAATTTTCATGGTTCCATGATTTTTGTTATATATGTCAATGGAGAGAGGGACTATCATCCCATTACCTGTGGAAAAGGAGAATCAGAAAGAAGCACAAATTCTTCAGAGCAGAGAAAGAATTCCTGAGGATTTATCACCAAGCTCTGAGTTACCAAATCATTTGTCTGTTCCTCATTTTCCCTGTCTGCAAAACAGGATAATTGTGCCAACTTTTAAAAAGTTTTGAGATATGGACATGCATAATCTCATTAAAAATCTAGACTGCACACTAATTATCAAGGCCAGGCTGGATGGGACTCTGAGCAACCTGGTCTAGTGGAAAGCGGCCCTGCCCATGGAAAGGGGTTGGAATGAGGTGGTCTTGGATGTCCCTTCCATCCTGTGATTCCATGATTCTCTTGCTCCCAAAAAATAAAATCCACATTACGCACCAGCAACAAGCAGAATTTATAATGAAAAACAGAATTCCGAGTCTTTCTCAGAAACCCTGTTTTGTAGAATCATGTTTTAATATCTATTTCTGTTATAATTGTTACAAAATTTGTTTTAAAACATTTGACAATTGACACTTCCCACCAAACACAATTTTGATGCTTCAACCCAGTCTAATAACATTTACATGACTCTAATTTGGAGCATGAGGATAAATATTCCAATAAATAAATACATATTCTAATAAATAAAAAATGCAGTGTTTTTTTCAGTGATGGGGCCAGAAAAAACATTTAAAGCAATCCGACTTTTCTAACAGCGTGGTGTTGAATTTAGCTCTTCTCATGCTCCCAAATGCACAGGGCCTCAGATTTAACCCACCTGGTTTTAAGCACTGGAATAAAGTACCTACGTTTTGGGGCTATTGGATTTCCATCCATGAATGTTGAATTCCTTCCAGGGACAATTCAGCTCCTCAGTGGCCTGATTTGCCATCTGGAGGTTTCTCATTATTAATTTCAGCACAACCCAGTTAAATGCTGGTGGTAAAAGCCCAGATTTGGACAGGATACATGTCAACTTCTGCTTGGTTAAAAATAAAAATCAGACATGAATTGACTGCTCTTGAACTCAGAAATAGCAGTAGAACTGCGTGGGGACAGTCACAACATGGGCTGAAGTTGGTCTTGGTAGTACTTTGCCAGATGGGTCATTAAAGTGATTGATGGTGATATCACATCATCAGAGCTAAATTAGCTGGGATATTAGAACTAATTGCTGGTCAGAATGAGCCAGGAACAATTAGCAAGAGACACTGATTGTGTTTGAGGGGATTTATCCTTCCATCAGCTCATGGTTTTCAACTCTTTTGGCCCCTGGGTTGAGTGGCAGCCAAACTGAAGGCTGGGCAAAGAACGTAGAGAAAATTCAGCATAACAATGAAGTCAGGTGGTTAAATCTGTCCATATTTGTTCAGTTAATTTTCTTCTTCACTTGACTGCGCTGTGGAAAGCTTGGGAAACTACTGATAAAGAGCACTGTGAGAGGGAAAAGGGATTTATTGAAGATCATGGAATCATGGAATGGGGTGGGTTGGAAGGGACCTTAAGGATCGTCCAGTTCCAACTCCCTGCCATGGGCAAAGACACCTTCCACTATCCCACATTGCTCCAAGCCCTGTCCAACCCAGCCCTGAAGATTTCCAGAGATGAGGCAGACACAGTTTCTCTGAAAAACCTGTGCCAGGGCCTCACAACCCTCACAGGGAAGAATTTCTCTCTAATATCCAATCCAAACCAATGGTCTTTCAGTTTAGAACCATCACCCCTTGTCCTGTCACTCTGTCCCTTACCCAAAGTCCCTTTCCAGCTCTCTTGGAGCTCCTTTAGGTACTGAAAGGGGCTCCAAGGTCTCCCTGGAGCCTTCTCTTCTCCAGAGTAGACAACCCCAACTCTCTCAGCCTGTCCGCATGGAAGAGGGGCCCTCTGATCATTTTTGTGGCACAAAAGCTGTCCCAGGAAAGCAGATGAGAACACAGAAATAAACCTGGCACATTACAGCTGGTGCTGTGCTGGCAATGGCTACCATGGCTCCAAATCCTTTTTTTTTAATAAATGTCCTCTACGACAGAAATTTTTTCCTCTGTTTTTCCAAATGGATGGTTGTTCCAATCAGCTCCTCCTATTTTCTCTCCTGCATTTGTGCACAGCTGGTTTAGATCTGTTTGTTCTTCTGCCAGTGATGTCCTTTTGTCCAAACAGTCCCCATTCCTTGGCATTTCCCTCCTGGGTGTATTTACAGACAGCAGCCAATCCCTGACCAGCAACTGCTTTGTCCAGTTGCATAAACTGAGTTCTCACAGTCACTTCTTTAGGTCAGAGAGGTTCTCCTGGCCCTGAAACCCTCAATTTGTTTCACAAGTTCCTGGTGGGGTTTGTTCTTTGGGATTGGAGCTGCACTTGATGTTCCCCATAAAGCTGTACTTGAAATTTGAATTATATAATTCCTTCTTCATTTCCTTACAAAATATCAATGAACACTTGGCAGGGCTACATTAATCACATGAGTGTGGCAAATTGTGAGTAAGCGGAGTGGAGGCATCTTGGCAGGAGTTCCACCAGACTCACTTGAGTCAATAATTCTGGGTTGTTTAAGGTGTTAATTATTCTTCTCAGCCTGACGAAAACACCAGAATTTTGCGGGGTAATTCATGGGATTGACTCTGTCGATACAGGAAGTCAATCTTTATTGACGCCATGGTGATTTGGGGGTGATTAGCTTGTGATTACTTGTGTTGCAGACAGGGAATGTTAAATGGGATAGATCTCTCCCCTCAGAGTTTGATTCACATCCTCGGAATTTCTTCTCCATCATTCCTAGCTGGCTGACCCACTCCTTCCATCTCTTTCTCTTCCTACTGTTTCTTGTGGCTCACGTTCTTAAGTTTCACCTCTTTTTCAATGTTTTTATCTCCAAGGTCATTTGTTTCTCCATTTGTGAGAACTGAATCATCCTTCCTTGGGAAAATTCCATGGAAAATTGTGTATGAACCTAAAAACTCCCCTGATTTTTGCACTATAATGATTCATGAAAAAATTAAGTAAAATCAATCTCTGGAATGATTTCTGGGTGAATTTGCTTATAAACATTTTCCAGTCTTTTTTCTTTCATTCTTCCTTTCCCCTGTACCTTTTCCACTACTTGGAATAGTCTTGATCTCCTAGGAAAATATGGGAAAGAGGAGCCAAATGGAAGATCTCCTTTTCTTAGTAGGGATATTTTTTTACACCACCTTAAATTGCTTGGGGAGAAACACTGGAGAATTCAGGCAGTTTCCACTGCAGTTAAAATAATGGAATCATCAAATGATTTAGGTTGGAAAAGACTTTCATGATCATCAAGTCCAACCATTAACCCAGCCCTGGCTCTTGTTCCACTGCTGTTGTTTGGCACTTCCAGGTCTTTTTCTTATGGGACATCTTTCAGATATAAATATATAAATAAATATATAACACATATTATATATAGGTTTATTATATATTATTATTATTATTTAAAATACAATTTTTAATTTTTCCCTTCCTTTCTCTTTTCCCCCCACTTTCCCTTCATTTCATTCCCAGCTAATAGGATGCAAAAGGAAAATAAAGGGGGGAAAAGCAGAAAAAAATGAGCTTGAAAATCTATTTTTACCTGGAGTTGGGAAAAGGGAATTCTGTTTGACCTTTGCTTTACAAGACAATGCAAACAAGAAGTGTTTTTAGGACTTTTTCAGGAAAACCAGTGGGATTAGCAAAGTCAAGGTGTCTGCCTGCACTGGGGAGGTCAGCTCCCATTTCCAGTTGCACCCACTCCTTGGAATTTTTAATATTCCTTCAGGCACTGATTCTTGTTTGTGCTTCCTTGACTTTTTGAGACTCCTTTGCTCTTCCAGCTCAAGTTCAAAGTTCAAACCAGACAATGGGGAAAAAACACCTGAAAAGGAGATGAACTTCCAAGAGAAAACACAGGCTCCTACCTAATATATGGAATATATTTATTCCTTTATTGTTTTGTTTATTTCTCTGCCATTCTTTTTAATTAGAATATCAATTGATTTTCCATTGTCAAGAATAACTACTCCAATCAGCAGAATCTGGAATATTAAGTAGACTTAATTTTTTTATATGGAACCCATAACAATGTTAATATTAAAATGTCATCAGTCTCGCTGAGATACATAATGAGCATGAAATGAACAGATTTATTTTTTATCCCTCTCCTTTTGTAGAACCAATTTAAATTACAAATGTTCCTGATAAAATTTGCACAGACTAATTTGGGTATCACAGACAATTATTTCCAGTTTGGGGAGGGGAAAAATACCCTAAAAGACACACCAAAAAAACTGGAGAGGACTTTTAACTGTGCCCAACGAATCTGACATATTCCTTAACCTCGAGTCCGTTGAGAGGGGCAGTTAGAAAAGTTAAATACTTCTCCCTTTCAAATGGCTTCTTTGTCTGGAAAGCAAATCCAGCTCGAATCATAAAATCATGGAATGATTTGGGTTGGAAGGAGCTTTAAAGGTCATTTTGTTTCAACTCCTGCCGAGGGCACCTTCCACTATCCCAGATTGCTCCAAGCCCTGTCCAACCTGGCCTTGGACACTTCCAGGGATGGGCAGCCACAGCTTTTTGGGGGAATCTGTGCCAGGGCCTCACCACCCTCACAAGGAAAGGATTCCTTCCTCATATCCGATCTAAACCTACTCTCTGTAAGTTGGAAGCCATTCCAAATAGTCTCCCCAACTTTCTTGTCAGCCCCTTCAGATACTGGAAGGCCACAGTTTGGTCACCCTGGAGACTTCTTTTCCAGGCTGAACAATCCCGATTTTCTCAGCCTTTCCTCACAGCAGAGCTGCTCCATCCCTCTGATCATCCTGCTGCCTCCTCTGGACTCTCTCCAGGAGCTCCACGTCCTTCCTGTGCTGAGACCCCAGAGCTGGAGGCAGCTCTGCAGGTGGGGTCTCACCTGAGAGGGGCACAGGAGCAGAATCCCCCCCTCTTCTGCTGCCCATGGTGCTTTGGGTGAACCCAGGACATGATTGGATTTCTGGGCTCCAAGTGCCCGTGGCTGGGTCATGTCCAGCCTCTCACCCACCACTCCCCAAGTCCTTCTCGCCAGGGCTGCTCCATCTGCTCATCCCCAGCCTGGACTGGCACTGGGATTGACCCCAACTCAAGCACAGCACCAGCACTTGGTCTTCACAAACCTCGTGAGATTCCCATGGGCCACTTTTCCAGCTTGTCCAGGTTCATGTGGATGGTCTTGTCCTTCAAGTGTGTCACTTAGCCCTTCTAAGTGACATCTTCATCCCTTCCCTCATCCACTGATGCAGTAACTCCACCCTAGAAACCACAAGGTTGATTATCTTCATCAATTTCTCCTCTGAATATTCATATTCCAGAAAAAGTTGTTTCAAGGGAGCTTAAGTCCATTTCAGATTCTCCTTTGTCATATGCCTTGTTTACCATGAAACAACAGCAGCCACAAAGTGTTAATTAACAGTGGTTTTCATGCTTTAAATTGACATCCTAATTCTACATAAATTAACTTTGATGTGCAGACTCGGAATGCTCGGAATGAACTTTGCTGTGTTTCCTGATGTAAAAGGATGGTTTTCACAACAGGTTGTCAGAACCCCATAGCAATGGGGTTACCTCAAGTCTGCTCCACTGAAAATGCTCTTGTCACTACACTGGGATGAAGGAATAGCACTTTTCCTGTGGACATGGTTTTACCTCTGGAGAATTCCTTATATCCAGATAATGCCTGAAAAACAGGGAGAAAATCAGAACAAGTGGCTAAAAAATTAATGAATATTTTCCTGCAGTACGCACAGAGCATTAAATATTGCCCAGCTGTATTAATAATACTTTTAATTAAAGCAGATGTTAATTTTTTTCAAGGCAGGGTCTAACTTTTGTTTTAGCTGATCATATAAACTCATTTATAAACCCTTATTTATACACCCAGAAAAATGAGGACACTGATTCACAGCTCTACTGCAATAAATAAAAGCTATCAAGAGACTTTGGGGCTGTAGCCCCAGGTGATCTGGAGGATGTCACAATTAATGGAAAATTGTGAGAAGTGGGAAAATTTTCTGCTGCTTCCCATCCTTGGTGTGTTCTTCACCCACTGCAGGCTTCAGATGGCTTTTAAAGGAAGACTGGCTCCCACCTGAGCTGGGATTTGTCTCATCTAACTGCAGGTGTTGATAAAATGGGCGGTTCTGTTTGATATTCCTGTTTCCAAAAGCATCATCATTCCCTGGAGAAAAGGAGGCTCAGGGGGCACCTTCTGGCTCTCTGCAAGTCCCTGACAGGAGGGTGCAGCCAGGTGGGGGTCAGGCTCTGCTTCCAGGGAACAAGGACAGGACAAGAGGAAACGGCCTCAAGCTGTGCCAGGGGAGGTTCAGGTTGGACATCAGGAGGAATTTCTGCATGGAAAGGGTGGTCAGGCATTAGAAAGGGCTTCCCAGGGAGGTGGTGGAGTCCTCATCTCTGGAGGTATTCAAAGGACAACTGGAAGTGTCACTCAGTGCTGTGGTCTGGTTGGCAAAGTGGGGATCGGTCACAGGTTGGACTGGATGATCCTGGAGGTCTTTTCCAGCCTAAATGAATCTGGAATTCTGTGATTCACTTGTCTGCTGCTGTTAAATGATGCAAAACACTTTTGTGAGTCCAAGTTAAGTCAAATGTGTTGCCAAGGTAGATGAAAATGTTGGCACACAGGAGCTCCCTGTGTGAGGTGTAAGGCATTAGATTATTAATGAGGTCTTTTATTCTTTTGATCAGTTTCAATCTGGATCTAGAAGGGAAAACTGGATTTTTCTGAGGAAAAAATCCAACTTTAATATTATTCAGTTGCCACTGAGTGTTAAAATCACAAAATCCCAGAATCATTGAGGTTGGAAAAGACCTCCAAGACCATTCAGTCCAACCTCTGACCGATCCCCACCTCAGGACTGTGATTTCCACTTGCTGTTCCTCGATTCATTAGTCCCTGATTGGATGTGGAATTTGTGTTGCCCATTTTTAGGAAAGTTTATAGTTCAGAGGATCAGAGAGGCATTTCTACATTACTGGATCCAGATTGTGTCAGTGATAGAGGGATAGAGATCCAGGGAATGGCCTGAAGCTGTGTCAGGGGAGATTTATTTTGGATTTCAGGGGGATGTTCTTCACTCAGAGGGTGGTTGGACACTGGAATAGGCTCCCCATGGAATGGTCATGGCCCCAAGGCTGCCAGAGCTCAAGGGGTGTTTGGACAAGGCTCTCAGGCACAGGGTGGGATTGCTGGGGTGTCCTGTGCAGGGTCAGGAATTGGACTTGATGATCCTCATAGGTCCCTTCCATCCAGGATATTCTGTAGTTCTATAAAGCCCCTTTTCCATCCATATCCAGCCACTGGGGATCACAACTGGGAGCAAAAGGAGCAGAAAAAGAGAAGATCTCATGAGGCCAGGGACATAAGGCAAACAGATGTCCTGTGTCATGGTGTCTTCTGGGTCGACAGTGATGTCTTTGTGCATTTGAAGCTTTTATTTAACGCTCTCTGGAAGTGAAAGGAGAACACAGTTGTCTTCTTCTCCTTGTTTTGCCTTGGAGCATCTCAGCAAAAAATAGATTTGGTGTTTCCTTCCTCTGTAGATCAAGAAATAACAAATGTCCTGCGCAAATGCTCTCCAAGTTAATACAGGCCCTGTCAGGCCAGTCCTAAATAATTATTTATAATGGACTTCTGAAAAGATCAATTTTGGCCCTTCAGTATCCAGCAATTTCCTCCTTGTTCAGATGCCAGGAATAAAATGTAACAATCAAATTTTATAGATGTCACTGAGCTTGTGGGGGACTAAGTAAGAAGGATGGGATTGTCTGTGTGGTGACACAGGGATCATTTAGTAAACAGTGCTCAGACAAATAGTGTGTATTTCAAGGAGGTCCAAATTCTACAGAGCAAATAAAGCAGCTCAGTTATCCGTCAGGGGTTGACTCCATCCCACAAATTACCATATAGAGTGGATTGATTTTTTTATAGGGCTTATACAAAGCAGTAACTCTGGGAAAGGCTCATGGCAGATAATCAGGCAAATATGAGCTCCTACTTCCACGCAGGAGCCAAGAAGGACTAATGGGATTCCTTGAGGCATAAACACGGATCCTCCATTTGGCCTAAGTCATGTTAATTCTGTCAGTGGTGAGATTATGGCCATGTTACAGTGGAAAGAAGTTGATAAATTTGAGATGGTTCAGAGCAGAGTCATTAAAACACTGGATTTGTCTTAAAATGGAATGAACAGGGCCTGCTTATCAGAGGGAAGGTCAAGAAATTCTTTGATCACAGTCTGTAAAAATTTACATCAGTTTAGTTCTGCCAGTGAAAGTCCAACACCCCCTGGAAAGTGAAGCTGGATAAGCTCAAAGAAGAAATCTGAGTTAAGTTCCTTTTTAATGTTAAATATAATCAAGGTGTAGAACTTTTGTAATGGTTTTTGAGTATAATTAATCACTGCCAATTTCTAAATCAAGACAGAAAGCCTCTTAAAACTCTGTGATAATACAAACAAGTGTTAACTCAAATAAATCTTCTGGATATTGGACTGGCAGCAAAAAATATATGGTGGAACACACTGAACTGTGACTACTCTTGTGGAGAGCTTATTCCTTGTCCTGGAAGTGTAGGACTGGATGTTTGGCATTAATTTTTCAGACTTTTCTCTTCTGATCCCCAGAATAAAAGAAGATAGAGGATTTTATCCACAGGATCAAACAATTCCTGGATGACCTGGAGACCACTGAAAGAAGGCAAAGCAATATTAAAGGGAGAGTGTCCTGCTGCAGCTTCTGAGGGACTCTTGCCATGTGTAGTTATTTAAAACTCTGGAACGGTTACAGCTTCCAGCCTTCAGATCTTCAGGGCAGGTCCTGTCAAGATCCATTTCAACTTTTGTTCTTTAACTCTTCCTTTCACATCTTCAATTGTAATATCCAAATAACTTCTTAATTGTCTAATTAAACCAAATTTTCTTCCTGATCTTTTTTTTTCCCCTCTTCACTTTCAGGGTGAAAAAACAGCTAAACTCTAATTAAACCAAATTTTCTTCCTGATTTTTTTTTTTCCCTCTTCACTTTCAGGGTGAAAAAACAGCTAAAGCATCTTCAAAATTTCAAACATGGTTCTCTTGTGTCCTGGCAGCCAAGAGGACAAACAAGAATCTGGGGTGCATCAAACAGAGCGCAAACAGTTGGCCAAAAGAGAGGATGATGGCACTCTATTCAGTATTGGAATGACCTCACCTTGAACATTGTGTGCAGTTCTGAGCCCCACAATTTAAGGAAGAATGTGAATGTCCTTGAATGTGTCCAGAGTAGGACAACAAAGCTGGTGGAAGGGCTGGAAGTTGTGTCCTGTGACGAATGACTGGGAATTTTGGGCTTGTCCAGTTTGGAGAGGAGGAGGCTGAGGGGCAAATTCATTGCTCTCCTGAGGAGAAGTGGAAAGGGAGGTGCTGGGATCCAGGGACAGGATTCATGGGAATGGTTCAAAGCACATGGGGAGGTTTAGACTGGGCATCAGGAAGCATTTCTTCACCAAGAGTGTGGTCAGCCCTAAATTTGTCAGAGAGTTGGACTGGATCCCTCCCTTCCCCTCCTCCCTTCCTCTTCCCAGAGAGCAGATCCAGAGGAGGAGGCACATTAGGAGGCACCAGAGTAAAGGGAATGATGAGCTGTCGTTCATGGTCTCAGCATCTCCTGCTCAAGCAGGGCTGGTGACCTGGATCCAGTTCAACAGTCAGAACACCATGGATGTAGAAGGATCAGGATGAAAAGGCCATAGTGACCATCCTGGAAAAGTTCTGACCTCTCTGACCCCAGATGGGTCCTGGATCATGGTGTTTGCTCTGATGATTTCTCTGCTCACATTCCTCAATCTCCTTCCCTTCATCTAGGTTATCTTCTGTCACATAATTTATCTGTAGCTTCATTTACCTCTCTCACATACAAAAATCCCATAAAACCAGGTAAACTTTGTCAGCTAAAGGCCCATCCTGACTCTGAGTGCCCAAAATCCCGCTGTAAGCTTGGTAGGAATATTTCCCTAAGTACAGAGAAAGCTCAGGAGGATTTTTTCTTCCCTCCAGACCTCCACTGTTCAGTCATTTTTATCCCCTAGACTTCCAGAGATGCTCTCTGTGTCCCAGAAGCTTTTGATGGATTTATCTTCCAGGAGCTATCCATTTATTCCATGAGCTCCACTAAGCTTTTAGCATCCATCATATCCTGGGACAGCTTAACTACAGTTTGAATAAAGAACCACCTGCTTTTGTTTCTTCTGATTCCTCCGTGTGGCCTCTTATCATCACCCTGGAGGAAATGGAACAATTAACCCTCACCTGTTGTCTTCAAGCTACTCATGAGATTCTCCATCAAACTCAGTAACTTCCAAATTGTGGGATCATTTATTTAGTAAACTCTGCAGGCCTGGTAATGAATTTGAGCTTCCTGTGTGAAATCTTTTCCTAAGGCTTGGTGGATGGGGAGATACTGGCAGAAACTTGCCAGGAAAAACCAAGTTTGGGGAATCACAATCCAGATTGCCATTATAAATTAATGTATCTGTGTTTAAATTACACTGCAGTGACAAGCACGTGCTTTTTACCTCTGGAATATGTTCCTTGAGTCTCTGAGGTAAAGGGCTGGCATTTAGAAAGCTGCAGTTGGTAAAAAATAAGAGGCCTGTCCGCAGCTGTGAGTCAGCCTGATGAAGCTGATCAAAGAGTTTACCAGGAAATAAAATCCTGGAATGGTTTGGGTTGGAAGAGACCTTCAAGATCACCTCATCCCAACTCCCTGTCACAGGCAGGGACACCTTCCACTATCCCAGGTTGCTCCAAGCCCCATCCAGCTTGGCCTTGGACACTTCCAGGGATCCAGGGGCAGCCACAGCTTCTCTGGGCAGCCTGTGCCAGGGCCTCACCACCCTCACAGGGAAGAATTTCTTCCCAAAATCTAACCTGATAAGAGTTAATATAATAGCACAGTCCACTGAGCTGGAAATATCCCACATCCCAGCTGGGGTGTGAGTGATAAAAAATGGCCTCTATTTAGACACTCTCCTTTATACCTCTGTTTTAAAGACTTAAAGTACTCAGACATTTGAAGGTTTGAATTTTGGTGGCTTTTAGCCTTAAAAAGTTTTTAAAACTACTGTTTTATGAAGGGAAGCAGATTGAGGAATGTGAGCAGAGAAATCATCAGCGCAAACAGTTTCTTATAGATCCAGGGCTGTGAAGTTGAGAGTGGAGATCCCTGTGGAGAGAAAAGAGAGGTATCTTGGGTCCTGCCCCTGTTTCCAGACCTGTTAATTCAAACTTCCCAGTGAAGGGATGAATCCTTTGACAACTTTTGAAGCACAGGACTGTAATTTCATGGTGGTTTTGGGCTGCCTGTCAGCCCCTGACAAAAGGTGGGTGAGGAACCCACTGCTGTTGATGGTATGAGCAAGCCTCTCCCAGGCAGAACGTGATGGGATGATTGTTTTCCAAACAAGGATGAGTCCATAAAAGCACAGCTACGTCCCCAGGCTGGGGCAGGGTGACTGTGCCATGGCAGAACCAGCACTGAGTGGCTGCAGCAGGACTCCATCAAGTTGTGCTGATTTCCCGGCCCTCCTGGAGGGCTTGGAGCAAAGGGCTGAAGAAAAATTTTTATCCTGAATGAATGAGCACAACTGATTTGGGAAAACACTGGGATGAGGGCAGTGATTCCTCCCCCAGGACAACCATTTGGGTTGCAAAACACCAGGGATTCAGCCAAAAGAGCATTGAGCTGTTCAAAATCACCAGCCTGGAGTTCCTGGCACCAAAACAATATTCCAGCCTCTCCCGTTGCTAACTGGAAAATGCTAATTTGCAAAAACACGGGTTTCTTGTGCACGCACACAAACACAAACAAATGTTTTGCTTCAAATGCTTCACCAGCATCAGAACCACTTTGTTTTAAACCTCTCCCTCATGAGGTTCCTCGTGTCCCAGCACTTACACAGATCCTTAAAGACCATTTGCATTCTTTTCTCTTGTGAACAGGGATTTTTGGTTTTTTTCCAGGCCTTCCAGATGATTGCACTGATTGACAGGTAAGCGGGTAGGAAAACTACTCCTCTCTTCTGTGTCCCACAAAATTGGAGCTTGTTTGCAGCCCTTCAGCATCACTGTTCTAAAGCTTTCTTGCTCTGCATCGATCCTGTCAATCCAACATTTGCAGTGGAAAAATTCCAGTCAATTTTTTTTTGCCTGATACTTCTCACAGTCGTGACAGAATGTCCTTCACGTGTGGGACAGCAATAAGAAGCTGCAGATGTTTGTGTGTCTGTCCTGATGTTCTCCATGACCCCTCCCTTTCTGAGCCATTGGAATGTAGAAATTCCCAACTCACGATACCCCACGTGGTTCTGGGGTCCCAGCACAGGAAGGACGTGGAGCTGTTGGAAAGAGTCCAGAGGAGGCACCAAGGTGATCAGAGGGATAGAACAGCTCTGCTGTGGGGAAAGGCTGGGAAAATTGGGATTGTCCAGCCTGGAGAAGAGAAGGCTTTGGGGTGACCTAATTGTGGCCTTCCAGGACCTGAAGGAGCTACAGGAAAGATGGAGAGAGACTTTTTACAGGAGCCTGGAGTGACAGGACAAGGGGTGATGGTTTTAAACTGGAAGAGGCTGGATTTAGATTGGATAATGGTAAGGAATTGTTCCCTGTGAGGGTGCTGAGGCCCTGGCACAGGCTGCCCAGAGAAGCTGTGGCTGGCTCCTCCCCGGGAATGTTCCAGGCCCGGGTGG
>NW_008246063.1:654426-666950 GCF_000691975.1 Corvus brachyrhynchos
CCCTGCCCATGGCAGTGGGATTGGAACTGGATGAGCTTTAAGGTCCTCTCCAATCCAAACCGTGCCATGATTTTTTGGCACATGTGTGGGAATAACTTGATGAAACAAACCACGAGATCACAAGGGGATGAAGAAGAGGAAGAAGTCTGTTCTGTAACCACCAAGACCACAATTGTCCAGAGGGACAGAAGGAAGAGAAACTCCTTAAGTGTCATGGCAGGAGGTTTGTCAAATCTGGAAAATTCATAGGGAAGAAGAGAGAGAACAGAGGCTGCTTTTTAGGAAGAGAAAACTAGCATGGCTTAAGAAAATGTGCTATTTCTTTTCTCTTGGAATTTGAGGTACAGTGGGAGGGCAGAATTCAAAACCAGCAGCTGAACACTCTTCTTTTGACATTAACTATGTTAGTTTAATGTTTCACTCCAGTTTTTATGATGCTGGACACCAGCACAAAGCTGTAGATGCCCTACCTGGATGTCATCCCAGGAGGGAAAATTTCCTGGCAAACATCAGCTGGCTGTTTTCACACTTCCAAGCTGCCCCCCACATCAGCAGAAGCTTCTCCCCCCCAAATCTGCATTCAAAGTGTGAACCCATTTTCATGAGCCTGTCACGTTGTAGGAGGAATTAGACAATAACTAACGCAGGGTCTGAATTCCTGAGGTTTTCCTGGGCAGGGCCGTGAGTCGGACCTGGTGATCCGTGTGAGTCCCCTCCAACTCAAGACTTCTGTGCTTCTGTAATTCATAAAAGAATCAGAGGAAGAGAAAAAGAGAATGAAGTGAGTGGAACACAACAATATTTGCAGCTTGGCAGGGAGGAGCTCAGCTTTTACCATGACAGGCCAGGTCACAGCTGGAAAGTAGCCCAAGGAGAAAGGATGTTTAAAGCAGGGAAATCTTGCAGGGATGCCCAAGGTCATCTTGGAGTACTCAGCTAATGGAGCCACCCTCAACTTCTTGAGGAGGTTCATCAATCTCCTGCATTTCCATACATGAACCACAAGCTTTTCACTCTGGAGGTCGAGCACTGTCCTGCATTTCCATACAAAACCACAAGCTTTTCACTCTGGAGGTCGAGCACTGCAACAGGCTCCCCATGGAATTTGTCACAGATCCAAGCCTGCCAGAGATCAGGAATTGTTTGGACAATGCCCTCAGGCATAAGGTGGGGTTCTTGGGGTTGTCCTGGGCAGCACCAGGAGCTGGACTCACAATCCTTGTGGGTCCCTCCCTTCCAACAAAATATCCTTTAGGGTATCCTGTGATCCTACATCATTTAAAGACAATAAAAACCACCAGACATAGAGGTGCTGGAGAATGTCCAGAGAAGGACAATGAAGCTAATGAAGAGTCTGGAGCACAGATTTGATGAGGAGTGGCTGAGAGAGCTGGGAATTCTTAACCTGGAGAAAAGGAGTCTCAGGAAAGTCTTTATCACTCTCTACAACTCCCTGACAGGAGGGTGGAGCCAGCTGGGCATCGGTCTCTTCTCCCAGGTAAGAAGCAACAGGACAAGAGGAAACAGCCTCAAGCTGAGCCACTGGAAGTTTAGATTGGATATTAGGAACAATTTCTTCCCCAAAAGGGTGGTCAGGCACTGGAACAGGCCCAGGGCAGGGGTGGAGTCCCCATCCCTGGAGGTGTGGCAGGTGGCACTTGGGGACACGGGTCAGTGGTGGCCTTGGCAGTGCTGAAGGAATGGTTGGACCCCATGATCTCGGAGGGCTTTTCCAACCAGAACAATTCCCTGATTCTCTGATCCTCACTCACAGCTCTCTGAGGAAGAATGATTGACAGGGAGTGAGCGCTTTGCTGGGAATTGCCAGGGCCTGGTGGGTAAACCTCGAGCTCAAAACTGGTAGAAAACCCCAGAAACTTTGTGAGAACAATTAAGTGGGAAGGTTGAGAGAGAGAGAGGGAGGTCTAGCAGACAGCCTTAGATTGATAAAGGAGTTATCCAGCTGTAACAAGCGGCCTAAGCCTCCTTAGGAACACCGGGAAATGCAATCGTGAGATATGGGGAATTATCAGGGAGAATTGGGTTGTGAGCTGTAAAACCTGCCTGCAGGGGCACATGGCAGCACAAAGGAGCACATGGTGGCACACAGAGGCTTGTCTCCACCGGACCCTGGGGGGAGGAGGTGTCACACGGCAGAGCCCTATGGAGAAGAGCCTGCCGGGAGCTGACGGGCGGGTGAACAGCGAGTGATCATCCCAAAAAAGGACATTGAGAAAGTGTGTTGTTGATGTGGCAACACGGGATAGGTCATGCCATATAAAGAAATACTGTGCCTTAGCACAGTGTATAAAACCAACTGACTCCTTTGAATAAAGGATTCAGATTCCCTGCCAGTCTGGGTCCATCGTTCAATCACCAACAGTGAGATACTGCAGGGAGAGAGAGAAAGGTGAAGGTGATTGTAGCAGAAATATTTAGACGCTCTTATTACAGTCAGTTCCCATAATAAACTTCAGAATATGTGACTGAGACCTCCGTAATCCATGGAATATGCGTCGATAATTAGGGACAGACTTAAAACACTGAGTATGGCACATCTGGCTTCTTTCTCAAGGGTCTGCACTCCCAGGAATTGGGCAGAGAAAATGTAGGGGCACAGGGTGGTGTCCCAGGTGTCAGAAGTCTCCCAAACCCTTTCTGGGTCTTTCTGCCTGGGAATTCAGCAGGCAGGATGAGAGAGGAGTCCACAAGCTGGGGACGAGCCAGTTGGCTTCAGGGCTGCTGATGAACATCAGGATTGATCAGTGGTGCTGCAGATGTGGAGAGGGCTTTCAAAGCCTGGAAAAATATCTTTTTTCTTATCGAATCATAGGATCATCAAGGTTGGAAAAGATCTTTAAGATAATCAAGTCCAACCATCAATTTAGTACCACCACCATGGTCACCATTAAACCACATCCACGTTTGTTGAGCACTTCCAGGGATGGTGATTCCACCATTCTCTGGTTGTTCCAATGCTTTACAACCCCTCCGGGGGAAAAAAAATTCCTAATATGTGTTCTAAACCTTCTTAGGAGCTTGTGATTGGCTTCTCCTCTACCTTGGCAAATGCCAAGGTAGAAAAATCATGGAACAATGCTTAAGAATAAAGAAAACTCCAATTTCAGTTTTATTTTGGAACTGCCGATATTTTTCAACAAAATAAATATGTGTTTCTTTCCAGTGGTGTTTTCAAAGAGGAAATAATTCCTTCTGAACATTGAGAAAGGATAGGAAGTTTTCAATGTCGAAGTTTTAACTGAAAACAAAAAAAATCATTCTGTTTCCCTAAACAGCTCCACCAAACCTTTTAAGGAATATTCAAAGAATCAGAGTTACTGTAGTGGCTGGAGCTGGAGATATGAAGATGCAGTTTGGGAAGAAAGACCACGGAAATCAGGCAGTTCCTAAACTGTCTTTGGGAAGTTGTACATATCAGTGGGAGGATGTTTGTTTTCCTCTTCCTCCTGCATTCCATCAGACATGGAAATCTCGCTCTGGGACTCACTTCCACCCATGATCCTCCTCTCACATGGACCAGCCTCTCTGACTGGTTGTTACTGGTTTATTTTCAACCGCACAACAGGAATGGTCAGACTGGGATAGTGAAAATCTGCACTGGAAATATTTTTGGCGGATATTTTTCCTTATTCCTCATTACGATCAGTTTTCAGGGATTACAACTTCCTCTAAGCAAACAAGGAGAAATTCATCCCCATCCAAATTGGCCTTGGACACTGCCAGGGATGGGGCAGCCACAGCTTCTCTGGGTAACCTGTGTCAGGGCCTTGGCACCCTCCCAGGCAAGAACTCCTTCCCAATATCCCATCCAATCCTGCCCTCTGGCAGACAAGTAGAAATTCATCCCACCATTACTCAGGTCCTTCCAGAATCTCATGTATGGGTTCACAGAGAACAAGCAGAAAAGTTCATTTTATCTACAAGTGAACTCCCAAAGCTGGGAAAAACCTGCCTGGTTTTCAGGTTGCCTTTCCTGCTTATTTCTGATTTTATGTGAAGCATGTTCCGTTTATCTGAACAAAATAAAGGAGAGTGCTTTGATTAGGTGAATAAAGCCTTTCAGAAGGAGAAAAAAATCCCCACCACAATTGTTAACAGCTCTTTAATCCAGCAGAGATGTGTGACAACAGCCAAGCGTTGGAACAAAGTTAGAAAAATTCCAATATCAAACAGGACAAACATTTAAAATACAGAGAGAGAGGACTGAGTTGGTAGAAAGAAAAGATTCTCAGAAGAATTAATGGATTTTTTTCATGCTTTTAAAGCAAGGGAGGTGTCTTCAGTCAAACTCAGCCCTGGAAGGGTCCAAGGCCAGGCTGGATGGGGCTTGGAGCAACCTGGTCTAGTGAAAGGTGTCCCTTTCCATGGCAGGGGGCTGGAATTCCATGATCCTCGAGGTCCCTTCCAACCCAATCCATGCTGGAATTCTGTGATAAACTCCCCAAACTGGACTGATGCTGCTGGATAGGGTGACAGTCCCTTATCCCATAAAACACACAGTCCTAAACTCTGAGAGCTGAGTCTACCTCGGTTAAATTAACAACTATCAATTAGATGACTCATTCTAGAGAAGAGTTTAGGCTCCTTCTGTGGCTGGCAGACAGAAACAGACACTTCCAGCTGGTGATTTATCTCCTATTAACTTGGCAGAAAAGGAACAGAGATGAATTCTCCTCTGAAGGCCTTCCCAGCTCTCCTTCAAGCACCAAGACCTCACAAACAAATAAAATTAAAGATCTGATTTGAGAGGGCAAAGCTTCATAAGGCAGATCCTTCCAAGAGACAAATGAATATTTGCTTTCCTGTCCGAGTCTGATCCTGACTCCACAGTTCACTAAGGCAGAGTTGTGAAAGGGAGACGAATAAAGGGAAACCCAATCTTTTGGATTCCATTATCCCAAGCTGTAAAAATCACAGAGCACTTTGGGATCATTGTGGGAACAGGAACTTGAAGGATATGAAATCCCTGCATTTCATTCACAGCACTCCAGTTAAAACTTCAAACAGGCTTTTAGTACAAACACTCACTAAACCCCGAGAAGAATAATGGATAATTGTGATCAGTGTTGGAGAGAGTCAGACCTTTTCTGTGTATTTAATTACTTATGCAGCCAGCAAATTATGTTCCACTGCCTTTATGAAATGTTCCAAGACGGTCTCGGTTGCTTCTGGTTTTCCACTTGGGAATATCACAAGGAGTTTGTGCTGTCTGTGCATTTGCCCATAAAAAATGACTCACAGGAGAACATAAAGTCAATAACCAAACAGCGTCTGAAAGGTTTAATAACTTCTGTGCTTAGTCAATAATTTGATGGCTCCCAAGGAAACCTGGATTTAGGAACTCAGCCAAGATTTTCGGGTGGAAGGTACTTCTGCAAATAATCTTAAAATGAGAGAATCCAGCAGCGATATTGCAAAGGTTCCAGCTCAGACAAGGCTCAGTGAGAGCGGAGCAGGGGGGGAGATGTTGTGGGCTCAAGAAATCCTCTCTGCTAATTCTCTGACTCAGGTGCTGCTGACGTTTTGTGCAAACACAGGATAAATATCAAAGGGTAACACCCCGATCTGGCTGATAAGAACAGGCAGAAGAGCTGAGCAGGGCCAGGAATTTCTCAAGGACTGCTTAAAAAAACCCAACAAAATTCTAACTACTTTTACTTGGTCAGGGTGGAAATTACTTTGTTGTGGACATGGCCTAGGCCATCTCTGGTTTTGTTGTTGCCTGCAGACAGCACCAGCAGATCTCAGCTGCCACCAAAGGTTCTTCAGGCCTGGCTGCGTCTTTCAACCCCATGTGCCTGATGGGATTATTTCCACCTCCATCCATGTGAGGTTTGCTGGTGCTGTGGGTTTGATATGAACATTATTTCTACTCTATAGAGGACAGTGTGCAGGGATGGGCCCCACCAGGGAGTTCTGGAATCACAAAATGGTTTGGGTTGGAAGGGACTTCAAAAATTGTCTTGTTCCACCCCCCTGCCATGGGCAGGGACTCCTTCCACTATCCCAGGTTGCTCCAAGCCCCATCCAGCCTGGCTTTGGACACTTCCGGGGCGCCCGGGGCCAGCCACAGCTTCTCTGGGCAACCTGTGCCAGGGCTTCCCCAGCCTCCCAGGGAAGAATTCCTTCCCAATATCCTACCTATCCCTGCCCTCTGGCAGTGGGAAGCCATTCCCTGTGTCCTGTCCCTCCATCCCTTGTCCCCAGTCCCTCTCCAGCTCTCCTGGAGCCCCTTTAGGCCCTGGAAGGGGCTCTGAGGTCTCCCTGGAGCCTTCTCTTCTCCAAGTGAACGCTCCCAGCTCTCCCAGCCTGGCTCCATGGCTGAGGGGCTCCAGCCCTTGAAGCATCTCTGTGGCCTCGTCTGGACTCGCTCCAGCAACTCCAAATCCTTATTCTGTGGACCCCAGAGCTGGATGCAGTGCTCCAGGTGGGATTTCACAAGGAATCATTGGTGACATCTGTGTTTTATTCCTGCATTTGGGGTGTCAGGACCAGGCAGATTCTCAACATGTGTGAGATGGATTTGGATAACCCCAATTCCCAAGACACAGCTCTGGTTGTCAGCCCCCTTTGCTTCCAGTGCCAACCTTGTCACCAGCCACGTTTAATAACTCAAACTACCCTGACCAACCTGTGGGTGCCTCAGTTTACTTTTATATCCCCAAAAATATACGGGAAACTTTGGTCAGTGAGGAAACAGGGCTTGTCCATCACACTGTGAGCAGCGCCGGAAAGGTTTTGCTGGAATTCTGGCAGCACTTACTCACAGTTTGTAAGTTAAGTTTTGTCACCAGGATGCAGGGAATGGGAAAAGGCAAAACTGGACTGTTTTTTTTGGAAGAAAACTTTATCAAAATCTCTCAGAGCAGCACAGGGTGTGAGATGGGGGATGAACATTCTGCCTTTCAGCCTCTCCCTGTGGCTTTGGAGCAGCTCAGGAATCCCTAATGCTAAAAATGGCTCACAAAAAGATGCTGTTCTCAGCCAAGGAGGTGACAGCAGCTCCTTACCCGGAGTGACAGAGTTATTGGACTGAGTCTTTGTGTCTCCTTGCCAAATCCCATCTCCCTTATCTCACTAATTACAGATGGAATGGAGTGGAAATGGCCCAAACCAATTTTCAATAAAAGTGGCCACAATCTTTGATTAAACTCTGTTTCTGCAGAGAGCAAGGCAGGAAACGCAATTGTTGCTCAGTGTTGGAGCTGAATGGGGCTGTGACAACCTGGAATAGTGGGAATTGTCCCTGCCTGTGGCAGAGGGTTGGGACTGGATGATCCCTAAGGTCCCTTCCAACCCAAACCATTCTATAATTCTATTTTTAGCCTTTAAATCACAAAAAAAAAAAAAAAAAAAAAAAAAAGAAAAAGATTCTCACTTAGAAAAAGGTTCTGAGATCTGTGACAAGCACTGAACCTCTGAGGGGAAATATTCCCTCATGTTCTGAATCCCCACTGGAATTTTGTGTTAGGTTGCCTTGAGTGCTCTAAAAGGTCAAGGAACTCTCTGGAAAAGTTCACTGGTTATAGACTTTTCATTAAAATGCCTCCTGTGAGATATTTCAGCTTTGGGGGTCAATGCTTGGGATCTAATTTCAAGTTTTGGGCTCACAGAACTGCAGGATTTTGCCATGGGATGTGAGGCGCCAAACCTTCTGCCACATCAATGACTGCCCCAAATATTTTGGGACTGAAGGAAGGATTGCTTTAACAGGCCTGTCCTTGGTGTTCTCCAGGCACAGAATTGCATGAAAACAGCAAGTTCTGCAGTCAAGAAAGTCATTACTTAATGAATTAATGCTGTTGGTTTTTTAAAAATTTCTGTCATTTTTAACCTCATCTCATGATTTTTGAATGTTTGTGGCTTCCCTCATTGCAAAGACCTGGCTTTTCAAGCAGTTTTCCTATGTGGCAACACACATTCCGTCATTTAACAACATTTTAACCTGAAAATATTTGAAAGGTGCATCCTGCTTTTAATACGGAGCAGTTTTCCGCCCTAACTATAAAAGCACTTCTAGAGATTTTTTCCCTGATCCTTTATGGCTGATTTTTATCTTTCTGTACTTCTAAAACAGCTGGAAGATGGAGTTAATGGTTCCAGCTGGATGAGGGCAGAGAGAATGACAGAGGATGACAAGGCTGCTTAGCTGATTATTGGATAGAAAAGGGGGAAAATCCCTTGAATTCTCAGAATTCTGCTGCAGAAAATGACCTCTTAACACAATCCATGGGAATATTTTATGTTTCTGTTTGGCCTTTCTCTGTGGCATTTGGTTTTCCTGAAAATTTCCCTGCTAACCAGACTTTCCTGGACAGAACCCATCCTTTCCCTGCTACCAAATGTGCTTTGATGTCTGTTTGATCAGGTATAGATGGGGATTATTCTTGCTTGTTTCAGCCCCAGCGCATTCCTGTGGATCTTTTGTAAATTCTGTTTGTTGGAGATGTAGAATTACTCAAAAATCCAGGTTGGAGAATTTTAAAGGATGTTTTTTCTCCATGTCTGGAGAAAACAGCTGGAAAAGTGAAGACAAAGTGAGCAGAATAGGGTAAAGAGGCTGTTCAATGTTTTTGTCTGAGCAGTAACAGCAGCAGCAGCAGCAGCAGCATCCCTTGGGTTTCAAAGGACTGAGGTAGAAGCTGTTACAGTCAAGCATTCCAGAGCTGAAAAACCTGGAAAACCTGGTGGAAGAGTCAGAATGAAAAGGATAAGGAATCTGAAAACCCTCAGAACCAAAGAGAAAAATAGCCTTTACCCTATAGCTGGAAGGAGTTGGAAAACCAGACTTTTTTCCTTTATTCTTCCACGTATCCCTTTTGAAGCCTTTTTAAAACCTCCCTCTGCCTTAGTTTTCTCCTTTACATATCTAAAAATGTGGGAGAATGAACAGTAATTCACACAGGCACTGCAGAAATTTGGGAAATGCCTAGCAATGTTCCTTGGACAACGAATAACCAGGAAGAATCAGCTCTTGAGCCTTTAACTCCTGCTGATCCTGCTGAGTGTTCCTAAAAATGCTCATCTGCCATCAGGAAAACAGTGAAAACAATGTCCATTAATACAGAAATATTCCAGTTGGTATTTTTTTAATTAGGGTAAGAAGGCAGCTCCTACTCCCATTTCCTCACTTCCTCAGGCAGCTGCTGGGAATGGTGACATTTCTGACCAGAGTCATCTCAGAACCATGGAATTATGGAATGGCTTGGGATGGAAGGGACCCTAAAGATCACCTGGTTCCAATCTACGGACAGGGACACCTTCCACTAGCCCAGGTTGCTCCAAGTCCCATCCAGCCTGGAATGACTCCAATTAAAATGGTTCCTCTACAGTGCAGGTCGATCCTCTGCTTATCCTGCACATTATTTAAAAAGTGGGTTTGAAAACAATTTAGGAGATAAACAGGGACTTATCAGCTGAATACTGTCAGCACATAAATCCCAGTGAATAAACTGTGGACAGCAAACGAGAAACTTGCAGAAAAAAACGTGTTTTGAACACAAGCAGGATCAGAGTGGAGTTGAAAAGCACCAAACCCCTTTGCCCCCAACCCCTCAGGGTGACTGAGGTGATGGAAGAAGAGATTTATTAGTTCCTGGTAGATGCCAGCAGTGGTTTGGGGGTCAAGAGCTCTTTTAGCTCTTTTAGCAAGAACCCTTTTAGCTGCAAGAAACTTTTCTTAATCTTTCATGCCCATAAAACTGAATAGGAATTGTATGTTTTGTTTCAGGATGCTCTTAATGCCTCTGTGCATTTTTAAGGCTTTGAGAAAAGAGAAAACGGCGAGCCCAGACTCAGCTCTGCTGCCAAACTGAGAATTTCTGCTTTACAAAGGAAATATCTGCACCTAGTGGTGGGACAGATTTGATGTGTCTGAGTTATCTGGCTGCTAAAACATTCCAGGGATAGGATATCCATAATTTCTTTGGGAATTCTCTTCTAGTGCTTCGCCTCCTCATAGTGAAGATTTTCTTCCTTGTATCTAATCTAAAACACCCCTCTTTGGAAGTGTTCAAGGTCAAATTGCTGGAGCTTGGAGCAACCTGGGATAGGGGAAGGTGTCCCTGTCCATGGCAGGGGTTGGAACTGGCTGATCTTTAATGTCCCTTCCAGCCCAACCCATTCCATGATTCCAGGATCCCTTGGAGAATGGCACAGAGTCCAAATGTTCTGGTCCACCTCCCAGCCTTGCTCGGACACTGAGCCAGGATATGGCCCAAACTGCAGGATTTGAGCTCTGGGGAAGACTTTTAGGTCCCTCACCCAGAAATAATTTTGTAGTTTGAGCACCACTTTTTTTCCCACAGATCTTCTGCTCCCCGGGTCATCAGCTCACTCTTGCCTTCCTCTTTAATTATTTTGTTCTGTTTTTTCCTTTTCTTATCACTTTGAGAGATGAAATTCTCTCCACACATTCCCCTCTGCTCCTTCAGAGGCTGCCTGAGTTCTTCCCAAGAGCCAGCCCTGCCTTCCAGCAGACCTTTGTCTTCCTTTCTCCCACAGATAATTTGCTGCGGGAGTTTTTATCTTCTCAGCATAATCTTCTTCTTCTTCCCTTTTTTTAATCTTCTCCGAGTTTTAACGATTCTCCACAGACAATGAGCCATCTGTAGATCTTACCTGTGTGGCTTCTCCTCATTTAAATGAGGATAAATGCCACTAATGAGTTTTGAAAAGAAGCAACTCTGGAGGAATGTGGAATGAGCAGGGAAAGGAGTGGCTGGGAATCTCAATTAGCCAGAGCTTGGGAAATTTGTACCACAGGGATGAGGGAGCTGGGCCACCTCAGGAGCTATGATGGTGGGAAAGTGATGGATTAGAAAGGGTTGTGGGGTTGTCCTGTTGTTGTCTTTTCTGGGATTTGGCCCCTGGAAAAGGGCCCAAATATATAAACAGCCTGGAAAAATCCTGAAATATTGTTCTTAACATCCTGAGGATGTATTTACTTCCATGAATGCTCCTGATGGATTGAAATAAGCACATGCTCCATGTCCAGCAGCGAAATCCATTTGTACCAACTCCATTAAAATTCTTCACCTGAGTCCTGAGCAGATTTTGGAGGGTTTTTATGTCCTTTTCCACCCTTTCATCTGCACAGGGTAACCAAGGAGGTTAAATTAAACCTGCTGACTTTACTCTTAATTTATTTTGGTTTAAACAGGTGAGTTGTGGAAGTTTAAACTTTGAACCTTTTCCTTTCTGTATGACAAACAGAACTGTAAGGAAATAGTCAGAAAAATCCATATTAGTATTTCATGGGATGTATGGAGGAATTTTACCTTCATACTCTCAAAGCTCAGCTCTTCTGCACACTCACAACTCAGCAAGTCAGCAGAAGTAACCACATATTGGACTGGATATAAAATCACAAAATCATGGAATGGTCCGGGTGTGAAGGGACCTTAAAGATCATCCGGTTCCAACCCTGTTGTCATGGGAATGTCGTGTTTGGGAAGGGAATATTGGTACTGTGAAGTGTCACCCTCAAGGTCAAATCACCTCCTCAGGCTTTTACAAACAGAAAAGGGAATATTTAATTTCTGGGATCTGCTCCCAGGTCAGATACTGGTTCCTCACCTCATCCAACGGAAGAATCATTGAATCCTTAAGGCTGGAAAAGACCTTAGAGTCATCAAGACCAACCATGTCCAAAACTAAATCAGTTCCTCAAATCCACACTTTTTTGAACACTTCCAGGGTTGGTGACTCCACCACTTCTCTGGGCAGCTGTTCCAACACTTTACAACCCTTTCCATGACAAAATTTTCCCTAATATCCAATCTAAACCTTCCCTGACGCAACTTGAGGCCATTTCCTCTCATCCTGTCACTCATCACCTGGGAGAAGAAACTGATTCCTACGTGGATCCAGCCTTTTTTCAGGGAGCTGTAGAGAGTGAGAAGGTCTCCCCTCAGGATCCCATGGTGTGCCGGTTTGGACCAGTTTGGAGGAAAAGCATCCTCTGATAGAAGGCAGGTTACAACCATCCCTCCCCCACCAGGTTCGGGAAAGAAAAAGAAATGTTCCTTGGAGGAAAGTGAAAGAAATAAAATCCCATTTATTTAACAAACACACAGGAAAAGGATAATAATGCTAAATAATAAAACCTCTCGCTGTGGAGAGAAACCTGGGAAGATTTCAGAGTCCTTCTCTAGGTGTGGTCTCTCTCCTCCTCCTCGGAGCTGGGTCGGTGTGGGCCCACCTCCAGGGCCTTGGTGGAAAATTCTCCCAATGTGTTCTGATGTTGAAATGGTCCAGAAGAGAAGAAGGGGAAAAAACCACCAAAATTCCAGGAAAACAAAGTTCAACTCTCCATCTCCCTCTGGAGAAAAGGAGCTGAAAGCTGGCTGAAAAGCAAGAAGGGTGCTTCCTCTGCTCTCGCTGCTGCAGCAGAAGAACACAGAGGAGTGTGTGTCTGTGTCCTTGAACAACCACTTTGAAAAGTTCGCTTGGTTTTTTCTCTCTCCCCTCTCAGGCTCAGTTTAAAGGCACAGAAAGGCACA
>NW_008246063.1:667001-676121 GCF_000691975.1 Corvus brachyrhynchos
AAAGTCACCCCAAGACATTCCACCCCTTATCCCATATTGTTGGCTCAAGGCCCAAACTAATATATTCTAACTCTACACACACATCAATACGTACAGATATATATACACAGCTGTGTACAAACAGTGACAGTGACACTCAGCAAGCAGTGGTACACAGGCATTTCACATTACAGGTGGTTTTCACCCAGCAATCAGGTCTCCCTGTGGTACACAACGTGTTGTTCCATCTTTCTGCATTACCCACCATGTGCAACCAGGTCCCTGAGCAAAGACAACCCCACGGATGGGTTTGTCTGTACTCGAGGCAGAATTAACCCAAACAGGCTTTCCTAGCAGACCTCCGACATGCACTCCTGGGACTTTATCTCCATCTACTCTATGCAGGGATTCACACTGGGCTGGACCCACTCTATTGGTGGAACCTCGGGTGTTAACTAACCAGGTGGCCTTGGCCAGATGCTGGTCCCGAGTTTTAAAAGTTTCCCCCATCCAGTGCCTTCAAGGTGGTTTTCAACAATCCATTGCACCGTTCCACTTTGCCTGCAGCTGGTGCATGGTAAGGGATGTGGTACACCCACTCAATGCCATGTTCTCTAGCCCAGGTGTTTATAAGGCTGTTCTTGAAATGAGTCCCATTGTCAGACTCGATTCTCTCAGGGGTACCATGCCTCCAAAGGACTTGCTTTTCAAGACCCAAGATGGTGTTCCGGGCAGTAGCATGAGGCACAGGGTAGGTCTCCAGCCATCCCGTGGTGGCTTCTACCGCTGTGAGCACATAGTCACGTGAGCAGACATCCCAGGGACTTTATTCCCTCGAACCACTGGCTGCAAAATAATTAAACACATTCAGGATCCTCCAGCTCTGGAGCAGCATTTTTAGCCCAGGACAAAGACTCAGGATCCAGAGATCTCAGTGATTTCCTGAGCAGGAAAAGTCCAGTTTCTCCTTGGTCAAATTGGGAACCACAGAGGAGCTCGCTGGAATCACTTCCTGCTCTCCCAGGAGCCCATGGCAGGATGGAAATACTGTTTAAATCCAAACAGTTTAAATCAAAATCAGTGTTAATGAGTAATTAAGTAGAAACACCTGCATTGAGTGTCATTACTGCCATTATCTGAGTGCCTTCATGGAAATTTATGGAAAATACCATCAACAGGAACACCAGGAAAATATTTTGCAGCACAGATTCTGCTTTCTGCACCTCTGAGTGAATTATTTGCCCTCAGGTGAATGAAGCCATTATCTGGGAATGCTTCTCCTCTTTTAGCACAACCCAAAAATAACATCTCCTGCAGCCTTTGATCCCTTGATTTGTTGGGAGGATATTCCAGATGTTTCATTAATGCTATTGAGGATTTCTGGCTTTTATCACTTTTAGGCTCTGGTTTTTTCCTCTACAGTGGAATGAGATTTTCATTTCTGCACCAAAATAACCTCAGAGAGGAGCCAGATCTCTCCAGAGCAGATCCCTGATAAACAGACCTGGATCATTCCCTGTTTGAAGATCAAGAGGGTTTTGTTCCTCTTTCCTATGGGATATAAGTAAAGCTTTAAAATGGGTTGTATCCTGATGGGTTGTAGAGAGATCCTCCACACAACTCCCCATGGTTTGTTTTTTTAGGAATATTGTCATTAATGTATCCTGGATGATTCCTGAGGTTCTTTGTGTAGTAAATTAAATTAAAGTAAGTCGTAAGTTTAATCCCTTTATGTGCCATTTACTTAAGAGTTGGACTCAATCCTTGTGGGTCCTTTCCAGCTGAGAATATTCAGGGAATCTGTGAAAATAATAATAATAAAAGAAAAGAAAGAAATGTATTTTTTATCTTTACAAATGGTATAAATATGTGTTTATTTAATATGCATTCACCTACAACTGGAGGATAATCCACTAACAATATATTTGTGTAAAAATTTTTATACTTGCCACCATCACTTTTGTACACTCTTTTATGTATTAAAATTCAAACCCACACTCATAATATGATTAAAACCCAGGCTGGAATTTATGGTCTTGCTAAAACTGTTGGGATTTTTGCCACGTTTTCCAGTGCAGTCAGGAATTCCCTTCCCAAAGGCTCAACATCATCATTAACTCATTCCTCTCCTCCTGGGATTTGCTGCCTTCTCCCAGTCCTGTGGAGTTGCTTTGATGCCCAGCTCATGGAAATATCTTGCCCTGACAGGGAAATATTTTAGAAACAAAGAATTCCCAAAAATGCAATAAAAATGCAACAGCAACCTTGGGAATTTGCCCTTTCCTGAAACAACCACAAAGACAGACCTGGCACAAGTGGGATGTCCTGAGAGAGCTGCAGCCCACTATTCCAATTCCTTTGGTTTTTAATGATTTTTTTCTCTCTTTATGTGACATTTCATCTTATTAGGACCCAGCAAAGGGAAATTTGTTTGCCCGTAATTGCTGGGAGTCTTTTTTCCTCACTTTTTTCCTCTGTATGGATTTTTTTTCTGGAGTTATTGTTTTTCAGCACCTCTCCTTTCCAGCTGAAGATGTGGGGGAGTGTAAACTCTCCCTACCTGATTTTATCAACTCCAAATCCTTGAATCCTGAACACAGCCTGCCGTCAGACAGGTCATGCAAACTGAAAACCAGGATAAATCCTGGGTCAAGCTCGAAAATCCTGGTGTCAAACAAATAAATAAAAGCTACAACAATGGAAGAGCCTTGGAGGGATTGTTATCTCTCATCCAGCTTTGTATTTTCAAGTTGCTTCCCACAGATAGGAAATCTCACAATGTGTATTTAGCAAAGGTTCATCTGAAATTCTGGAGTTAAAATTTAAGGAAAAAAATCATAAATAATGCAAGACCCAGGATAAAATCATGAAATGCAATAAAAAACAGGAGAGATTACAAGGTTCTTATGGAATTAGGATAAAAATGGAGACTGAATCAGGTATTTTTGACTCCAAGAAGGGAATTTTATTATAAAAATGACAAACTCCCATTTCCTTAAGTGTTCCTTACTGCTACAAGGTCGGATGGAGTTTGGAATAACCTGGTTCTAGTGGAAGGTATCCCGGGACATGGCAGGGAGGTTGGAATGAGAGGATCCTTAAAGCTCCTTCCAACCCAAACCGTTCCAGGATCCTCTGATTCTAGCCTTGATGCAAAGCATCCCCTTGAAGGATGGTTCCTGGCATGTAGCACTCCAGAAAGTCATAGGAATTCACAGCTCAGTGATCCCAATCCAGGAGGGCTGTGCTGAGCAAACATCTCATCCCTGCAATGTTTCCGTGATCCGTTCCCATTTAAAATACTCCAAGTTGTGCTGTTAATCCATGGAAGTTGTGTTAAGCCATGAAAGAAATTTCTGAGCAACTGATGGTCCAATTCCCTCCCTTTTCTCCTTCCTGAAAGGCTTTTTTTTGGTTGGAAATTTAAATAATCACCCTCCCCTAAGAGCAGCTTTTTGATTGAATGGGTCCTACATAAAATCCTGACCTGGGTCTAAGGATGATCAGGCATAAAACCCAAATGAGGACTAAGAGATTAACCCAGAAGCAAACAGGCTGCTAATTGCCTGATTCTAGGAAGATAATTAATTCCACTGCAGCTCACACTGGTGAATTACGACAACAAATTGGATTTTGGGAGCTGCACTGGACACCATAAATGACCAGGTTACATCTGATATTCACATCTGAGCAATTTATTGAACATGGTGCGCATGTGTTGGGCATCTTTGCATGATTTGATGCCCAAAAGGATCCTTGGAATTCCACAATATCCTCATCTGGAAGGGTCCCACAAGAATCAACAAGTCCAACTCCTTGCCCTGCAGAGGACAACCCCGAAAATTACACTGTATGTCTGAGAGAATTATCCAAATTCTTCCTGAACTCCTGCAGACTTGGTGTTGGAACCACTTCCTTAGGGATACTTTACAAAGAGTGAGAGCACCACAGCAACTGGAATCTGCTGTTCTGAACACATCAATTAAAATAATCCCAATTTGGGAAACTCTTCTTTCATTTGATTTTGAGGTGACTCAAACCAGAGCGGGGACTTGCTGCTTTTACAAAACATTCCCAAGTGTAACATGAATAAAAAGTGATTTAAGGGTCAAATATTGGATTTGGTTTTCCCAGCTGGGTTTCCATGGTGTTTTATTGTTTGGTTTTGCAGCCAGAAGTTCTTGTAGCCCTTTTTCAAGCCTCTTATTCTGTAAACAGCAGCAAATTGTAGAAAACTGGTGCCCATCTTGTGCCATTTTGACCTGATCCCGATTCCTTTGCTTTTATTTCTGTTTTTAGAGGACTTCACAGCAGCACCTTGATGGAATTTTTGCAATTAAAAATAAGAACTTTTTTAACTTTTCTGTTTCTTCTAATTTGTTTACTAAGGAGTTGAAAAGGTACAAATCTGGGGGTGAAAATCGCCCTGTGGAAGTTGTTTCCTATGCTGTGAGTGATCATCCAGCATTCAGAAATGGGAGCTCACAGCTGGGATGATCCGCGAGCCTCTCTGGATAACACGAGAGCACTCCCTGTTTTTTGACTCTGAGGCTTTTATTAATGGGCTGTGGAGGGGGAGCCAAGGCAGGGAATGTTGATGAGGACTTACACATTGACAGGGCTGAAGACAGGTGAAAAAACCCCAGTGCTCCACTTCGAGGGCTTGCTGATTCCCTGGATTTCAGAGGTGGACATTCCAGAGAGGTGAGGGAGCTGCACAGCAGAAGTTCCTTCACTGTGACAAGCTCCATCCAGTTTTGTTTTCCTGCTGCCTGCAGATCCAGGAGGGCATTAAACCCTGATGGGATTTTGTCCCATTGCTGGGCAAGTTGCCATTGAAAGGAATTAGGGTCCACAACCAATAAAATAATAAAATATGGATGATTTATTGATGTTTCTTTGGGTGCAAAATGTCAGCCCATCATAGCTGAGCTAAACCAGGATCTGTTTCTTTCCACTGGCTGCAAAGAGTCCCTGGGAGAATCAGCCCTGCTGGAGACCCCTACCATCAAAATCTCAGATATTAGAAAAATAAGCATCATCATTTTGGTTTTTGTAGTGGAAACATCCTCATATGACAGTGCTCAAATGACCTTTGGGGCTACCATTTGTCAGATTAAATGAGGGCGCCTGTTTTAGGATGTGAAGAAACAGCGATTTTTATACACATCCACCCCAAGTCCTCCTTGGCAGGGCTACTCTCAATCCCTTCATTTGTGTTCCTCTCATCTCCAAACTTGTCTTTCTGGGAGGCATTTTGCTCCCCCAGAATCCCAAGGATCACGTAGAGCATCCTTGTAAACAGGCAACCGAGTACGAAGGTGTCTTTAAGCTGATCCTGAGCAAGAAAGTTTTGGGGAGCATGGCTGAGTGAAAACAACATAGAAATTGGGAAAAACCTGGGCTGCTGGGCCAGACTTCCTCCTTCAGACCATTCCCTAATCTACCAGTGCCTGAGAATTGCTGCCAGACTCCAATTCCTTCATACTCTAGGAAATATCTCAAATGGGAACTACTCCAACATCTGAAAATGAGGAGACATCCTGTGCAGAGGGGATTTTGGGGTCTGTGGGGTCACTGCCCTGAGCTTGGGAACAGTCAGGAATCCAGTGTGGGGAAAAAACATCTCAAAAGCTCAGATGGGGAGGGAATTCCTTGATTAAAAACCTTCTCCTTATGCTTATCTTGGAGACACGTTGGAGTCACCAATATAATGGGATATAGAATCATGGAATATCCTGAGCTGGAAGGACCCACCAGGATCATCATTGCAAGCTGTAAATGTCCCCTTATGGCCCAAAGGAATCATTATCCTTTAAGTGAGGCAGCTTTGCCCCTCGTCCAACAAACCCAGCCAATACTGCTCAGTTTGGTCTATAAATCCCCACTTCATCCCTGTGTGACTCCCTCTCCTCCCAGGCCAGTGGTCATCCCAGGAGTGATAAAAGTATTAATTTACGAGGAAAGGATTATGACTGAACCTCAGCCGTGCGTGACTGGAGACCCAAATCACACCAATAATTGATTTTTCCTGCTTCCCTCCTGTCAGATCCCCATCTCTCAGCCTGGGCCTTTTGATTTATAACCCCGCTATTACAAACAAATAAGTTCCTCCAATTACAGTTTCAATAACCTATTGATTTTTTTCTCGACTCTTGTTCCCTGCACTGTTCATCCAGGGTTCCACAGCTCCCACTTCATTCTGATATTTGTATTTCCAGACTGATTCCTTCCTCCAGGATGAATCACCCTGCCTGACAAAGACATTCTTAAACCATGAAGCACAAGGGGAACACGGAGGTGAAAGATCAGGTAAAGTTCAGGGTATAAAAGAGTTATGGGATGTGAGGGAGCTGGTTTATATTGGATATTAGGAAAAATTTCTTTGTGGAAAGGGTTGTCAGGCATTGGAACAGGCTGGACAGGTGGAGTCACCATCTCTGGGGGGATGGAAAAGAAGTGTGGATGTGGCATTTGAGGATATGGTGTTGCCTTGATGACTGGACTTGATGATTTTGAAAGCCTTTGCCAACCCTTATGGTATTTTTTGAAGATCTGTGTCTTCCTTTAAAGGACAATTCTCCATTTCTCATTTTCTCCAGATTTCTCTTTTTAGGACAATCCTATTCCATCCATTTTCAGTTCAATGAGATGAACCTTTGGTGATACTTTTGATGATTAAAATTATTAACCCAGGACTGGGAGAAACCTTTATTTTCTACTTATTTCACTTAGAAAGAGGTGAGTTCCGCCTCTGCAAGATCTGTTTTAGCCTGCAAAACAACAACAACAAAACCCAACTATAAACCCCAAAAATTTTAATCAACAACTCTTTCCAGTCTTACTTTTGCCATCTATTTTTTAATAAAATTTAACAGTAAATTCTGGTACCTTTCTGGCACCATGGAGCACTACAACAACTCCATGTACTTTACAAAAACACAAGAGAAAGTTTTTTCAACAACTTTCCCTGAAAATATGTCAGCCACACCTGAAATCCTCATTTAAAGTCCTGAATGTGCCACAGAATGAAGACGTGTGTGCACAATATGACCAAAGCAACACCAAGAACATCCAATTCCCCAAATTCCAGCACCATGAATTCCTCTTGAAAATCTTGAACCCAGGTTGCAATTCTTTAGCTTAAGGGAGAGGCAACTACAGCAGGTCCGGCAATGAATCTAAGTATTAATGGCAGAATCATGGGAAACTCCTACTAAATTCTGGAAGCACTATTTTGTTGGAGCTTCTCCATGTCCTGCCCAGTAACAAAAGCTATATTTGATTATTCCCAATTTTAGCTGCTGTGATTCAGGGCTTGATTCAAAGTCAGCCCGAGTCATTTCACTCTCTTTGCTGCTCTTGGCATGAGGCCATTTATGAACCCTTTCCATTCTCATTGCAAACCTGACTTAATGTTCCCTATTCATGGCTGGAAAACTTTCTGTTAAAGGAATGATCAGGTTGCCAAAACATTCCAGAGGGAAATGCCAGCCTTGGAGATGCCTAAACAACATCAATAGACAACCCTAGTGTGAATTTATTTTTACGGGAAGTTCAAACAAAACCCAATCCACAGGAAGTTCTTGGCAGAGACTGGACTAAGGCCCATCTACAACTCCCATGTAATAAATGGAAAAATTTAAGTTTTTCACTGCTTAGAAAAGTCCTGCCCTTTGATTGCATTGGGGAGGTTGAATTTTTTTGACATTTCTGCTGTGAAGATGGAAGCTGGAGATTCTGGTCCTTAATTTCCAAGGAATTTATGTGGTCCTTTGAGTGGTTGTGAGCTCAGGAAGAGGCTGAGGGTCTTGTGAAGGCTCTGCTTGTAAAACTTAGGTTGGAAAATTGAGGGAAGAGGAGGCTGGGGTAGGATCTGAAGTTCACCCTCCTGACAGCAGC
This sequence comes from Corvus brachyrhynchos, assembly GCF_000691975.1. NCBI lineage: Eukaryota > Metazoa > Chordata > Aves > Passeriformes > Corvidae > Corvus > Corvus brachyrhynchos. Next base: position 674,883 of record NW_008246063.1, read on the forward strand.
TCTGGGAAATTTTATTTTTCACTCTAAAAAGATTTCTCCTTCTGAAGAAAATTAGAATTTCCTACTACTCACTTTCCATCCATTTATTTGCATAAACTTTAATATTAAAAAGGTTTAGATCAGGATGGTTGGAGATGTCTGAAGGTCTCCATGAGCAGCACTAGCACGCATGGAGCAAAGCAGCAGAATAATGGTTTATCCTTGGAGCTGTGCAAGAATCCTGGTAACTCCTCCTTATAACTTTTATTTCCAAGACTTTATGGTCTACACTTCAGCGAAGGAAAATAACTGATGATCTCATTCCTAACTTGTCCTTGGACCCCTGCCAGTGAACAGGAAAGCTGTGACAAGGCAGCAGCATCTTCCAGAAGAGCATCTGCTCCTGAGAGGGGAGAAGTGCAGCTTCCAGCCAGTCTGATAACAGGGAAAAGGAGATACAAGCATGAGAAGTCCTCTCCTTTGTTATTTGCGTGATGGGAATCAAAGTTTTAAAGGAGGAAAATCTTCAGGGAGGAGAATTGGGAAAGGTGGTAGAGGCTGATCCAGGATGAAAGGATCTTGGACTGTGGTTGGAATATCTGTGCGAGGTGATGAGAGGCTGATAAGGGGCGCTCAGTGCTTCATCTTCCCTCTTGCCATTCCCTGATCTTCTAGTCATGGAGAAAAAGACTTTCCACACTGCTAGGTGGTGTTTGGGCAGGTCAATTATACTGGGATGCAATCCTGATATCCTTGATTCTCTCTTCATCCACCGTGAATCCAAATATCAGCTCATAAATTTAAAAAAAAAAGTTCTTTATTTTCATTGCATTGAACCCTTCTTCGCTCCCGTATTTGTGAGGCAAGCAAAGAAACCTTCACAGATGGAACTTGTGGCAGTGCAGGTGGCTCCAGCCACTCTTTCTCCTGAGGAGAACTCAGATAAGCAGCTGTGGTGGTCAGCAACGCATGTTTACCACGAAACTTTCAGTCATGGTGAGAACCCATGATTCCCTTGTTCTGTCTTTTGCATGTTTTCCCCTGATTGGTTACTACTTTGTTGCCCTGTTTAATGTATGATTTATGTATATTCATTTCCCTTGTTTAATATGTATCAGTTCTAGAAAGTTCTTGTTCCTCGATGCCCCATGGGATCCTTCCCTAAGTCCCTCCTGTGTGTTGTTCCCATTGGTTCCCTTCCTGTCAATCCCACCTGCTTGTCTCTATCCCATTGGCTGAGATCCCTTTCCCTGACTATTC
>NW_008246063.1:676791-712590 GCF_000691975.1 Corvus brachyrhynchos
GCCTCTTTGTCCCTGCCTTTTCACCGGAATAAACCTGTGTGGAATACAAATGCAGAGTCCCCTCTTTTTACTTTTTTGCCTTCGCCTGCGTGCCTGCTTAACAGCGACAGGAAGATACGGCCCCTTTTTCATTGTGTGTTGGGCACTGAGTGCCGCCTTCCAGAGGGGTTTCAGCTTTGACCCCTGGGCTTCTTTGTGTCGGCACGCAAGGGGTAAAACCCCCTTCTGCCAGCTCCCAGTGGCTGAAACCCCCCCCAGGAACTATTAGTGACAGAAACATCTGGAGAAATAACTGGAAACAGGATCTGTTTGTGCTGGATCCTGTCCGCCTCTGAGCCCACCCAGCGCCACTTGTGAGGATGAGCTGGACAAGGCACCAGGGTGGGGCAGAGTGGGAGAAGAATGGTAGAGGTGGAAAAGCCGTTTGTGCAATGACGTGAAAAGGAATCTGCACCTCAATTTCAAGATTGGTTTCACCCCGTGGAAGTTTCTGCATCTCTCCAGGGCATTTAAATGAGGTCTGATTATTCCTGCAGGTCATGAGGAGCTAAACAGCTCCAGAGAGTGGTTTGGGCCTGAGGGGAGTGAACAAATCCTTAGGTTCTTTCAGCTGTGTAGACAAGGAGCTTGTGGTGAGCACAGCCCTGACCTAAATCCTTGGGGGTAGAGAAAAGATCTTCCAGATCCACTTTTACTTCTCAAAATCCACGTATGATACATTATACTTTGAATTTTGTTACTTGCAGAGGGTGTCAGCTCTTCCTGTTGCACTGTGGACCTCAGGCATTTTGTGGAAGATTTTATGGACGTTATTTCCCCCCCCCCATCTTTTCTCCTCCCCATCCTTCCACACTTCCCTATCGAACAACATTCTCTCCAATAAAGATATAAAGCTAAGGCTTAGTAGCAGAATCATTATTTTACCAGTTTGTGGCTCATAAAATTGCAGCAACTGCTCTACTCCATGTCAAGGGAGGGTAATTAACCACAACTATCTACGGCACCAGGTGGGGATTTATTCCAAGCAGGAGCTGGTGGAGCAGAGCTCAAGTGCCCACTGGACAGAGCTGCATTTTTCACAGGCCATGAAATACAGTCAAGGTTGTTTTTTATCCCCCAGCAAGATGGGAAGTTGTTCTTAATAGGGTTTTAAATATCTTTTAATTGTGTTTTTTTATTTTTCTCTAGGAAATAAGCAAGGAGGCTGTGGCAGAATGGGACAGAATCACTTTTACTGCCATCATCCCTCTTGTGGGGTGAGAAGGAGAAGAATATTCCCACCTTTAGAGCAGAATCAAGGGAGCAGGAGGCACTGGATGGTGAGTAATCTGTGCTGGATTTTGGGAGCTGAGGTTCTGTGCCGACCATTAGCTGCCTTTGGCCAAGTTTTGGAAAAAAATCAAATTGTGTCAGCAGGGGGTCAGTCCCAGGCTAAGGGAGAAAAAGGAAAAGGAGGTGCAGGGGGATCTTCTCACTCTCCACAACTCCCCGACAGGAGGATGAGCTGGGGAGGGGTCAGGCTCTGCTCCCAGGGAACAAGGACAGGACAAGAGGAAATGGCCTCAAGCTGTGCCAGGGGAGGTTCAGGTTGGACATCAGGAGGAATTTCTTCATGGAAAGGGTGGTCAAGCATTGGAAGGGGCTTCCCAGGGAGGTGGTGGAGTCCTCATCCCTGGAGGTGTCCAAGGGATGCCTAGATGTGTTACTCAGTGTTCTGGTCTTGTTGACAAGGTGAGGATCAGTCACCTTGACTTGATGATCCTGGAGGTCTTTTCCAACCTAAATGATTCTGGGATTCTATGAAATTCTTCCCTGTGAGGGTGGGGAGGCCCTGGCACAGGTTGCCCAGAGAAGCTGTGGCTGCCCCTGGATCCCTGGAAGTGTCCCAGGCCAGGTTGGATGGGGCTTGGAGCACCCTGGGATAGTGGAAGGAGTCCCTGGCCATGGCAGGGGTTTGGAATGAGCTGATCCTGAAGGTCACTTCCAACCCAAACCATTCCATGACTCTTTAATTCTAATGGAATCTCATCTGGTTCTGGGGCCTCTTTTCCTGGCACTGAAATCATTTGGTGCAGCACAGAAGTTTGTCCTGCAGCAAGATGAAAATGGTTCTGGCACCTTCCTTCCTTGAAAGTTTGTCAGGGATATCATTGCCCAAAACCAGATTCAGAACAAACCTGTCAAATACTTATTTCTTTGTTTTATTTCCAAACAATTCAGAGAAATGCTTTTTTTCTCTTTTGACCATGAAAGAGGCCATCACAGGTTTGAGATTCAACCCACACTCCTGCCAGAAGTGTTGCTTCCCAGCCACTCCAGCTCATTGTCGATCAACACAACTTTTAGTAATGATTCATTTTCCACCCACTGCTCAGACCTTTTGCTGCCCCAAACATTCATTTATTCCTAAATTTAATACCCAGTTCTTCTGTCTGCTCTGAAACACAACGTGGGAAATGCTGTGGTTGACTGCGGTGGGTCAGAAATCCCCTTTTCTACAAGAACACAGGAGAGAAAGGATTTAATAATTGGTGGAGGCACTGTGAGACACCAGCAGAGTAATTTCCATGGCCTTTCCTTTCTCTGATTTCCTGAGTGTGAAGGAAACTGTAAAAAAAGCATTTTCTGAAACATGCAGAGGTTACAGGAATTTATGGGCAGAACAAAATATTGCTGCTACAGCCAGAGATTTTTTTAAAATGACACCCCAGAAAATTCTTATTTCCCATAGATTCCCACCTTTATTGGCTGAAGATATAAAATACAGTTGTACTCCATAATTCTTGTGAGAATATGGAGTTGGTTGTTGGAAAACCTGTTACTGATCCCAGTTTGGACATCCAGGAGCATGTGAGGCACAGGTTAAGCTGAGATTAGTCAGGGTCCTATAGCTTTTGTTTGGTGCCTGGAGGACAGGAGGTGCTCCAGGGCATCTCACTTGTCCCTGGATGCTCTGAGTCAGCCCCAGACTGAGTCACGCCCAGATTTTTTTCCTTCCACAGATTTAAGCAACACATCAACAGGAGCTTTAGTGGGTTTAAAATCCAAGCTAAGATAAAGGTAAAACACCTAAAAGATCCAAAATAGACACCAGAGTTACAAAGGTTTATCAAATTACAAGTTTTCAGTGCTTGTACTTTATAAAATTGTATCCCAGAGGAGTGCAGCTTTTCACCCCAAATGAGCTGATGAACCAGGAGACTCTGCAAGATTTTGGGAGGGTTTTCAGATTTGCTTCTCCAGGATCTGACATCAGAGAACTTCCATTTTTTCTCTCTTTCTGGAGATTACTGTGCTTTAGAACTTCCCAGCTTGAAGACTTTAAAGCTGAGTGACCTTCCTGTGACCGGTTTTCCCTTCCAGTTTTAGAAATGCTCATGTCCCTTGGTGGTGGGGATTGAACACACCCTACTCAGGAATTTAGAGAAAGTACTGGTAAAATCTTAAACCAGAAATGTTAAAGTTGGAAAAGATCTCTGAGATCATTGAGTCCAACTGTTCCACCAGCACTGCCAAGGCCACCACTAAACCATGTCCCCAAGTGCCACATCCAGGTGTTTCTGGAATGCTTCCAGGAATGGTGATTCCACCACTTCCCTGGGCAGCCCCTTCCGATGCTCAACAAGTCTTTCAGTGAGTAAATTTCTCCTAATATCCAATTTAAACCTCCCCTGGCACAACTTGAGGCTGTTTCCTTTTGTCTTGTCCCTGTTCCCTGAGAGCAGAGCTGGCCCCCCACCTGGCTGCACCCTCCTGTCAGGGAGTTGTGGAGAGCAAGAAGGTCCCCCCCAGCCTCCTTTTCTCCAGGCTGGGCTCCTCCCCCAATTCCTTCAGCTGCTTCTGGTGCTCCAGACCCTTCTCCAGCTCCGTTCCCTTTCCCTGGACATGCTCCAACATATTTTCCTCCAGAATAAAGGGAAACACCCTACCTGTTCCAGCAATGTCCCAACTTCTGGGAGGCTTATCCACCAGGGAATCTTCTGTTTTATGAAGAAGGAATCGTACCTCGGAGGAATATCAGAATAATTCTTGTGGATCATTGCTGCCCTGAACTGACCCTAAACTGCTCTGTGGAGCTTTGATTAGGGTAGGTGGAAAAATGGCAGTGGATCCGTGATATCCATCATGGAAGAGGGGGCTGCCACTCCTGCCTCTGCTCCTGAGCTGAGCTGTGACTTCCGAACATTTCACCCTCCTGGGCTTTGCCTTTGCTGTTCTCTCGCCATGCTCCAGTACCTGCTTTGGAAACTGTGATGAAAGGAACTACCTGGCTGCAGGTGTCACCGAGGATTTATGGCATTGTCAAATTCAGTGGCTTTTATCTCGGTGCAGCAGCCTCACCTCCGACCCCTTCAGCCCCACTCAGGAGCTGGGAGAGTGCCTTCAAAAAGTACATTTGTTATCATAATGATATTTTTTTATTTCAACGATATTTTATTATTTCATCAATTCTCGGGGATAATAAATGGGGAGTTGGGTTTGGGCTGCTCCCTCCTGGCCTCGTGTTGCCTCTGTGCTCCTCTCACTGTGGCATTTCTCACTTAGGAGACCTTCAGCTGGAAATAGAGGTCAAGGGATATCTGTTTCTATGAGCACCACTGGCCTTGGGGATGTTTTTCTGTCACACATTGTATCCCACTGGTCTCCCAGGGAATTTTTCTGTCCAGAAGATTTATTGGACTAAAAAAGAGCTGTCTCTTCTTTTATGACCCCTCTTTTCAAGGCCAGGTTGGATGGAGTTCTGAGCAACCTGGGATAGAGGAAGGTGTCCCTGCCCATGGCAGGGGGTTGGAATTAAATGATATTTAAGGTCCCTTCCCAAAGCATTCCATGTTTCTATGACCAAGAAAAGGCACGTCAGGGATCTGATTATCACCTACAACTAGAAAACCCAGCACAGGTGATTTAATGCACTGGGAATTAAAAGAGTTAAGTGATATGGAAGAGTCTAAATGAGCAGAACTCAGCCAGAGCCCTGCAGGGGACTGATGAGCAAGAAATGACTTCGCTGAAGAATATTTCATCTCCTGTTAACAGAAACGAGGCACAGATCAACTGTGTGATCATTTGTACCTCCCTGGTACAGCCAATTTGATGGGTATCTCAACGATCAGTTGAGCTGGCGAGCAATTAAAGTCTCGTTTGCGTCTGCACACGAAATTAAAATGCCGGATGGATTAATTTTTAAAAGCAGCTCCCTCTCATTGAAGACAGCATTTACTGATTGGATCCATACACAGGATGAGACAGGATTTCTCCTCACAAAGGGAGAGATGCTGCCCTGGAATTCAAGGAAATCTCTGCTTTGCTCGGCAGGTGATGAATGCTTCCAGCAGCTCTTCCAGGTAAAGATAAGACTGTTCCATGACTTCATTCCAGTGAAATCTTAACTACCACAATATCCAGAGTTTATTGTCCACAGAAGTTGCAATTTTCATGGCAAACTGCATCAAATAAATCGACTTCAGTGGATGTTGCAGCACAAGAGTTTCTCTTTCAGCAACGTCTGTCTCTGTTTGTCTTAAAGAGCTGTGAAAATTCTTCCAGCAGCCCTGGGCTTAGGTGGGGTGGAGTAGCCCCAGGCAAAACCTATTTACAGAGAAAAACTTGTGGATCTGTCAGGCAGATTTTTCACTGTGGAAAAATATTGGGCATGATAATTTTTTGTGTGCTTCAACACCCAGTGGAGCCGTGCCCACGGAAAACATAAAAACTCCATTTGCGGGGCTGTTTGTAAAGAAGAAGCAAAACATACATATAAAAAGAATAAAAAGGTTTTGTTACAAGCTGAGATGGAAAAAGAAGTTTTAAAATTAAAATTCAGTTTGATCCCACCCACCTCTGAAGTTCTGGAGGGTTACTGATCCACAAAAATTTTCATTATTTTCAGTTTTTACCCAATTTGGGTTAAGAAGAGTGTAAATTCCTGAAGAGACTGAGCGTCCTCTTTTTCCCAGAAGTTTTGTATATTAAATAAAGAGTATATTCAATGTAATGTATTGTAAATATATATTTTTCTGAGGCTGCAACTTGTCACAACTTCTACTCCAAGGATATAAATTTTTTCTCTAGAGAATAAGCAGTTTGAGACCATGGAGGTGCCTGGATCAAAGACGTTCTCTATGAGTTCACAGCTTGATGCTACAGCATTTCCAAAAGGTTTTCTCCTGCTTCCAAAGCCAGGTAAAACATGGTCCTGGCTGGCGCTCTCTGAGTGCTGAGTAGAAGCAGCTGTCCTTGTTTGATGGGTATGGGAATGATGCTTTGGAATATCCAGCTCTGGATGGTTTGGACACTGACTTGGCATTAGATATGAAGAAAATATTACTTACTGTCAAAGTGGTCAGGCCCTGGCACAAGCTGCCCAGAGACGCTACCCCTGGATCCTGGAAGTGTCCAAGGCTAGGTTGGACAGGGCTTGGAGCAACCTGGGATAGTAGAAGGTGTCCCTGCCTGTGGCAGGGGTGTGGAATGAGATGATTTTCAAAGTCCCCTTCCAACCCCGGTTGATGGGAAGTTGGATCTGTGCCAGGAGGGACATCCCTGTCCTGGGGGGATCAGGCCCAGCATCACCAGCCGGGCCAGGGAGGGGATTGTCCTGCTCTGCTCTGGGCTGGGATGGCCTCACCTGGAATATTGTGTGAGGTTTTCGGCACCACAATATAAGAAAGACATTAAACTGTTAGAGAGAGTCCAAAGAGGGCTGCAAAGATGGTGAAGGGCTTGAGGGGAAGCTATGTGAGGAGTGGCAGAGGACACTTGGTCTGTGAGGACACCTCAGTGCAATTACAACTTCCTCGTGAGGGGAAGAGAAGAGGCAGGCACTGATCTCTGCTCTGTGGTGACAGTGACAGGACCTGAGGGAATGGCCTGAAGTTGTGTCAGGGGAAGTTTAGGCTGGATATCAGGAGAAGATCCTTTCCCCAGAGAGTGGCTGCGCACTGAACAGGCTCCCCGGGGCAGTGGTCACAGCACCAAGTCTGACAGAGCTCAAGGAGTGCTTGGACAAAGCTCTCAGGCACATGGTGTGACTCTTGGGGTGTCCTGTGCAGGGTCAGGAATTGGACTGGATGATTCTTGTGTCTCCCTTCCATCTCAGGACATTCAGTGATTCTGATCTAAATCAGCTGCTCAGAGCTGCTCTCATTCCTTCACGCCCCTCAAATGCCCTATACAGGGAGATTTAAGAAGGATAAATCTTGCTGCAGGAAAGGTAGAGGTAGCACATCCAGTCCCCAGACATTTCTGCTGACTCCAGACAGGTTCACGTGGTCATGGAAGTGCCTCCAGGTGCATTTCTTGAGGAGCGGATGGGAGAAGTTGCAACTCCGCACCCGCAGTCATTTGTTCTAAGTGCATTTCAATTATCAGTTTAATGGGAAGGAAACATCCTGCTACTCAAATTGCCTTTGATTGCCTTTTTTTTCTTTTCAGATAAACAGTGAGTGAAAAATATGAGATATCCAATATGAATGAAGAATACAACATCCTGAAAATTCAAGTGCACCAAAATATCCAGGCCAGGTTGGGTGGGGATTGGAGCAACCTGGTCTAATGGAAAGTGTTCCTGTCCAGGGCAGGGGGTTGGAAGGAGATGATCTTGAAGGTCCCTTCCCACACCATTCCATGATTCTGTGAACATCCCTGCACAGCCACAGCCACCAGTTCTGATCTTGGCTTTGCAGGGGTGTCACACCACTGGGCTGATGAGACCCAGATGCTTTTAACAACATTTTAATATCAACTGGATATAGCCAAGAGCTTGCAAAAAGCATGAGGGGAATTGAGCAGGGGAGGGGAAGGGGAAGGGGAAGGGGAAGGGGAAGGGGAAGGAGAAGGGAAAGGGAAAGGGAGAGGGAGAGGGAAAAGGAAAGGGAAAGGGAAAGGGAAAAGGAAAGGGGAGGGAAAAATATTATTAAAAATCAGGGAAGGGAAGGGAAGGGAAGGGAAGGGAAGGGAAGGGAAGGGAAGGGTGTTTTGCTGCTGTTAGTGCCAGAAGTGCATCCCACTCACCCCAGGCTCTTCCTTGAGTGTGACAGAAACCAGCCTGACTTGCCAGGTTTTTAGCAGGGCAAAAGTCTGTGTTGAGAGGCACAAATATTTTGGCAGCCCAGAAAGCTGTTCCTTCCACAGAGAACTGTGTGTGAATTAATGTTACTGGGATGGGTTTAGGGTTGCTGTCATGCTTTTAGGTCCCAAAGAACTATCTCTGTGTCCTGTGGCACCACTGGATCACTCTTATCTTGTCTGGTCTTCACTCTTCCTCAAGCATCTGCCTCTGATCACTGTCAGGGATGGGATGTGGACATATATCATGGAATCATAAAATCCTAGAATGGTTTGGGTAGGAAGTGATCTTCAAGACCATCTGATTCCAACCTCTGCCATGGCCAGGGACACCTTACACCAGACCAGGTTGCTCAGACCCACGTCCAGCCTGACTTTGAACACTTCCAGGGATGGAGAGTTCGCAACCTCTCTTGGGCAACCTGATCTAGTGCCTCACCACCCTCTTGGTAAATATCTCATCTACATCTACCTAAAACCAGGTGGGCCTTTGATCTGTCCATTGTGTCTGTCCCACCCTCCATTGTGCAGAGAGCTGGAATGATTTTCACAGCCATTCCCATGCTCTCCAGCCTTGTACCTTGGCCTGAATGCCTTTCCCACATCTTTATTGGGAAAAGATATTTCAAGTTCCACTGGAGTCCTCCTGCCACAGAAGAGAAGGGGGAAAAGGGCCCTTTGTGGCTCACCAGTGTCTGAAGTGAAGGGTGTAACAAGAATCTTTCTGAATTCTGTGATAAAAGCCAGGAGATGTATTTTTGGCAGGCAGAAGTTGTTCTGAGAGCGCCCAGCAGAACAAATTGCAACAATCACTTGACAAAATCTTCTACATTAAATTTCAGATTAAAAAAACCTCATGGAAATTAAGCTGATAATCCATGCATTAAAAGCAAAGCAAATCAGGCTACTTGAGAAGCACTTTGTGAAGAGGAAGTCACAGCCCCACGTCTCTAAGCTGTGAATTTTTGACACCCTGGTGCAGTGGAGCTGCAAGACCTTCAGATGACAGAAAAACTCTCTTTTCTCAGTCTTTATCAGCTGCTTCACCCCCACCTTGTCCACACAGAGACGTTCAGGAATATAAACTTACGCCAAGAGAAATCAGAACAGACTCAGTTTTTGCTGTTACGGAGTTTGCAGCCTGGCTGGAGTTTGCTGTGGCTGTAGTTCTCCACTTACGTGGATCACTGTGCTCTGTGCCTTCCCCACACTCTCCAGGTTTATTTTCTCTGGAGTTGGGGTCACTGTAGAAAACTTGCCTTGTCATTTAAAGTCCTCTCACAAAGTGTCTCCATGCCTGCAGGGCACAAGTTAATATTTTCTTTGGTTTAAATGTGTTCTGGTTGAGGTAACGACGAGAAGCTGCAGGGATGATACGGGATCTGCAGTAGCTCCAAAAAACACTAGTTCATAGAATTTTAGAGTGGTTTGGGTTGGAAGGAAGGTTCTGGATTATCTCATTCCACCCCCTTGCCATGGGCAGGGACTCCTTCCACTATAACGGGCTGCTCAAACTGAGCTTGAGTAGGACAGAGAAAAAGCAACATGCTCAAAAATATTTGCCACCTTGAAAATTCATTTAATTTCAGATTAAAACAGGAAATCTCTAATGTTGTTGGATCGCTGCCTAAAGTTATAAGTGAGTTTAAAACACAGGATCCTGACATGCTGCCCATGATCTCTGGGCTGGAAGAGTGGCAGATATCCACCCGTTGTGTAATTCCCGAGGATGGCTGTCCAAAATCGCTGGGATATGGAAGGGCTGGCACACAGAAGGAATGCAGAGCAGTGAGGGAATGTGCCTGTGAATTTTTATATTCTGCTTTATCTTACTGATCCTTTGCTCAGATCAAAGACATTGGCATCTGCCCACCACATTCCCACTTGGAGAACCAGCAGGATATTCTGAACCATCCCAATTCAGGACAAACTTCAGCTAAATCTGAGTTAATAAATAATGGTGGTCGCATGTTCCAAATTCATCAGCACAGTCCCAGACTGACAGTGTCACTTCATCCCCTTTGCTTGTGACATTTTATCTCGGCTTCACAGAACCGCAGAATGGCTTGGGTTGGGAGGGACCTTCAAGATCATCCAGTTCCAACCCCTCCATGGGCAGGGACACCTTCCCCCAGACCAGGTTACTCAGATCTCCATCCAAGCTGGACTTGACCAACCAGGACATGTTTTTTTTTATCTTCTCTTCTCCAAGCCCTGCAAGCTTCCTTACTTCCTCTTGCACAGTGGGAATATGAGGTAGGAGCAGGAAGAATCTCCCCTTATCTGGTGATTTCCAAGCTTGTAGTGACAAGTGATTCCAAAGGTAACTTTTCCTCTCTCAGGAGCTCTGTTTTTCCCTCTAACCTGCCCAGGACTGCTGCTTCCTAAAGACTGAAGTGCTCCATGTTTCCTCATTCCAGAATTCCTGAGTGAAACTGGACTTGCCAATGGAGTTGCTGGACTTGTCACATTTTACTTTGCATTGCTCCCTAACTATGGTTCAGTGGCCTGATAAAATTATTTTCATATTAATTGTTTTAAAACCAACAGCATCCTGTGCTGTTTTGGGTGAGCAACTGCCTTTCTCTGCTGGGAAATAATTTTGGCATTTCATTTGGAAAAAAAGTAATTAACTGCATGGTTATGCTTAGTTGAGTAAGTCATTACAATCTCTGACTTATGCAAATGAGATTGTTGAAGTATAATTCCAACTGAGATAACTCTACACATTCATAAACTTTTAATTTGCACAGTCCAGCCGAACATTTGTGGCAAATAAAAGATGTTCATAGGTTAATTTATAAATCTGTTGCACAATCGATTTTCAAGGAGCCGGGAGCTTGTGAGGCAGCTGCTCCCAGAGCTTCCAAGGATTTTTTGGCACATCATTGGATGGGGAACATGAGGAATCCACTGGTCCACACATCCCTGTGCTCACTTTACAGCTGCTGGAGCATGTAACGCATTTTCAGGGTCACCCTCCTGTTACTCTGCCTGCTTTAATTAGGATATTTGTGGTGTTTTGGAGACAGGTGACCATGCTCATGGATTTTACTAACTGTCCTGGATTTCTTTGTCCCAAAAAATTTAAACTTTCAAGTGAGTGTTGGGAATTTCTTTTTTCCTTCTTTGTCATCTCCTTACACCACGCAGCTTTTTGTCTCCTGGAACATAATGTTAATATGCAATTTCTTGGCCAGTTTAAAATAAAAAGATGGATGCAAAGGCTGAACATGAACAAAGAAAGAGTTAGGAAATTATTCAAGAATCATTAAATATCCTGAATTGGAAGGGTCCCACAAGGATCATTGAGTCCAAGCCCTGTTTTGGACAATCCAAAGAACCACCATAAGAATTTTCGCTAGAAAATTCGGGGTTTCCCTGCCCCTGCTCAGCCTCGTTCCCATTGGTTGGTTTGTGTTCCCTGCGCGGGCAGAAGGACCCTTGGTCCCGTGACTGGGACAGTTCCTCGGCAGAGCTCCGGCCATGCGGCTGGAGAAATAATTGGATGGGGAACATGAGGAATCCACTGGTCCACACATCCCTGTGCTCACTTTACAGCTGCTGGAGCATGTAACGCATTTTCAGGGTCACCCTCCTGTTACTCTGCCTGCTTTAATTAGGATATTTGTGGTGTTTTGGAGACAGGTGACCATGCTCATGGATTTTACTAACTGTCCTGGATTTCTTTGTCCCAAAAAATTTAAACTTTCAAGTGAGTGTTGGGAATTTCTTTTTTCCTTCTTTGTCATCTCCTTACACCACGCAGCTTTTTGTCTCCTGGAACATAATGTTAATATGCAATTTCTTGGCCAGTTTAAAATAAAAAGATGGATGCAAAGGCTGAACATGAACAAAGAAAGAGTTAGGAAATTATTCAAGAATCATTAAATATCCTGAATTGGAAGGGTCCCACAAGGATCATTGAGTCCAAACCCTGTTTTGGACAATCCAAAGAACCACCATAAGAATTTTCGCTAGAAAATTATTTACTTGCCTCAAATATGCTCATTTACCCTGAAACTTCCTGGGAATTTGGAGAAAAGAGTATTTTGGGAAGAGATTTCTAAAACAAGGGAACAAGTGCCCTAACTTGGCTCTCCACGGCTGATGCTGTACAGGCTCAGCATTAAGTCAGGCAGTCAGACAGGAAACAAAAAATTCCTACTTGGAAAAATTCCATTTTATTACAAGGCTCTGAGTGAAACCAAGGATCTGATATCTCTGGAGAAATCACTGAGTTTGGAAAACCCTCTGCTAGGAGGTCAGAAGAGTTCCTGAAGGATTTATCATCCTCTGGGGTAGTGATTAGGTGGGACTCTATTTTCCGCCTCCCGAGTAATCAGGAGCTTGCGTACATCTCCTCCTCTTGATTGATGAACATGACTCAGAATACAAGAAGGAATGAACCCTTGGATGGAGGAGGTGGACAGATGGGGAGTGAGAGATTTCTCCCTGGGAGAGCCAGGCTTTGACAAGGCTGATTAACGGAGAAATGGCTTTGGAAGCACGAGGTCAGTGGCTCTGCCCAAGCTGCTGCTTCGAGAGGGGCTGCTCTGAGACTCTCGTGTTAACAGGAGATGTTTAATCCTCTCTGGCTGACAGGGAGCTGCCAAGATACTTGGAAAGCCTTCCTGTGCTCCTGGAAAGACAGGTCTGTGCTGGTGCTGAGGTTGGAAAAGGAGTAGTCAGTCATTCCCAAGAGGAATTTTCATATTGGGTTTCCTTGGAGTGTGACACAAAATCTGCTTCACATGAATAGACCATGAATTATTGGATCAGAATTGATCACAATTAATAGGGGGAGGGTCATTCAAATCTGTAACAGCTCTGAATTGCTTAGGATTAGGTAAATTAAAGAGGGGAAAATAAACTTTAACAGTAAAACCATTGTCTGTGACTACTGAGTTGAGGGGTCCAACTGTAATTCCAGAAGGAATTACATCCAGAGATGGGTGCAGGGCTTTCTCAACAGCTGGAGCTAATCCCTAATTACTGAACTATCCTATGGGATCCCTCTTATTTTATTTTTTTTTTTTTATTTGAGTGGTTAACATTCACCTGAAGGTGGAGATCTGGAAAGTCTGGGTCTCTGCTCCCAGGAGAGCTCTGTTGGTAAAACCATCCCAATTTAATTACTACCAGAGAGATTCTATTCAGTACCAGAGAATCTCTTCAGAACCATGCTTTGCTCTCACTTGAAGAAGATTTATCAAGAAAGCAGAAACAACAGCATTTCTGTGTGACCTGGATCTTGCCCCTTCTCCCATCTGTCTGAGGAGATGAGGTTTGAGGTGGGAACCAGCACAGTAAGACCCTTTCTCAGCTCTGACAGAGCCAGGGCAGGTAATTCCTGCATAGCTTGTGTGCTTTTTTCCTCAAATAACCAAAAAACCCAGAAATGTCAAGTCTGTTAAGCAGAATTTGTCTCTGCCAGCCGCTTTCCCCTTCGTTAGTTCCTTAATGAAAGTTTTTCAACTCAGTGTAAAGCAACAAAAAAAAAAAAAAAAAAAAAGAAAGAAAAAGTTGTTTTCTTTGAAACACAAATCCTATCGCAAGGTCAAGCTGAGATTGTTGCTGCTTTAATAAACACCTCAAATTGTCTCTGATTAATTCTAAATAAATTCCGTGTGTGATAAGTGATTTTGAGCAAGTGCTGTTGACACATGGAGCTGATGGAGATTAAGGGGAGAAAGAGATGAACAATGGGGTGAGATTAGAAACTCATTGTCACTCGGAGCAGGACCCTGGAGTGGAAGGATGACACAATCATTTGTCATTGTGGAGGTGAGAGGAATGAACAAGGATTTGCAGGGAGATGGCCAGAGATTTGGAGCGTGGCCGAGCTGCTCAGGAGGCAAAGTCAGTCCAAGCCATAAGAAAAGCAAACGGTGGGGCAGAATATTAAAATAGAGTCTTTTGTGCTGGTGGGAATGGGAAAAGTGAGGTGAAGCAGTGGGAAATGTGATCCAAGTGAGTGAGGGGATGTTTACAGTGGTTGGTAGAAAGAGAAAATCAACTTCAGGTGTGGGACTGATTTGTGGGACCAAGACTGTAGAATCATGGAATGGTTTGGATTGGAAAGGACCTCAAAGATCGTCCAGTTCCATCCCCTGCCATGGGCAGGGAGCAATCCTTGTTGTCCTAAGACATTCTTCACCACCCTCACAGGGAAGAATTTTTTCCTAATATCCCATCTAAACCTGGTGTATAAGTTAAAAGCCATTCCCCCATGTCCCATCTACTCAGTGTTATACCAGGAGCATATTTTAAGTCCAGGGAGAGTCATGGGGACACAAGACAAGCAGTGATTGTATCCATCAGATTTCAATGTTCTGGTTTTCTTGAATGTCTTAGGACAACAAGGATTGCTCCCTGCCCATGGCAGTGGGTTGGAATTGGATGATTTCTAAGGTTCCTTCCAACCCAAACCATTCTAAGATTCTATGAGTTACTCATCAGAGCCAAAGCCACTTGAGAGGATGATGGAACTGGGGAGCAGCTCTTAAGCGGCGTAAAAGGAAAGGAGACAGATGGAGTCAGAGTGGAAATACCCCCAAGGCTGAAGGAAAGGGAGGGAAAGGGGTGCTGTGGCTTAGAATACTCAGAATAGTCCAGATATAAACTTGGAAATGGCTTCAGGGAATGAGTCTTTGCTGCCTCTCAGGTCTCGGTGTCCTAGAATTTCTTTCCAGCTCAGATTTTTGCATATTCTGGGAGACAACAGAAACTGGCTTTTTTTTTTTTCAAAGTCTATAAATGTATTTTAGTCTAATAAAATTACATAATGACATATTCCCCTCCCCCACAAAAGGACATTAATTACAACAACTTATTTTTTATCAAGTCTTAATTAGACCTTTACCTATTAATAGAAATGCCACCGAATTTCAAATTGTTCCCATTAACATGTGAGAAATGTTTATTAATGACCCCCACACTGGGTCTGAGATGAAAAATTCTTATGAAAATTTATTCCTTTCTATAAAAGCAATGACTTATTCAAAAGAAGGAGATGATTTGTGTGCAGGCAGGGAGGGGGGGTCTCGATGAAGTTGCTGGGACTGGTACATTTGAAAATCGGCTCTTCAGGGCAGCATAAATAGATACAGCAGAACCCTGAAGAAAATAAAATAACATGAATCATAAATCAAAGCAATGTAGTGGAGCTGCAGAGGACATCGCAAAGAGATGGCACAACAGAAGGAAATATTGGCTCAGGCATAAATAGCTCTTAATAAATCACGAGCCAACGGGAGTGGGGCAGCAGCTTTCCCACTGGAGATAAGGACAGCTGGAAACATCTTGCTGGTGCTTGTGCAGTCACTGCAGAGATGGCCTGGAGATCAAGGAATGTGCTGGAAACCCCTGGAGTCCTTCTGCATTTGACAGGAACATCACTGACCTGAGGGGATGTGAGAGATTGGACTGGTTAATGGTTCAAACATTCAGGGGTCAAGTAAAATACCCACCTAGGAGCAGAGGGTGAGCACAGCCCACCTCAGGCTATACCTGGGTGTCAAACAAGGTAAGAGGCAAATCCTGTGAGGAGGGAACTGTCTCTTTGTCCCTAATTGGGATACTCAGCTGGGATAAATCCCCTTGGGAAGCACTGGGATATTCACCCAGTGTTGGGAATATCTTGGGATATTGGGAAGCACTGGGATATTCACATGTGGCCTCAAGGTGCTCATGCTCTGCTGATGGGCCATAATGGGTTCAACTGGGCTGATGTAATGGGCAGCTGTATCTTAGAAGGTGTCAAAAATTCCCAAAGTCTCCCATGATCCACAACATTACATCACCCAGGTGTCCTGTGATTCCATCGTTCGGTTGAAACTCCCCGCGCCAGGCGAGGTACCTGGGCGTTCCTACCTGAACCTGAAATATAAACCCAATAGATGGTGTATTCTGGGGATTTTCCTGGAGATTTCTCCCCACCATTTCTTTGGAACTTCCCTCACCACCTGATGGATCCAGTCTGTAACCATCATTTTGACCTCTGTCCTTGGAGGTGTTTAGGAAAAGACTGGACGTGGCACTTGGTGCCATGGTCTGGTGGATAAGTTGGGTCATAGTTTGGACTTGATGACCTCAAAGGTCTTTTCCAGCCTCACTGATCCTGTGATCTCTGGGGTGACTGATGATGACATCGACTTGAGAAGAACCCACCTGCAGAGCTGCCTCCAGTTGTGGGGTCCCCAGCATAGTAAGGACATGGAGCTGTTGGAGCGAGTCCAGAGGAGGCACCAGGATGATCAGAGGGATGCAGCAGCTCTGCTATGGGGAAAGGCTGACAGAACTGGGATTGTTCAGCCTGGAAAAGAGAAGCTTCAGAGTCACCTAATTGTGGCCTTCCAGCACCTGAAGGGAGCCAAGAAAGATGGGTGAGAGACTATTTACAAGGGCCTGGAGTGACAGGACAAGGGGGAATGGCTTTAAACTGACAGAGGGCAGATTGGATATTAGGAAAAAATTCTTTATGTGATGTGGCGATCTGTTCACCCATTGCTTTTCCTATTTCACATTGTTGTTCCCCACTTTCCCTTGGCACTAGTCCTGGCCACTCCCTTGGGTTCTCCCTATTGGTTCCTGTACCCCAACCCCACCCAGGTACCGCCCCATAGCCCCTGACAAAAGCCCCCCGTGCCTGGACCACGAAGTCTCTCTGCCTCTGGGAATTGTGGGGACAAGATGTGATTAAAGTCCTCTCAAACCCCTGTGGGAGACCCTTCTTGCCTCCTTTGCCATCACTGGTTGTAGAGCTGATAGCTGCCGGAGCAAGATCGTGGGGCCGTCCATAATGGACTAAGGGAGGGCGACCAGGATCGCACTGCCCTAAGCAGCCCCGCTGAGCTCTCAGGAAGCTACAGCCTGCTAAGCTAAACCTAGCACTACAGCAATGTGAGGGTGGCAAGGCATTGGAACAGGTTGCTCAGAGAAATTGTGGCTGCCCCATCTCCCTGAAAGTGCTCAAGGCCAGGTTGGTTTGGGCTTGGAGCAACCTGAAATATCCAAAGGAGTGAGAAAAAAACCTGACACAGAACCACAGAATCATGGAATGGTTTGGGTTGGAAGGGACTTTCAAGATCATCTCATTCCAATCCCCTGCTATGGGCAGGGACACCTTCCTGTAGACCAGGTTGCTCCAAACCCCGTCCAACCTGGTCTTAAACACATCTGGAATGAGACTAGTTTTCCATTGTGGCTCTTTTTTTTGCAGGGAGGTGCTGGTGGATTTCTGTGTCCTGGATGAAGCAGGTGGTCAGAAGAGCTGAGAACAGCCACTGAGGTGTTGTCACATAGACAAAACAAGTGTAAGATGAAGGAAGGGAGGAGAAGAAGATCCATTCCATTTAGTAGGGGGGAAAAAAGGAAATACAGATTAAAATTCCCATACTCTGAATTTTATCTGCCTTTGATAGAACTGACAGTTTTAACACATCTTTTTGGGTAACAAAAATTATAAGGTTGGCCATGAATTTTAATGAAACAAACGGCAGCACCAGGACTGATTGGGTTGTCTCATTTTCTCTGCTAACCTTGAGAAAAGCAAGATGGGGATTAACATGTAAATGGATTTTCAACCCTGGCTGTGGATGTAGCAACACTTTAATAGAAATCAATGCAGAACTTACTGCTGATGAAGAGCTCCAACCGTTCAGCCTGGTTGGACTATGTAGAAAAACACTGGCCTGTGAACAAGCTCCTGACTCCCATGTTCCCTGTGGTTTATGATCCCAAACACAAATGTAGGTTTAAGTGTCTGAGCTGTTCATCACCCTGGCAAATCTCAGTGTTTTGCTTGAGAGTTCCCCAAGAGAGGAAATAAAACAGGGCAGCCAAGGTAAGAATGGATTGTGTCTGATTAGGTCACTATTTGGGAGATATTCTTCTAGTTTGGTTGTCACTGCCATTGCTAGGGAGCCCTTGAGGCCTGAAGACTCCCAAATTGGAGCAGCTGCAGGAGAGTTGATGCCTTTTATTTTTGAGATGTTCCTGAATATTCAACTCGAAGCTTTAAAGTGATCATAATTTGTATTCAGAGAAGGACGACAAAGCTGGTGAAGGGTCTGGAACATAAATCCTACAAGGAGTGGCTGAGGATACTCAGGTTGTTCAGTCTGGAAAAAGGGAGGCTCAGGAAAAACCTTATTGCCCTCCACCATTCCCTGAAAGGAGGTTGTGGCAAGGTGGGCATTGGTCTCTTTTCCCAGGCAACAAGAGACAGAACAAGAGGAATCAACCTCAGGTTGCATCAGGGGAGTTTCAGGTTTGATTTTGGAAAAATATCTTCACTGAAAGAGAGGTTAAGCACTGGAAGAGGTTTCCCAGGGAAGGGGTGAAACCATCATGCCCTGGAAGTGTTCAGAAAGTGAATGGACCTGGCATTTCATGATATGACTTAGTGGGAATGATGGTATTTGGTTAAAATTTGGACTTGATCATCCTGGAAGTCTTTTCCCAGCTTAATGATTCTGTGATCCTTTGATTTATTTTTTTCTCCCTCCTTGGCAGTGAGGAGCCAGCAAGAGCTGGATGTCCTGGCAGGACACACCGTGCGTAAAACCCATACCAGAACCTCATGCTTGTAACTCCTGCACTTACAACAATAACCACTTCTCACATGATACATTTTTCATTTATGTATCCCAAATCACACTTCTTTTCTGAGGTGTCATCTTTCCAGCGGTGATGAATTGCTCCTGCTTTAAAAGAATCCACATTTCCCGGTGTGAATATTTTGTTAGAATTCCTCAAATTTCCTTTGGCAGTGGTTGTCTCTTCTTGCCCTCAACCACTTTTTGAAGCTGTAGGTTCCTGTGAAATACCTGCTGTGATCCACCTCAGGAATCCTCACAGGGAATATCACAGGGTTCAAATATAAAACCTAAATAAGCCTAGACCAGAGGAATTGTCTATTCCAAGGTAATGCTCATCATTATCATAATGGGAATCAGAGTTAGGAAAAAAGTGTCAAAATGTTATGGTGAAAGCAGCAGCTCCGTGCCAGGCAGGGGGAGATGGTGCATCCCAGCTCTGTGTTTGTTAGGGAATAGCAGTGAGGGATGTGACAGGCTCCTGGCAGGTGTGTGGGAGACTCTGGCACAGCTGAGGTTGGGACAGGCTGAGTGCAATCTTGAGGCACTAAATCCTGGAGCAAACATCTCTGGAGCACAGCGACATTCCTTTTAAAGACCTCAGGGTGGCTCAGCTGCACTGCTCGTTCTCCTTGGGTCAGTGGTTGGGGTGGGTTTGCGACTGCTGAATTTCTAGGAAGAATTTTTGCTTTGTGGAGTGGAATAATTCCAGGACAGGGGTTGGACTGATGAAAACATGAGGCTGAGATAGGAGTTCAGAGATCAGATGAGGCTGGAGGTCAAGCCAACATCCACTTAGGTCTGGTGAGGAAACCAGTACCTGACTTATTCCATGCACCCCACCTGGATCCAGCTCTGGGATTCCGGCACAGGAAGGGCATGGAGCTGTTGGAGCAAGTCCAGAGGAGGCACCAAGGTGATCAGAGGGATGGAGCAGCTCTGCTATGAGGAAAGGCTGACAGAATTGGGATTGTTCAGCCTGGAGAAGAGAAGCTTTGGGGTGACCCAATTGTGGCCTTCCAGGACCTGAAGGAAAAGAGCCTGGAGTGGCAGGAAAAGGGAAGGGGTGGTTTTAAACTGAAAAAAGGTAAGTTCAGATGGGATATTAGGAAAAAAATTCTTCCCTGTGAGGGTGGTGAAGCCATGGCACATGCTTCCCAGAGAAGCTGTGGCTGCCTCATCCCTGGAAGTGTCCAAGGCCAGGTTGGATGGGGCTTGGAGCAACCTGGGATAGTGGAAGGTGTCCCTGGCCATAGCAGGGGTGTGGAACTGGATGACCTTTAAGATCCATTCCAACCAAAACTATTCTATGATTACTTGAACTTCCTCATCAGAGCCAAAGGCACCACAGAGGATGATGGAACTGGGGAGCAGATGATGAATGGTTTGAGCAGAAGAACAAGGAGATGACAACCCAGGGTTGATTTCAGACGAGCATGTGGCACCATTGTGATTAAAGTTAAAAATCAGATAGAAAAAGCTCAGTCTAAAGGCCATGGAAAGAAGGTCATGAGGGGAGTGAGGGGACAGAGGCACTACAAGCATGTGAAGGCACTGGCCAGGCAACCCCTGAACGTGTTCATCACTTGGACAGATTTTACAGATACACACACAGCCAGAAAAGAGGAAAGATAACATCTGTTGCTGTCTCATTTTATTTTAGATCAGAGACCGTCATGACGTTGCAGAAATGGCTCCAGTGCCTCCTGCTATGGAAAGCAAGGCTCAGAGCACAAATTTCCTGACTTTTTGTGCAACTCTTATCACCACCAAACCCAGCATCTCTCAGGCTGGACAATTCTGTGAAAAGGGAGGGTCTCTTACAGAGTAATTTTCTTGCTAAAACAGCAGTGAGGCTCTGCTTTGTGTTCTTTGGGGTGAATGTTTTGTGCACTGAAGGCAAATCCAAAAAAATTCCCTGTACCAGGACCCCATCAAGCCAAATTTTATCCCAAGCAGCCACAGTGAGAAGCTGGGACCTATTTTAGGTCACCTAAACCATGTGTGAGAAATACGTGCCAGCCCAGTTCCAGCCTGTTTGCTGGGACCAGTGGGAATGTTTATTGCGGATGTAAAAAAGCAGGAGATGGAGATGTGCTTTGCTTGCTGATTTTAACAGGGAAGAACAAAACATGGATACTAAATTTTTCATTGCTGAAAATTTGCTTTTTTGCCTCCCACCACCTTTTCAGCAGTGGAGGCAGCTGTCTCCATGTCCTGCCATTGCCAGCCAGGAAAAAATTAAAGATTAACATATTTTTTTCAAGCTGAGGCAATGGGCAAAGAACTCCTCTCAGGGCAGGGGGATTCAGCTCAGGATTCTTCAGCCCAGAACAAGAACAACTAAGAAAGTTTAATAAAGAAGTTTTTAAACTTTTTTTGCCTGGAGAAAGCAGATGAGGAAAAATCGTCACCAAGTTCAAAACTAGTGGGCTCAAAGGTGGCAAATAGAGAACAAAAAGAGTTTGGTTCTTCCCAAAGCCTTATGAAGCTGTAGAGGTCTTGGCTGCAGAGTTTGCAAAGCAATGGGGCAAGTCCATGGAAGGAAATAATTTAGATTTCTATACTTCAAAGATAAGGCCCCTGGTTTAGGATCTCTTCACACAGAGATCACTGGAAATGGGAAGAACGTACTAATGAGTACCATGGAATCACAGAACACCCTGAGTTGGAAGGGATCCACAAGGACCATCAGCAATATTTAATTTGTTATCAGATATTCAATATCTAATTTGCATATGGAGACCAGAAGGAAGAGGCTCTGAGCAACTTGGTCCAGTGGAAGGTGTCCCTGCCCATGGCAGGGGGTTGGAATTCAATGATCTTGAAGGTCCCTTCCAAGCCAAAGAATTCCATGATTCACTTCAAATAATGAAACTTCCCAAGCTTGTACCTGAAACCAGAGTTTTGTTTACTTTGCTCTGAATGTGGAGTTTAATTCTTAGTTTCACTTTAGATGTCTCATTAACAGCGGGACGTCTCCACATTGCTGTCACCCTGTCTTTTGTCATCCTGGATGGATCAGCCTGCTGTGATCCATTGCCCTTTTATGGAATGCCATCATTACTGCTTTCCCTCTTCCTCATTCTTTTTCTCTTCAAGGTGGTAATAAAAAAATAAATAAATAAAAGTGAAAAATCGAAAGTATAAACTGCCTTTGTGACTGGATGATTTCCTTGCTGCATTTGGAAATTTCTGTTGTGCCAGCACCTCACCTGAATTCTCAGGATGTTCTGCTGTGTTCTTGAGAGCTGCTTTGCCCTGATCACCTCATGCATGGCTGCTTATTTGGAAACAGCCTCATAATTATGGATATCCAGGATTTTTTGACTCGGCTTAGTAGCCAGGAGAGGGGGTCCGTGCTTTACAAATCAGCTCTGTCTGGATAAAACAGCTTCAAGCAGTGGCTGCACTGTCAAATGTCCCTGTGAGCTGTGCAGAGCAGAGGGAGGGGTGGGATGGGCAGCACCAAGGTGGGAACTGCTCCACTGCTGCAGGAAAAATGGATGTGGAAGTGGCCTGGGATGTGGGGAACAGCACAAGCAAAGCAGTGGGAAGGAATTTTCGGGATACAACAGAACATGCCAGATCTTAGTCTTTGTGCTGACCGTGATCCTCACTTTATATTTGGCCCAAAGATCATGGAATCGTGGACTGGTTTGAGTTGGAAAAGACCTTTAAAGGTCATCTCATTCCAACTAAACCTGCCAAGGACACTTTCCACCAGACCAGGTTGCTCCAAGCCCCGTCCAGCCTGGCCTTGGACACTTCCAGGGATGGGGCAGCCACAGCTTCTCTGGGCAACCTGTGCCCTCTCAGGGAAGAATTTTTCCCTAATATCCAGTCTAAAATCTACCCTTGTAGATTCTGGCTGATTTTTCCACCCTTTTTGAATGTAACTTTTTTTTGGACTTTAGCATGGTGTCCATGCCTTGAGTGTGGGAATTGAATTGACAGGGCTCCTAACCTCCTGTTTTCCCTGAAAACCCCTTGGAATCCCTTCCTGAAACAGGAATGTTGTCTAATGTCTCGTCTGGTGTAGCTAAACTGGGATGAAAACACCATGCAAAGGCATCAATTCAATCAAGGCAGAGAATATTCCCCTGGGGAAAAATGGGTTTTGCTTTGAATACCTGACAATTTAGTGAGAGAACAGCTCCAGCCTCATTAGGCTCCTCATTTTGTGAGATAAGGAACAGAGGGATTCAACAACCTGCTGGTAACAGAGCCAGGCTTCTGTGCTAAAGCTGGGAAATGTCAGTTTGGAGAGGATGAAAATATCACAGCACAAGGGTTGTGCCACTTTGCAAAATACAGCCATCAACAGGAGCTGGAAGGGAACAGAGCTGGGAGGGAACTGGGGCATTTGGGAAAATAATAAAAATAACTCAGTCTCTGATATCAGGGCTCAGTCACTGGAACAGTCAGAGGAAATGAGATCTGAGCACAGGCCTGGAGAGGGTTTGGAGAGGTGTTTCCAGAAGAAATCAAGAGACATTCCTGTTTTTGTACTGATAAGGTCCCACCTGGAAGACAAGCTCAGCACTCCAGTGAGCAGAGAAAAACCATTAAGGGAACCTCTTTTATGAGAATAGACCTTGGGCAGTTTAGAAAATTGTAGGCTAAGAGGAAATTTCTTTAATACAGCTTTAAAACAACTTCCCTTGCAGCACAATTTTTCATCTTTATTTTCTAGGCAGCACCTGCAGAATCCCAAGATAAAGAAGGCAGAGCATCAATGTAACGTAGAAGCATTAAATATCCTGAGTTGGAAGGGACCCACAAGGATCATGGAGTCCAGTTCCTCACCCTGCTCAGGACAACCCCAAAAATCCTACCATGTGCCAGACAGAAAGTGTTGGTGTAGGGGAAAAGAAAGAAAAAAAAAAAAGAATAAAAATATGAAAAATAAATTTAAAAAACTAAAAAGAATGAGGAATAAATTTAAGAAATAATAAGAACAGGAGGATCATGGAACCGTCTCCCAGCTGGAGCCAAGGGAACCAAATCTACAAAAAGAAACAAAAGCGGGTCATGAGGGATTGCTTGACTATTGAACAAGCATTTTCTGCTTGTACCATAACTGGGGGGTTTTTGTTGGTGGTTTGTTTTATTTTGCTTTTTCTCTCCAGCCTTGGACAAGCACTTTCACTGTCCCTGGTGTCTGTTATGATCTGTTAGAGGTTGTTAAATCCAATAACCCAATATATGAGAGGCTGCTGTAATTCCATGTCTCCAGGTGCAGCCAGCAGGAAAACCGAGCACATTTTCCAGCTGAGAGTCCGCGTTATATTTTATTTTATATTTCTATATCCATATATCTGCATATCTGCATGGTCAGTCACACAGATCAGTAGAGACAGGAAACACAAACCAATGCCATCCATGTAAATAACATCCATTTAAATTCATAGCACTCCCAGAAATATGAAAAGCTCCGATGGACTGATCCTGTTCCTCCTCTGAGCTGACCAGAACTGAAGTTACTCCAGGAATACTCACACATACTCCATGGGTTTTTCCAGTGATTAGGCTTGGATGGACTGTGCAGGAGCTGGCCCTCAAATCTTCATGTCTTCCCCATTGCTCCCACCTGAACTTTTGAACCCTGATGCTTCAAAGAATCATCAAATATCCCATGTTGGGAGGGGCCCACAAGGATCATCAAGTCCAACCCCTCACCTCACACATGACACCCCAAAAATCCCACCCTGGGGCCTGAGAGTGTTGTCCAAACACTTCTTGAGCTCTGGCAGCCTTGGGGCTGTGACCATTCCCTGCAGAGCTGTTTCAGTGCCCACCCACCCTCTGGTGGAAAAATATTTTCCTAATATCCAACCTAATCCTCCCCTGGCACAACTTGAGGCCATTTCCCCTTGTCCTGTTGTTGCCTGGGTGGAAAGGTCCAACCCCCTTTTCTCAACAACCCTGATGTATTCTCACACTGCCATTAAAACCACCTCAGAATAAGTCTACGAAGTCCCCAGTTCTCTTCTTTCTGCATCCCATAATGAGTGCTGTAGCATTAATGCCGTGTTAGTCTACAAATCACTGGATTTCCTGTTTGGGATGATGGTTTTGTTCTTCTCCTGAGGGATAACCAGTTCAGGATATTCCCTTTGAGCTGATTATTCTCCATCTGCTTTCAGTCCCCTGACCTTCCTGAAGCCTTTGTGCTGATGCTGATGAAGGGTTAATGTCTCCTGTCTTGAAGAAATAGGAGATCCAGCTCCTCTTGGATATTGAAATATTCCTTGACCTCCTAATTCCTTGTAGCATCATTTCCCTCCTCGCAAAACCCGCTTGGGATGAGTCGATCAATGCTTGGGATGAGTCGATCAAGAGAAAAAGGCAACAAGAGCAGAAGCCACAATGAATGCAGGGAATAAACTTTAAATTTCAGTTTATTCCTTGGATGTCAGGAAGCTGTTGGAAGCCAGTAATCCCAGGTGTCGTGAGGGATGGAGCTGAGAAATGCTGGGAACTTGTTCCAAACACCAACTTCAGGACCTTTAGGACCTATTTTATGTCTTACAGAGGCAGCTTTATCTTGGAAAAGGGACTATGAAAGTTCACCGAGTTACTCAACTGGAGCAACCCCATATAGATTTGGAAGATATTGTCATGGAAAATGAGGGAAAAGGTTTGGGTTCTGGGAACAGCAAGAGCTGGAGCCAAAAAGGAAAGGACAATAATTTTATTGTGCAAAAAGTCATCTCATGTCCCCTGCTCTGTGCAGAGCCAATGCCCTCAGGCCATTCCTCACTTCCTGAGTAATCTTTTCTCCAAGTCTTAAGTGGCTGGAAGCACCCAAGCTCCCTGCAGTTAGGAGGCTTTACTTAGGAGTCATCTGGTGACAAGTGGACAGGAGCTGGAAAATGTAATTATTGGAGAGATTTTGATTTGGGAGCCTATGCAAAGTTAAAAGTGCTTTGCTGGGGAAAAGGGAAAAAAGAGGAACTTAAAGGTCATTTAACAACCTGTTTGATAACAGTGAAATGTTCTCACTTCACACAGATTGTGGCTGGACGAACTTTCCTGTTTATATTTGATGCCACCAGCTCTGAAAAACTGAAATCTCCCGTACTTAGATGACTCCAATTCTTTTCATGCAAGTGCTGAAGCGATGAATATTTTCACATTAAAAAAAATACAGCAGCTGATTGAACGTGAAGGGAACTGTTCCCAAAATGAAACTGTAACAGTCAGGCTGGAGAATATTTCGCATAGCCAAAAGCACTCTGAAAAGGTTATTATTACATAATGATGGAGATGTCAAAATTAAGGGAGGAACAAGGCCAGGATAATTAGAATTCAGCTCACCCAGGTTTAGCAGTCTGAAGGAAAGACTTCCAGTCAAATTCCAGTCAAACAAAGCTACCAAGCTAGGAGGGGTTGATATGAATGAATAGGTGGACTTTATGCCCTCACAAATCCATTTGGAAGGTTTGGAAATGCTCTGGGGAATCCTGGATTCTAGCCATGGAACCAGAAGGACACTGGTGAGGCCTGTATCTTATGGATACCCTTAGACACCACAAAATCCCAGAGTGTGGGGAAGAGTCAAGCCCAGAATTCACTCCACAGGGATGTGTCTACCTCAACTCCTGGTGGGCACCTTTCCGTGGGAATTGGGGCTCTGACCCACCAGGAGAGAGGGATGATGATATCCCACAGTAGATGTGCCATTGTTTGGATGGGGTTTAAATCCCACAGTATCCATTGCTCCTTATTGTTATTTATCTCCCTTTCCTTCTGTTTACCTCCAAGACCTTTCAGATATTCTGATATTTCCAAACACATCTCTAGTTCTGGAAGGATGTGAGTAACTCCAAGTTTCCAGTTCAATATCCCAGAGCATCTCAAATGCCACTAAACATCTTTTGTGAGCCACAGAGTGGAGCCCTCAGCAGGTGCTCGTTGCCCACAGAATATGAGAAATGTTTGCATCATGTTCCAGAAACAATTGTGGAGTTTGGGATTTCCCTCTGTGTGGTTTTGGAAATGTGTTGCTGAGGAAAAAGTGGCCTTGAATTCAATATTTATATTTTTTAAAACACTCAAAGTCTACCTTTGATTTTTATTAATTTTTATTGTGGATTTTTATTTTTTCCTGCTGTTGTTTATAATCAAGTCATCCAGTAAACCCTAGCTTGTCTTGTTTTCAACAGAAATTTCAAAAAATCGACATTTATTTTTCGTTTTTCCATAAAATCCATGGAAAATAAATCACATTTTTGTGTAAATTCAAGACTGGTTTGTTTGCTTGTTTTCTCTTCCTCAAGCTTTATGCATTCCAATTTATCACTGCAGGGTCACATGAAAGTCATCTTATTTTCCTTTTTTCCTTTTTATCTCTTCGAATAAATGATGGAAGGGCAGCACGGAAGGTGCTGTGTAAAAGACACTCTCTGATATCATTAACATGTGAAAAGAACTTGTCAAGTATAAAGTAATGCCAGTTCTGCAAATATTTCCTCTCTGTACCTCTTTTTTTTTCCAAGTATTCCTCTGCTGGGCTGTTCCCTGTGCTGAAGTTGCCATTTCCAACAAAGTAGATGATTTATCACTTTTATATCTACATTGATTCCGATGTCAAACTGGACAAAGATGCATCTGAAACAAAAATGATTGAAGAGCAAGGAAAATTGATTTATGGAATATTGACATGCGGAAGAGCTCTAGTGCTTTGCACTTTGGAAGTGTACTGGGAATGTTTATAGGACTGTGGACAAACTGGATGGAGGCAACAGGGAGAGAAGATCTTGACTCAGGTGAGCTGAACTTTAGTTATTTTTAGGGTGAAATCCTTGGTGCAGGCACTGTTGATCATCCCTGAGAAGACAGAGATTTATAGACCTTGAATATCATGGAATCATGGAGTGGTTTGGGTTGGAAGAGACCTTAAAGATCGTCGAGTTCCAACGCCTTGCCCTGGACAGGGACACCTCCCACTATCCCAGGTTGCTCCAAGCCCCATCCAACCTGGCCTTGGACACTTCCAGGGATGGGGCAGCCACAGCTTCTCTGGGCAGCCTGTGCCAGGGCCTCCCCACCCTCCCAGGGAAGAATTTTTTCCAAATTTCTGATCTAAATTTAGCCTGTTTTAATTTAAAACCATTCAGTAGAAATCCTTCTGGAGTACTTTCAAGCTTGTGCTTAATTAGCAGGTCTAACAGATGTTTTTAACCATGACATTTGGAGTTGACATAACATAAGGTTGGAGAGTAATGGGCAAAATCCAGCTGTGCTTTGTCACTGAGCAATGGGTGGTTGCTGCTGATGGAACTCCAGAAATGAGAAGTGAGATGGAATTCTCTGGACTTTCTGTTTGTGAGGGAAAATTTCCACTATAGCACCATAATCTTACTTTGGATGGGCTGAGTGGAAAGAAATCCCCACCCTGTGGATCATTTCTGTCACTCCTCATGTCATCACTGACACTGAACCGTGCCATAAATCAAATCCCTCCTGATGGGAGAGAATTTTCTAAAAGTCCTTGCAAGGAGTTTCAAAGATAAACCAGAACTTTTCCTGGAGTTTCAATGCTGCTGGATAGCTGTTTATTAAGTCTTATCAGAGGAACAGAGCCACCAGCGTGACCCAGGTACAGCACAGAGCACAGAAAGCAGGAGTGAAGTCTCTAATTATCAAGATTTACACAGCCTTTTAAAGATAATTTAACCAATAGTTACTAAAAATGTACATTATTTTCACTTTCCTACCAATTATTCAGTAACACGGGCAGGAACTGTGGAATTCTCTATCCAGTCATCCCAAACTACTTTTACTGCAGAACATGGAGTAGTAGAAGAAGGAGAAGAAGGTTTAGAGAACAACAACAATCCTCCATTTTGATATTTTTTACTCTTATCTATTTGCTACAAAGAGAAGCTCAAAACCTCTAAATTTTTCACCCTGTGACAATCTTACACAGTAGTCTATCACCTAATTCACACCACTGTATTTTCTAGTTCTTGTCTGATTGTTGGTAATTTTCTCCCAGGTTGGAGGTTAAAACAGTGTTGTTCAGGGGGCTAAGAACCCTTCAAAACAGGCAGAGAAATATTCTCGGTGCTCTGGGTTCCTACAGTCACCAGACAGGATGATGGCATCAGACATCATCAGTTATCCCCAGCAAAGACTTCTCTAGGAAAAGACTCCAGGAATGTTACAATTCATGGAATAATAAAATGGTTTGTGTGGAAAGAGACCTTAAAGATCCTCCTGTTCCAACCCCAGGGACTCCTTCCACGATCCCAGGTTGCTCCAAGCCCCGTCCAACCTGACCTTAAACATTTTGAGGGAAGGAGAAGCCACAGCTCCTCTGGAAAACCTGTGCCAGGGCCTCACCACCCTCACAGGGAAGAATTTCTTCCTAATATCCCATCTAAACTTACTCTCTTTCAATGTGAAGCCATTCCCCCTTGTCCTGTCATTCCAGGCTCTTGGAATGCATGGATATGATCCCAAAGAGGGAAACTGAGGGATGAAGGAATAAGTTCACTGCAGTGACTTGGTCTGTGAGGTAGAAGTGAAACCTCAAAGCTGCCTTTTGTGCACTGAGAACCATCCACTTCTCTTCTACAAGTGAGAAATAACTTGAATTTCAGCATTTCCTCCTCTTTAATAAAAAAGAGAAAATGGAATCCTCAAAGAGATCAGTTGCCATCTATGAAAAATTAAAGATTAAAATGTTCAGAAGAGATTAAAGAACTCTGAGCTCCTGTGAAGAAATTCTGTATTCTTCATAAAGCCCTCATGGATTTCAGGGAAGGAGGCAAAGGAGGGATTATGGGAAGGCATCGAGATCTCTCTGGTTCATGAGGGGAAGGAAAACACAGAGATAAGAGTGTCTTATCTTGTGTTTCATAGCTGTGTTCATCTCTGTTGGAGGATTAGGATTTGTAGCACCCAGATACTGCATAAGAGGGATTCTCCCTCAGGTGAAGGTGTCTGAAGGGTACCCGAGGGTATCTGAAACATCTGTACAGGGCTCAGAGGTGGACAGGGAGACCCAAAGCCTTCTGGAATGGTATTTGGGTGTTGGGAAGCCTCCTAGGATATCACAAACAAAATCACAGAATCGTGGAATATCCTGAGTTGGAAGGGAACCACAAGGATCATCGAATCCAACTCCTGGCCCTGCACAGGACAAACCCAAAAATCACTTCTTGAACTGCTTGAACTGAGCAGAAAGTTCTTCTCTCCCTTTTAGCTCCTCCGGGTTTGCATTATCTTCACTTATCTTCATTCTACACAACAAAAAAGTCATTTATTATTGTAAAATCCACATAATTTGTAACTGCAATGTTCTCAGTAATGACATTCAGACCAGGAAGATCCAAAAGTCACATTTCCCACCTCACCTGTCACAGGCCACTATGAGAATTATAAGGAATGCCACCTTCCCAGGAGCTGGAGCTGGGAGAAAAATCCCTTCTAGCTAAACTTGAGAAAGGATTGAAGTTATGGAATGGGAAGAGCACTGGGATTACTGCTGAACACCCAGCCCAAGTGGCCAGGATTCCTTGGAGTAGGCATGGACAGCTTGGTGTTTGATGCTGTGCTTGATGCTTCCATTTATATCCAAGAGGCAGAAAGAAAAAAGAAATCAATAAAATAAAATAGAATAAAATAGAATAGAATAGAATAGAATAAAATAAATAAAATAAAATAAAATAAAATAAAATAAAATTAAATTAAATTAAATTAAATTAAATTAAACAGAGCAATTTATTGACTCAGTTATCAGCACAAAGGGCTCATGGTGGGATCCTTGGGGTGCCCTGTGCAGGACCAGGAGTTGGACTCGATGATCCTTGTGGGTCCCTTCCAACTCACGATATTCCAGGATTTTTAAACATCCTATTTTGGCACCTATTTGACAAAATCAAGTGGGGAAAAGGCAACATCCACGCTGAGAACTCCAATTACTGTTAATTCCAGTTTTCAGCACACCTGGCCTCTGGCACTCACTCTGACCTTTGTCATTCCTTCAATTTATTTTCTTTAGCTTGAGTAAATTCCTGATTTCTCCCATTTCTCCCATGTCCCACTGCTCAAGCCCCATGAAGTCTGCTGTGTCCTATTAATGTGGATTGTCACTAGAAAGCAAAACCTGTATTTTACACTGCTTTTCTGTGCTGGAAATAACAGATTTTTCAAAAATAAACAGCAAAACCAGTGTCATTTTCTGGTTTTTCTCCCAAAGCTGACAGAAAACGAGAGGGTGCCTTTCTTTGACTCATAATGAGGGTGCAATCACAGCCAAGAGATGAGCTGAGCTTAGATCAGGCCCTTGGTGAGCCGGGCTTACTCATGCAGAGCCTTTGTAACACATTTAACAGCAGTAGAAAGCACGAGTCCTGCAGCAGTGCTGGATTAGCAGGGACCTGGAACAAGATATTAATTATCTAGAGCTACATCTGGAGAAATTGAGTCCTTCACCCTCTGGGACCACCCTCCTCTCTCTCTCAACCTGCCAACAATTTATTCCCGAGATTAATTCAGAGCATGTTTCTCCTTCCCTGACACTGCTTTAAACTGAGGGAAAGTACATTGCTGAAAGCAGTGGAATTAAATTGGCCATACACAGATATGACTAAGAGATGAAATAGGCTCAGCAATGGCTAAAAAATGGATATATACCCTGAAGTTTTGGGATTATTAAATCTGAATCTTTATTCTTCTGTGCAAAACCAAAAATTGCTGGGATACTTTCTGAAAAATGTTTATTACAACTTTGGACTAAGCGCCTTTTTTTTTCGTGTATTTACTTATTCTTCCCTTCCCATCCTGTCACTGGCTCCCATGAGAAGAGCTCAGCACCTCTTGGGATCAACGACAGATTAGAGGACCTGACACAAGATATGTTTTTGGGGTTTTTTAAAGTAAAAGGATCACAGTAAAGATTAAATTCTGCCCCCAGTCTTCTGTCCCCATTCCAGCTCAATGGAGAGACATGGACAACCTTCAGTCTGCTCTGGTGGATCTGGGCTTGCTTCCCTCAAACTCATCATTTCTACAACCCTCTACTAATCCTAATTTTAAGGTGCTTTTAAGTCCTTTTACAGGTAAACTCTTGGGAAAAATAGTCTATTTTGGACCCTTGACAGGATAAAATTCCGAATCCTGTGGTGTAAGTGAGGAACACTTTCATTCACTCCCAAAACCTTCGTCCTGTGGTGTGAGGAACACTTTCATTCACTCCCAAAACCTTCCAGCTCTAAGTGTTCTCTGCCCTGCGATTGTGGCTACAAATCCCCAAACCTTGTCATCCACATCTCCTGGGCTCCATTATCCCGAGTTTACCAGCACAAAACCTGGGACTGTGGGAGCTGGTGGCTGAATTAGCCAAGGGTTTCTTCAGTGTCCTCGTCTGCAGGAGCATCTGGCGGTGATTTCTCTTTGCACATGGCTCGTTGCCTGAGTGAGATTTATTGTGATTTATGTAAACACAGCAGGCAGAGGCTTTGCCAGCTACACAGGGAAATGGCTCATCAGTTTTGCTCCAGGAAAACAGACCCAGGGGAGGCCTGGAATCTCCTCACTTCCAGCTTTAAGGTTTGCAAACAATTCCGCCTGGAGAGTGACAGCACCTGTACCAGGCAAAACACAATCGAGCAGAAAGTCTGGGCTTGCCAAGACCCAGAATGGGAAGTAGCCAACGCATCCATCTGGAGCAGATGGGGAGGATGGATTTGGGATTGATGGACTGGGCTTGGATGCACAAGCCTGGGTTGTGTCTAGAGAGGGCTTAAGATTTAGCTCATCCCTCCTTGGAGCTGAAGGATGTACTTGAGGTGTCTTCATGAGGGTTTTGGTGCCACAATTCTGATTTTAAGAAAATTATTTTGTTCCTGAGGGTCTCAGTTTTCCCCATCAGTTTCACATCGAGGAACTGGGACTGTCCCAAGTCCAGGGAATTCTGAGATTCCTAGAAACTTGCATGGGTTGAAATCATAAACCAAAAAGGACTATTAGGGTGCAACTCAATACTCCAAATTTTTAAATCAAGGATAACAATCAAAAGAAAACAAAGCAAAAGGAAAATGAAGGTGGAGATGATACTGATCTCCAGGAAAGAACTCTGTGCATCAGCATTCCCTCCTCCCCCTCTTCCCACCCCTGCTACAGCTGCAGCCATGGAGATTTATGGATGCACACATTCTAATTTGCTTAATGTTTTGTCTGGAGGAAGACACAGCTGTACACAGCTACTTTGTCAGGAAAATGTCACAT
Source organism: Corvus brachyrhynchos (assembly GCF_000691975.1). Taxonomy (NCBI): domain Eukaryota; kingdom Metazoa; phylum Chordata; class Aves; order Passeriformes; family Corvidae; genus Corvus; species Corvus brachyrhynchos. Next base: position 709,704 of record NW_008246063.1, read on the forward strand.
TGCACTTAATTGCCTGATAAAGAATGACAAGTCAGGAATAATATCATTAGCGTGTTTAACTTCTACTTTTCCCCCCCCCATATATAATTTAAATTTTACAAAGTTTGAGTTTAAAGGGAAGGGAGTTGTTGTGAGATTCTCCATAATGACTTTTCACTCAAAAACCACCCAGTGAAATGCTGCCATCTCCTCACACTTCCCCTTCATATTTTAGGATAATAATGGGAGTTGCCTCCTTTCTCATTGAAACATCTGCTTTGTGCTTCCATGGGTGAGATGAAAAATGCATAAAAATTAATTTGGGCTGTAATCAATTGATTAATGGGTTAGGGAAATGGAGCTAAACCCTCCTGGAGCCTCTCTGCTCTGGAGCCAGGCTGGGAGAGCTGGGGGGTATTCACCTGGAGAAGAGAAGGTTCCAGGGAGGCCTTAGAGCCCCTTCCAGTGCCTAAAGGGGCTCCATGAGAGCTGGAGAGGGACTTTGGACAATGGATGGAGGGACAGGGCAAGCAGGACTGGCTTTAAGATGAAAGAGAGTTTATATGGGATTTTGGGTTTATATGGGATATTGGAAAGAATTCTTCCCTCTGAGGGCGGTGAGGCCCTGGCACAGGTTGCCCAGAGATGTTGTGAAGTTTCCATCCCTGGAAGTGTCCAAAGCCAGATCAGATGGGGCTTGGATCAACTCGGGATTGTGGAAGGTGTCCCTCCCCATGGCAGGGGGTTGGAACTGGATGATCTTTAAGGTTCCTTCCAACCCAAATCTCTCTGGATTCCATTCCATGATTCCTGGAGCTGAGAGGCAGCACTGGGTGTGACCTTGGTTTGTGTCAGCACCTGAAATCTCTGGGAAAGGAATTAGGACTTTTAACAAAATCCCTGTCTGGTAGCAGTCGCCTCCTTTAGAAAGGGTGGAAAGGGAGAACCAAGAAAACCCCCACATAATCTCCATTTAGTTCTGTGTGAAGCTTCCCCACGAAATCACACCCTGTTTTTCAGATGTTGCCATCAAAATATCTGGATTCAAATTAGAGAATTTCAGGGTTCAACAAAACCATCTCCTACCAACGTCTCATGTCAGTGATGGTCAGGTTGTACCTGTGACCATCCTTCTGCTTCAGCCCATGGATTTATGGCGATCTGGTTTTGGATCAAACAAAACACAAGGCTCCAAGCTCACAATCCTGGGATCCAACAAAATACCTTAAAATTTCTGGAAGAAAATTCCAGTATCACATTTTATGAATTTAAAAGAATATTTTGCTATTTTTTCAGCTCTAGGTGGCTGCATAGAATCTCTGTTGTATTTTGTAGGATATTGAGTAGGGAATCTGAATTCCTCTGAGTGCTGGGAGAGATGTCCTGGGAGATAGTGACTTAGTGCCTGTCATTTTTGTACTTTTCCTTTTGAATCTGTGATTCTGGGAAGGAGGACATGTATAATTTTTTTATCTGTCCAGTAAAGGAGTGACTTCTCTCCACTCCTGGAGTTCTTCATATTTCTCTTCTCTTCCTATAATTTTCCTGAGTCCTGATATATTCTCAGTCCCACCAGTAAGGGTAAGATCCTGCTTAACTGAATTCCTTTTTTCTTCTCATTGATTCATGTCCAACTGACCACTCTCCATCCACGAGGAACATTTCAGTCCCACAAAAAAAGGATTTGAAGAAATTATTATGATGCCAGCAAGGTGAGGATCAGTCTCTTTGTTCCCTGTCAGTAAGTGACAGGATGAGAGGAAATGGCCTCAAGCCGCAGAAGGGAAGGTTTAGATTGGATATTGGGAAGATTTATTTACTGTGAGGGTTGTAAGAAAAAATCCACTTTTCTCATCTCTCCTTGTTTCTGCTGTTGATACACCAAATTCCAGGATCACGTGGTCGCAAAAAGCAAACTGGGAGGAGGAATTGTTGCTTTCCTGGTTACTTTCATCAATGAATTTGTGCAAGCCTCAATAAAAGTGCTGGAAAGAGTCTTAATGTGGGGTTTAGTTCCTTGGAAATTCAGTGGAGAAGTTATTTCTCCTCTTGTTTGGACAAGCTGGTAAACAGCAGACCAAACCCAGAGGGCTTTAATTCCCTGGAATCCCATCCTCTCCAAGATTTTTCCAATACTGATTCCTCTGGTATGCAGGGATCTCTTCACAACTCCCTTATCAGCCATGGTCCAGCAACAATTCCTACCCCAAGTCCCATATTCTGTACCACGAACCAATGCCAGCATTCAGATTTCATTAATACCTGGTGCAGCAGGGTTGTTTCCAAGAGAGGAGAAGGGAAAGGCATTTTTCCCAGTCTGAAGACAAGACTTTCTCCTTGACAGCTTTGTAACTTCTTTTTGTTTAATTGTTTTGTATTGGGGTTTTTACTGTTGTTTTTGTTTTGCTTAGGTTTTCGTTGTTATTATTATTATTACTACACTTCCATGAAAGCACATGCAAGAAAGCAGGACATGGATCAGCTGTGTGAAAGCAGGGAATTGAATGGTGACTGATTGTCGCAGTTTCGGAGACAGACAAGCGACAAGACACACTGGGTTCATGCAGAACAGCCAACTTTTATTGAGTCTTCTTCCCCTTATATAGATCTGAAGGTCTGCACAGTTGATCCCTATGGGCTGAACCAGTGGCCACCCGGCCAACCAGCCAAGAGCTGCTTGTATCCCCAGCGGCCTGGGCCTGTGTCATAGGTTAGCAAGCTGAGTCTCAGAAGTGACGTTCTTCTTACAGCTTCCTCTATGACCTAATAGAACCTATCAGCTGGCCAGTTTGAATATGGACAATTCTCTAAGCCACTTAAAGTTGTGACTGCCTCTGTGATCCACACGTAAGAATAGACAACCCCCCCCCAGCTCTCTCTCTCTCGTTTCCAGTGCTGGGACAGGTGG
>NW_008246063.1:713379-724056 GCF_000691975.1 Corvus brachyrhynchos
ACATTGTCAGTGGGAGAAGGGAGGAAGGTGGGGGGAGGAGGAGAGTTCCTTCTTTTAGGTCTGTTAATAAACTTCTTTATATTCTTTCAAGTTTGGTGCCTGCTTTGTGTTTCTCCTAACTCTAATCTCACAGAAGATAAACAGTAATGAGTATTTTGGGCCAAACCACTACAGCCTGCTCTCCAACTGTCCATACTGGTTGGATTACACAACCTACCGGTCAGGGTACTTATGTAATTTCAGTTATGGTTTCATTATTTCAGTTATAAAACAGGGAGTTATAAAATGGGATTAATTATTATTGTGAGGCCTTCAGGCCAGCTGCTGACCACCACAATAACCGATCCTTCTCCCCTGCATCTCTTCCTCGCTTTCCCCGCTTGGGATCCTATAACTTTTTCCAATGACATCTTCTTGGGCGTTTTTCTCCCTGCTGCCAACCTGAATTAGGCAGCTCAAATGGAGGTGAGAAGAAAGCCAGGTCCTCTTGGCGTTAAGTCAGAGCTGATGTAAGTCCATTCTGGGGCCAAGAAACATCTGGAATTCCCACTGCAGACAGGATTTTGCACAGGGAATTGCAAAAGTTTGGAGCTGGCAGAGGTTTTCGCTTAACTGCCCTGGGCCTGAAACAAATCCTTTGGTTTGCCTTAATTATTTTACAGAATCATGGGACCATTTAGGTTGGAAAAGACCTCTAAGATAGTTGAATCCAACTGTTAACCCAGCACATCCCTAAACCACATCCCTAAGTTACTAAGTAAGGACAAAGGAGTCTCATTAACTCCTGCACCCAGGAATCCTCTCCAGTTCATCTCTGGAGCACCAAGAACAGCTGAGGGAGGTGGGAGGGCTCAGCCTGGAGAAAAGGAGGCTTAGGAGGGACCTCTGGCTCTCCACAACTCCCTGACAGGAGGGTGCAGCCAGGTGGGCGTCACAGGGAACAAGGGGCAGGGTGAGAGGAAACAGCCTCAAGTTGCACCAGGGAATGCTTAGTTGGATATTAATAAAAAATTCTTCACTAAAAGGATGAAGTCACCATCCCTGGAAATGTTCAAAAACCATGGAGATGTGGCATTTAGGGACATGGTTTAGTGGTGGCCTTGGCAGTCGTTGAACTTGATGACCTTAGAGGTCTTTTCCAGCCTTAATGACTCTATAATTCCATGATCTTTTGCTTCCATAGGCCCACATTTTTCCTTTAGCTGTCCCAATGCCAATCAGATCCCTCAACACCTCTCCCATACCAGACCTCAATCTCCTGCTCAATCTTTGCATCATTCACACATTTCTCCATCAATAAATTCATATTTGCCTCGAGCAACCTGCAGAAAATAACCTCAGGTTTGGGAGCAATCCCTGCAGAACCTGCTGGGATATTTTTTGCCTTTTCCATTCATTTCCATTATCCATGGGCAGCTACCTGAAATCTGCGTTTTAGGTGGGTTTTAATCCATTTTATTACTCATTAGTCACAACATGAGTGCAAGAAGTCACTTGCTCACAAAGGTTAGAGGGGATTGTTTGGGAAAAATACTTTGGTAAAATCCCCTGGATAATGGGTTGGAACATTTTATTCAGCCATGGGAACATCAGTCAAGGGAAATGCCTGTGGGAGTATCAGGAATACATAATAGCTGACATTTCCAGTGCTGCAGGAATTGTTCACAATTATTATACTGCTCCTTTAGTTTTCCTAAGAAAATTGTTCTTTTTTGAAGCTGGAAATTAACACCTTTATATCACAGCTTTCCATGTGTCCATGGAAATTTATTCTGCAGGATGCTGTGGCAGGAACCAAACCACACTCTGGTTTTTTAGCTTCACTGCAGCGTAATTTTGGAAAGAGCCAAACTGGAATAAAAACACTTCCTATGGATCTTACTAATGGTGTAGCCATGAAATTATGGGCTGGGAGAATCTGTTTCAAAACCTGCAGAGCTCTAACCACAGAATAGGAGTATTTGTGGGAAAAGATGGATATTTTAACCTCCATCCCAGGACATTGTCACCACAGCACTTTGCTGGGCTTCATTTCCCTGCCTGGAGCAACAGGATGGGTTTCAGTCTCAATTTTTAGAGCTGAAAATAAAGATAAACCTATCTATCAATTAATTTTCTTATTAATAAAAGAGCTGCTGCTCTTTTCTAAAGTTAATGGTAGCAATCAATGAGCAAATGAATACATTTCCCCATTTCAGAAGTTTGTGGAATTATTGAGTGTGTTTTCTTCTCTGTTTTTCTCAGGAGTGGGAGGCTGCCCCAGATTAAACATCCAGGATTTATGGTTGGATTTGCTGATCTGGATTTTGGGGCATTATTATAAGTTTGAGCCCTTTTCTTCTTTCCCCTTTGATGAGTGTGGATTAACACAAGCAAATCTTGTCTCCACAGTGGATCCTGAAAATGTAATGCTTTCCTCAAGCATTACAGACCCAATTTTGTTGGGTTAATTGGACCAAGGAGGAAGAATTTGCACCTCCCACAATCTGGGTGATGGATCATTTTTTGTTTCTCCTCCTTCCTGAAGAAAATTCCCACTCAGATCTCCTTTCTCTTGGCTTTGTGACATCAAAGGTGGGTGACAGCAGCCCTTCCAAAGAGGTTGCTCTCCATTCCTTGAAAAAATGCTCAAGTTACCTCTGTCTTAGGTATTTTGGGCTCTGGATCCTCAGTGGGCAAAAGACAGTAAGTCTGTGGTTTATGATACCACTTTGTGATTTTCATTGTGATAGGACAAGGGGGAGCAGTTTTAAACTATGAGAGATTTAGATCGGATATTAGGAAAACATTCTTTCCTGGGTGAGGAGTCCCTGGCACGGGTTGCCCAGAGAAGCTGTGGCTGCCCCATCCCTGGAAATGTTCAAGGCCAGGTTGGGTGGGGCTTGGAGTTCCCTTTCCCTCCTTTTCTCAGTGGAAAACTGAAGCTATAAGGGTGCCTTAAACAGAATCCCTTTATTTCAGCCAGAACCTCCTACCTTAATGAAGGTGAAAAAATAATGATAAAGGATAATCTGAGGCAAATGTGGTGAAATGCACAGTTCTGGAGGCTACTTCCCTGCAAGGGCAGAATTTCTTTTGCCTGATATGGGAGATTTAGGAAAGACAACTGATTTACTCACCTCTTTCTGCTTTCAGCTGTGATCTGGAATTTGGTGTGACACCCTCATGTACCAATGAGTCTGGAAAGTCAATTTATGACAAACTCAAGGGATTTAAACCTCAGGTTCAGCCTAGGCTGACCCATCCAGCCTCCCACTGCCAGGCTACATGGAGCTCTGGGAAACCTGGTCAAGTGGAACGTGTCACTACTTTCACATTTTCATAAAAACCTCACATAATTTTCAAGACAGTTTTCCCAATGTGACCTCCCTGTGCTCTAATGGATCAAAACTAAAAGACAAGGATTAAGGGCACAGAGTTTCCAAACTTCTGAATTAAGATGTGGGCAATTGTAACTGAACAAGACCTGTCTCAGTTGCAGTCAAACTTCTCTCTGTCTTAAAGATCTTTTTCTCTTGGCAGATGTCTACAGACAGGTTTGTGAAGCCCAAGAGAAAGAGATTTCTCTCTCTCACGGAGCCTGAAACTTTCTCTTTTCTCGTAGCTCCTGATTGTAGAATTGCATTTTACTTCGTTCACTTGGAAATTATGGGGTTTTAAAAATAAAAATCTATTCAAAAGGAGATTAAAGATGTCATGAGATATAGAACTGGTTTTAACTGCCACCAATCCAACCGGAGATGTCGTATCAAGGGCAAGTGATCCTTGTATGAAATGTGATGCAAAGATGACCAGGTCTTGTGTCCAGGCTGGAAAATAAAGGGACCACAAAGTGTCAGGAAAGCCCATGGGAGTCTAAGAATTTAATTTTTATTTGTTTGCATGTTGCCCACTGCATTCCTCTTAGGAATATGGAAAAAGGGACAACTCTTAAATGAATCTCAGTGTCCTGGGTAGGCACTGAGGGCCCGTTCTTCATTGCAAGGATAGGTTAGGAAAAGCAACTGTGAGGGAAAATGTAATTTGGTTCCAAACATTGGTGTCTGCAAAATTCGAGATTTAGTCTAAGTGAATTCTAACTGATCACTTATGAGGCAACTTTTAGCTGCCATGAGGAGAAGAAAACAGCCCTCCACAAGTTGGAGGGAACAGTGGAGAAAAACCACATCAAACTTGCCCCAAAGCCTCTTTCCCAGTCTAAAAACTCCAGGGATGTAAATAATCTCTCAGCCTCCATTAATGTTTCCCTGAAAGAGAAAGGCATTTGGGAGGTTTGTGACAATGAAATGTCAATGGTGACATTAAAAGGGAAACAAATGTTCCCCATGGATGCTCAGAGAAGGGAGCTGCAATGGATCTGAGGAGCTTGGCTCTGTCTGCACAGGGATTTTTCCCCTCTGCATATCTCCTTTGCTTTTTATCATTTCTCCTTCTGGATAAACACTGGAGGCAGCTCCTGAAAAGTCAGGAAACTTCAAGACCCCACAGACTTTTCTTATGCCACTTTTAATTGCCACACTCAGTGTCAATCCCAAGTTTTATGGCTACACCGAGGCAAGAAAATGGTTCCTACCAGAGTACCAGGGGTGACAATTGTCCCCCTGCAGACCCTCAGTGCCAAGAGGCTGATGGAGAAACCAAAATAGGAAAATGACATCTCAGCAAATCGTTACCTTTGGATGCTGTTAGTGCTGCTGGAGGGGAAAAGCTGGAAAACAGAGGAAGTTGGAAAATGGAAGAGCTCTAGAGAGCAACTTTGAAACTGGACCAGAATCTCTTGCAGCTGAAGATTTCACTGGGAAGAGATGTCTTGACACGGTCCTGATTCCTTGATCCTGTTTCTCCTGTTCTGTCAGAACTTCTCAACCCGCTGCAAACACTGGAGCCACCTGCTTAAGAACTGGCAAGTCTTAATCCATTAATTCCGTGAGAAATCACCCATTCCATCCCAGGCCATGGATGAATCCCATGGATGGACAAATTCACGAATGGTGATGAAGCACCTGTCTAAAAAAAGACTGAATTTGGATTTTCCTACATTTGTGTTGAGATGTGCTGACCTCAGGCTTAGGGATACTCTAAACCAGAGTCTTGCAATTATTCCTGCTAGAGCTGCCCTGTTCATGGAATCATGGAATGGTTTGGTTCAGAAAAGACCTTCAAGATCATTGAATTCCAGCCCCTTCCATTGGCAGGGATGCCTTCCACTATCCCAGGTTGCTCCAAGTTCCATCCAACCTGGCCTTGGACACTTCCAGGGATGGGGCATCCACAGCTTCTCTGGGCAACCTGTGCCAGGGCCTCCCCACCCTCCCAGGGAAGAATTTCTTCCCCATATCCAGCCTAAATCTACTCCCTTTCAGGTTTAGAGCAATTTCCCCTTGTCCTGTCACTGCATGTCCTTGTAAAAGGTCCCTTTGAACCCAAAGCATTCTATGATTCTATGATTAGTTTATTAACAACTGTTAATTAAGTGGCAGTACGTGAACCTCACATTCAAGACTGATACCAGCAAAACAACAGATAAGTTGCAATATGAGATATAAAAATGTCAACAAACACTTTAAGATTTCCAAACATCCTTCTTTAATTATTGCTGAGAGTTGTACACACAGTACACACATCGAGCTGGGTGTGAGCACTTCAACTCCCTCACAGAACTTATGGGTTGAAGTGAATGTGGATTCATTCCCCTTCTCCCCCATCATCCTGCAGAAGATGTGGCTGCTAAAATTTGCGTGTTTGTAAACTATCACGTAATTTCGTAAAACTGCTGTGTTTTAACCCCAGAGATGCTCAGTCATCCCCCCAGTGAATGAAGGAGAGAATTGAAAGGATAAAAGTGACGAAACTTATGGGTTGAGATAAAATCAGGTTAATAATTTCTCCAATAAAGCCCAGTTTTACGGGTGTGCAGCTTTGCTTCCAACCGCCCCTCTTTGCACACTTTGATAAAACCAGGCCATTAAAAAGTAAAATAAAAGAGATGACTTCCAAATTAGATAATAAAGCTGGGGCCAAGCAGGTCATTAGTGGCTGTGAATTTTTATGGCTGTGCCATTGAGGTGATTGAGCAAGGTGGGGAGGGAAACAGGAGCACTTTTCCAGGGGATTGGGCTCTCCTTGGATTTAACACAACAGAGAGTGCTGGGCCCTGCTGAAGTAATCCCAAACAAAACCAGGAACAGTCACAAATCTTTCCAAAACCCTTCTGCTGATAGCAGGTAAGACCTAGGGCAGTAAGAGCTCAGACTTCAGTGGTTTCCAGCTTGTATTACAAATTCAGGTTGTATGTAAGAGGTGCATCAATTGTTTTTATCCTCTTTCTTTGCTCTTGTTCAGGTGATGAAGTGGAGTAATGAAGGCAGGATAAAAACTCTCTTGGGTTAAATGAACCCAAAACAATCAACTCCTTTTGTTGAAATAAACTTTCAGCTTGAGTTGAGCGGAGAAGTTATTCAACCAGCATCAAAAGCTTTTTGCCTCTTAATGGTCTGTTGTTTGGGGCTAAATTTCTAAATTAAATATTGTCTGTGGGGAAAGAAAAAGGACCTCATCCCTAGAGAAATCCTTCTTTTCTGCTGAGGAATTCAGCTGTTAAATGGACCTGATTCGTTTCACTCCAACAGTTCTGAAGAGCAAAAATACTTAAGCTCACTTTTTTCTTTTTTTTTCCCCTGCATTAATGCCAATTCACTAGGTTTTTTTGGGACTTACTCAATTGCTCCTCTGCCTGTGAGGAGCAGTATCTGTGGAGCTGCTCATGGCACAGTTTCTCTTTGTAGATAAACGTAGTGTAAAACCTGCAGTAACAATGGATAGGAGGTAAACACAATAATTCCTACGCACACGCTTTATTTGGGCAAAGGGGAATGGCCTCAAGTTTCTCCAGGGCCAGTTCAGGTTGGATATCCTGAAAAATTTTTTCACTGAAAGAGTGGTTAAGCACTGGAACAGGCTGCCCAGGGAAACGCTGGAATCACCATCTCTGGAAGTGCTCTAAAAATGAGTAGATGTGGCACTTTGCTTCATCGTTAGAGACCATGGTGGTGTTCAAAGGTCAGATGGGATGATCCTGGAGGTCTCTTCCAACCTTAATGAGTCCATGATTCTGTGGTTTTTACGTTGGAAGCAGATGTGCATTGTCCTGGCTGAGCCTGAGCCAGCTGTGAACTGGAGGGAATGTGGGTATGGATTGCATGGTGCCGAGTCAGAGAAAACTTAAAGGGAAATAGTCCACGCAACTCTTTTTCCATGGAATCATGGAATGGTTTGGGTTGGAAGGGACCTTAAAGATCATCTCATTCCACCCCTGCCATGGGACACCTTCCATTAATCCAGGTTGCTCCAAGTTCCATCCAACCTGGCCTTAGACACTTCCAGGGATGGGGCAGCCACAGTTTCTCTGGGCAACCTGTGCCAGGGCCTCCCCACCCTCAACAGGGAAGAATTTCGTCCCAATATCCCATTTAACCATATAAAACAAACCAATTCCAGACCATAGTAGTCCATGCAGACCAGAGAGGACAGATGGGCTTGCTCTGTTTCACTCCTGATATATTGTCTCCATACTTTGACCTTGTTTTTCACTTTCAAACTTCCACCACAGTTATCAATGTTCTGCTTTGCTTCTCACAGTGATGGACACTGTGTAAGCTGTGAATCACAGCCACTGTTCAGCACTGCAGGCCAGGAGAAAATACAAAATCCACATCCAAACAGAAACGTGGAGCTGGGGACAGACCTGATTGTTTCCCTCCTCCCAAAGTGGATGAGCACGCCGCGACTTCTTGAGGATTCATCCAGCCCTCAGATGATGTGATCCATATCGGTTCACTCCCATCAAGGGAGGCTTTTCCATGAGGAGCAGGATTAAAATGAAGAAGGTTGAGGTGCCCTAAACTCTTCTGATCTCTCTCTAACTCACAGATCCTCTGTTACTCATCATCACACAGACTTGAGGGAACTGTTAATTGAGGTACCACTTAGTCCTGTGGTATTCTGAGAGGGCCACGTTATCTCCCTTAACCAGGAGCCTGCAGTGACTTAGATCATTAAGCAGAGATGGATTTGATACATAAAACCTCATATTTCACATCATTAGCATTCAAATCACCCTCTGCATTTTATTTCCCTAAATAAAATGATTTGGAAGCCTGCAACAATAGGGATTGGTGGCACTGAAGCCTCACCAGCCACGATTTGAGGGGATAAAAAATGAGAGGAAGGAACAGACAGGTTTAGAATATCTCCAAATGTTAAAATATCTTATTTTTTTTACCTGGGGTTTCATTTTTTTTCCTATGACTGAACAAACCCAGATCTCACAAATAATGTTACCCTGAGAGTGTAATTGCTTTGGGAAGTACTTGGTCACTATAGTGATAAGGAAAATGGTTGGAGATGTGGATGAGAGAAACCTGAGGAGATGGGATGATACAGTCCTGTAGCCTTGAGTCCTAACAGAATTTTTTCATCTCCAAATTAAGATTATTTCATTCCTCCCTCTGCTTCTTCAGCATTAGCTCTTCAAAATTCTGCTGGATTGCCTAAACTATAAAAAAACCCTGAATTTTGAGTGCCCACCCTGAGCTGTGCCAACCTTAGTTAAACAAAATATCCCAGTGAATTCTGGGATGAGTTTTTGGGATCAGTTGCAGAATCTGTCTCAACTAAACATGGCACCAACAGCCTTGAGGTTGGTTGGATCTGAGCTCAAATTCACGTTCCCTACATTTTCTGTGTCCAAAAGGTTGTTTTCATGGCAATTTAGCCATGATTATCCAAGGGTGGATTGGACAGTGGTAACCTCCACATCTGGGCCAACAGATGAAGGTGTGAGGGACATCCTGAGGTCTAGAAGACCCATATCAGGCAACCAAATTGCCCTGCAAGCAAAAGGTGTTTGAGACTGATGTGAAGGAGGTAGTTTTTGCAAGAAATTGAAGAAACAGTGGCTGAAAGTGGACATAAGAGCAAAAACAAAGTGGAAATTTTTTATGGATAATATAATTAACTGTCAGATACAGCTGCCATGAGAGGGAGGAAAATTTCAGCTTAGAAATGCCTCAAAAAAGAACAGGTTTTAAAAAGTTCAGCTTTTGTTCTTGTCTGCTGTTCTAGAGATGAGACAGAAAATGTTTGTTAAGACTTTTGCAGAAAGATGAGCTTGATAATCAATAATGCTCAGTCAGAGATTCATACAGTCATAGAAGGGTTTGGGTTGGAAGGGACCCTAAAGTTAATCTACTTCCATGCCCCTGCCATGGGCAGGGACATCTTCCACTTGACCAAGTTGAAATATCCAAATTTCCTGATTACTTCAGTATGAACCACTCAAAAGCAAATCTTTCTGCATGATCTCAGACCAGAAGTCAATGGGGGATAAGGGGTGGCAGCAGGTCCTCCATGAGCTTCCTCACAACAGGAAATTCCTCTTACATTTCCCTTCAGTATCCCAGAATCATTTAGGTTGGAAAAGACCTAGAAGACCATTGAGTCCAACCAGTGACTCATGTCCACCTTGTCACCAGACTAGAGCACTGAGTGCCACATCCTTGAAGATCTCCAGGGATGGGGACTCCACCACCTCCCTGGGCAGCCCCTTCCAATGCCTGACAGCCCTTTCCATGAAGAAATTCTTTCTAATGCCCAACCTTGTTGCAAAAAATCCATGCTCAAAAACACAGCCTTGAAATTAGTCACCAAACCACACCGACATTCCAGTGCCAACTTGGAAATAATGACAGGGTAGAACTTCATGGAAATTGTCTGCACTCCCTGAGGCAGCTGAGGCCCTGAGGACTGAGACAGTGCAATTATCAGAAGGTTGATATTCCCTCAGAATTACCCCCTGCTCACAATGGAAACAGCCAGGCTGTTAGACTGGAAGAGAATTCGGGATGTCAAGGAAACCTGATGTTTATTTGGCATCAAGGGTGGATTTCCTGAGGAGTCTGAGAAGCTGAAATACACCTGCTCATTTTGCAGCCAGCGAGTAAATGCTGCTGGTCATGGGGCAAAGGGTTTCCTTTAGGATTCCCAGAATCTCAGGATGGTTTGGGTTGGAAAAGACTTGAAGATCACCTTATCCCAACCCCCCTGCCACAGGCAGGGACATCTTCCATTGGATCAGGTTACTCCGAGCCCCATCCAACCTGGCCTTGAACACTTCCAGGGATGGAACATATGATATATTTGAGAGGTAGATTTGGTTTAGCAGGACACCGGACATGGAAACTGGGAAGAACTTCTAGAACCAAGACTGAAAGGCTCAGGGGTGAAGATTTATGCATATGAAATTTTGGAAGGTGTCAAACTTTGCTATTCAAACTTCCAGGTGTTCTAATCCTCATAGAATCATACAGAGTTTGCAATAATACTCTAATATTAGTTGGTGACAATAAAGATTCCTTGATCTCCCCACTGAGGGCCAGAGGGGAATGTTTAAGCATTTATTAAGCATGGATGAATATTATTTTAAGGTATTATGGAGAATATTTCTATAGCTGCTCACAGCATCTTTTCTAACTCCGATTGTTTTCCAGTTAATTATCCCTTGTTAGTCAGGCTCTGTTGCTGTTTTCATGGTTAAAAGGAAGCAAAATTTAACACTGGTCAGCTGTTAAATCTCTGAGAGCTTTTTAATTCCAGCAGTTGTTCATCCAGGCACGTTCA
>NW_008246063.1:724079-734729 GCF_000691975.1 Corvus brachyrhynchos
TTTGTGGAAAATCTCACTGGGAAAGGAAGAGATTGTTTTGCTTCCCTTCTGGTATCCCTTACTCTGAGTGTGGGATCAGGGCCTGTGCTGACTCATCTGAGAAAAAATAAAAGAAAAAAAGAAAAGAAAAAATGAAAATAAAATAATAAGAAAGAGTAATGAGTAATGCCTGGTCCTGACTCCCAGGGAATTTTTTTTGTGAATTTGGATCAGTGGCAGCCCATTCATCAGTGTCCCTCAGAGAATTACTGCAGACAACAGGAGACCGGAGTTATCCAGCTGGGGATAAAGCCATATCCAGCTTTATGACAGGGTTTTCCAATAGATATCCCAGCCATGTTGGTGAAAGGACACAGGAAAGGAGACAGGAGCACAAAGAAGACTATTCAGCTTTCAGGGATCTGGCAGTTTTCTTTCTCTGGAAGATTAATTTTTTTGCTCGGGGAGCAGAAATCCATTGGCAGACTGGAAAAAGTTCCATGGAAGCCATTAAGCTGGTCAGGGAGCTGGAGCACAAGCAAGGAAAAGGGATCAAGGAATGGACCTGTTGGAATGAGTCCAGAGGAGGCCACAAAGATCTGAGGACTGGGGCCCCTCTGCTCTGGACCCAGGCTGAGAGAGCTGGGGGTGTCCAACCTGAAGAAGAGAAGGTTTCAGGGAGACCTCAGAGCCCCTTCCAGTGCCTGAAGGGGCTCCAGGAGAGCTGGAGAGGGATTCTGGATGACCACATGGAGTGACAGACGACAGGGAATGTTTTCCCACTGCTAGAGGGCAGGGTTAGATGGAATATTGGAAAGGAATTCTTTCCTGTAAGGCCCTTGCACAGGTTTCCCAGAGATGCTGTGACTGCCCCATCCCTGGAAGTGTCCAAGGCCAGGTTGGATGGGGCTTGGAGCAATCTGAGACAGTGGAAGGTGTCCCTGTCCATGGCAGGGGGTTGGAATGAGCTGATCTTTGAGGTCCCTTCCAACCCAAACCATTATTTTATTCCATGATTCTTCTGGAGAGAAATTTCATGGGACCAGAGTTGTGTCCATGGTCTCCAGGGTATCCCCAGACCCTCAGTCTTGCTCTTCTGGAAGGCATCGCCAGGATTGGGCATAAAGAAAATTGTGAGGCCCCAAATAAATGGACCCACCAAAGGTTTCCATGTAGACATTGTGGACTTCTCAACACAAATGCAATATCTTTGAGTTGAGCTCAGGAAAAAATGGCTTCTATTTGGAGAAAGGCAACACATTCCGGGAGATTTTGATGAATAAAGCTCAGCTAAAGCCAGCTCAAGTTCTCTTAAGATGATCGTGTCAGTTGAGGAATGTTGATGTTAATGTTTGTTGCTGAATAAGAACCTGTGACAGCACAGGAACTTCCTTAGGCTGCTGAAATCGCTGTAAATTGAGCCACAGCCACAGCCCTGGCCAAGAATTCCCTTGGGAGAGCACTGATAAACCATACAATCCACCACGAAATAATTCAGTTCCTGAGGAGTCCAGATAACAGCAATGTGCTGACACAATTTATTTTTTTTCTTTCACATTCTGGCTTTCACTGCAAATACATCTCCTCTTTATTTTAGGAGGGTTTCAAGAAACTGAGATAAAGGCAAACTCAAACTTCACTTTGGGAAGTCATCTTGACATGAAAAAAAATATTTTCAGGCTGATCTGCCCTCTTGTTCTACTGAAGAGCATATTGTTGCACTTTTAGATGAAAGGAGAACTGTTTTTGGGATAAAATTCACAGAACTCAGACATCCTGAAACACTTAAACCAGTCAGGAGACCTTACTTTATTACAGTTTGTGTGTGGGACATGATTCTGAATTTTCACCTCCTTTGTGCTGCAAAATACCCCAGAGCCCATTGAACCAGGTTGAAATTTTGCAATGGCAATAAAATAAAATAATAATAAAAAAGGTGCTGTTTCAAATGATAAAATAATTAAATACAGCTAAATTTGAAGCCAGTCTGGCAAAGTGCAATAGTAAAAGGCCATTAAATGAGCTGTCCATTTATAGAAAACATAAGCCATAAAATTCATTTTTAATGGACCGTTTCCATGGAAATGTTCTTTAGGAGGGCCGTTTTATAGGATATTAAGCAACACAAGGAGCTGAGCTGAGTGGAGTGGTGGCTGTAATGCAGGGTCTATGGTTTGTAAAAAATTGAAGCTGTTAAAAGGTTTATGGCCAAGAGAGTGAGGAATAATTCAGAGCCGTTTATCACTCACCCGGCAAAATTAAGTGCTAAAGCTCAGCACACCTGAAGTGGAATCCCCTCATTAGCTCCTCACCCAAATGTCTCGGAAAGAGAGGGAAAATCTGTTCCCTGATTATGGAGGCAATAATAATTATAGGTAATTTGTACATCCTCTTTCCGTTAATTGATGGAATCTTGAGGTGTTTTTTAAATATTAATTAAATAACTCACTCTGCACAGTGAAATCGCTCTGCACAATAAAACCTTGCTTTTATTTGCAGCCTGCTCCTTATGCCCAGGCCTAATGGTTGTCATTTAATGTTGGAATTTCATTAACATGCTGCTGAGGCTGTGGTATAGGCAGAAATCCATGGCTGAGGTCCAGAGGCAACCTGCTTCATGTTCCAGGGACTGGAAAATCCAGGTAAAAATCAAAAAGGCTGTGAGAAAAAAAAATCAGAAGCTCAGAAGGGGAGAAGCTTACCTGTTATTTTGAAGCATTTCTAGACAAAGAAGATCCCCCAGATAGGTTCAGGCAGTGTTTATTTCCCAGTGAGTCTGAAAGCTGGAATGGTTTGGGTTGGAAGGGATCACGTTGTCCTACAACCCTCAGACTGAGAAATTGTGGTTTCCCATCCCTGGAAGTGTTCAAGGCCAGGTTTGATGGGGCTTGGAGCAACCTGGGACAGTGGAAGGTGTCCCTGCCCATGGCAGGTGGTTGGAACTGGATGATCTTGAAGGTGCCTCCCAACCCAAACCATTCCACGATTCCATGATTGAATTCCCCTTCCAATTTAGGGCAGAAGGTGCAGAACTAGGCAAAAAACCCCAAAACATAAAAAACCAAAAAACAAGACCTAAGTGACAGAAATGCATTTAAAATTCAGCCCGGCTGCATCTGGGTCTGAATGTACAGACAAAAAGCAAATTTGGAGAAGCTTTTCATTGACTCTCCAGTAAGGCCCAGCCATAACAACATTTTGGAAATACTCTGAAACACTCAAATCCTGGCACAGCAGGAGCATCCCCTCCTGTTCTGTCTGAATATGGATGAGGGCAACCTCAGCTGAGGGCCTGTGGATTATTTCAGCCTCACACACATGGGTGAGAGCTTCTCCTTTCTCCATGGCCACCAGCACAGTCCTCTTGACACAGCTGTCCCTCCAGGAATTTAATCTTGTGAAACTGCCAGGAGTTTGGCAAGAAAAGGATCTCTTGGAAATACACAAGGAGGCTGCATCCAAAACCACATTTATCCAACACCTTCCTGCCTCCAGCTTCTTACACAGGGATCCACTGTACTGGAAAGAGCTGTGACAAGTGACCCTGCTCCTTCCTCCACATAGCAGTGGGAAGGGTTTATTTGGCAGCCAGCTGGCCCTGGTTAATGAAAGGTTCTTACCAATGACCCCGAGGGATGTTCAGACAATTCCCTGACTTTTTTTGTTGTTGTTTCCCTCTCTGGTGCTCAGAGAAGTGGAAGAAAGTTACTTTAATGGGAAGTGACAGCTCACAACTGAGACCTTTTCTTTCTGTCAAGGAGGGTAAACAGCCAGGAAGAGCCTTCAGGTCTGCACATGTCCAGCCACAGGAGTTTGCTCTAATGTCAGTTCTTGTCCCTTCTCGAAGGGTCAATTTACAGAGTTCAAGTGCCCTGGCAACCCCCATCCTCCCAGAACCATTCCTATGCAGCCAATTTTGTCCTGAAGCTTTGATCACTCCAAACCTGGGCTTTCATGCTGCTCTTTTAACCTCTCTGTCTTGGGGTGACTTTGTGATGTGTATCCCATATCACTGCCCCATGCCCAGAAAATAATTTTGTGCCTTTCTGGGCCTTTAAACTGAGCCTGAGAGGGGGGAGAGACAAAACCGAGGGAACTTTCTAAGCAGTTTGTTTTCATGTTTTCAAGGACACAGAGATAGAGACGTCGCTCTGCGTTCAGCTGCGGCAGCAGAGGGAGAGTGGGGAAAGCACCCTGCTCGCTTTCGGCCAGTTTTTCAGCTCCTTTTTCTTTCTCCAGAGAGAGACGGAGAGTTGAACTTTTGTTTTCCTGGGACTTTGTTTTTTTCCTTTTTTTTTTCTCTGCTGGACTGTTTCAACATCAGAATACATCGGGAGGACTTTCCACCCAGGCCTTGGCCCTGGAGGTGGGCCCACCACCCCGTTGAAACTCCAAGGAGGGGGAGAGAGAGACTACGGAAGGACTCTGAAATTTTCCCAGGTTTCTCTCAGCAGAGCGAGAGGTTTCATTATTTAGCATCATTATCCTCTTCCTGTGTGTTTGTTAAATAAATAGTTTTACCTCTTTCACTTCCCTTGGAGGAAAATTTATTTTTTCCTGAACCTGGTGGGGGAGGGGTGGTTGTAACCTGCCTTCTCTCAGAGGATATATTTCTAAATTTGGCCCAACCGGAACACTCTCTTTAACCACATCTTCAAGAATTTTGAGCAGTTTAGTACTACAGACACGCACACAAGATTTTATTATAAAGGGTTTAAAAGAGCTTCCTTAATCTGTTTAATTTCTCTTTTCATTTAAAAATGCTACAAAATGTATTTAGTGGTGGGGTTTGTGTTAGCCTGGTGATATCCCATGAATCTTGTGGTTAATTCAGGATGAAAAGTTTTG
Organism: Corvus brachyrhynchos; assembly: GCF_000691975.1. NCBI lineage: Eukaryota > Metazoa > Chordata > Aves > Passeriformes > Corvidae > Corvus > Corvus brachyrhynchos. Next base: position 728,907 of record NW_008246063.1, read on the forward strand.
GGACAAAACAATGAAGTCCTTTTCGGTTTTTGTTGGGTTTTTTTTTGTGTGTGGGGACTCAAAAGCACAAATGCAGGTCAATCTCTTGCACAAATCTTCCAAAGAGAAATCACCTAACTGCTAAAACCCTATGGACCCCGTGGGTGGAAAAAATTCCCCCAAATAGCAGCCAACACATTGCAGTACTCCTTTTATTAACACCATTACATTCATTTTCCTTCAATATTTGCTCTTTCTATGGACAAATGGTTTGGTTTATGGGTTTACTATTTTTTTTTCAGGAGGTTGATCCTGTAGTTTGGCCAGTGAGATACAATTAAATGTCTTTGCCTTCTCTCCTTGACCCTGGTTGTGGTTCCAGACACGATGTTTAAGACCCTTATCCATTAAAAAAAAAAGAGAGAAAACCACTTTTTACTAATCAGATTACCTCAAAATAAATAAAAGGGAAAAAAACCAGGAAGTGAGACAGTATGCTGAACCATCTTGGATAATACAGGAAGTAAAAATATCAGGAAGGGAAGAAAATGGCTTCAGAATGTGATTCTCTGGCCTGAATCCTGGATATTGAATTTGTTTGGTGGGGATAAATCAGAAGGAAACAGAAGTAAAACATCAGGAAGGAGAGAAAATTGAGAATTTATGTCTCACTGGAGAACCAGGAATTGTGAAAGAAGAGCCAAAGGCTGGGAATCAAAATAAGCACAGGAATTGGGGGGCCTGAAAGTTGATCCCTCTCATCAGAGAGATGAACCCATAAGGGATCAGAATTAAACACTTGGGAGCACTGGGACCATCAGTGGAATTGAAGCTGTTGCCTGGTAATGACTCCAATAGAACCAGTTTTACTTTTTGATTTTATTTTTGTTCTCATGTATGCACTGATTTGTATCTCACATGGCAAAAATTACATAAAACAACAAAAAAAACCCCAAATACAAACCATAAAAACATTAAAAACCTCAACAAAAAACCCCCCCCCCCCCCCCCAAAAAAAAAAATATTTAACGTATGGAAAGTGCCCACTCAATTTATTCTTGGCCGCAGACTCCTAAAAGGAAGGCTTAGACCTGAATAAACCCACCCAAGGCACAGGTTGCACCATCTAAATCCAGTGGAGAAGAGTTTGTGCAATTCTGCTTCTAGGAAGGGAAAAACACCCGAGGAATGGGAAAAATGGGAAGGTCAGACTTTAATCAATGGGCCATGATGCAGAGATGTCATCCTACAGCCCTGTTTTCTCTTCAGTCTCTGCAGATTTTCTTGGATAAGAGGTTGAGCATGAAACAGGTTTAGATTAAAAGAGGAGGCAGATTGGATATTAGGAAGAAATTCTTCCCTGGGAGGGTGGGGAGGCTCTGGTTGCCCAGAGAAGCTGTGGCTGCCCCATCGCTGGATGTGTCCAAGGCCAGGTTGGATGGGGCTTGGAGAAACCTAATCTAGTGGGAGGTGTCCCTGCCCATGGCAAGGGATTGGAATGAGAAGATGGAACTAGAAAGCCAGTAAGGAAAAGTGAGACAGAACCATCCCTTTCCCTCCTTTGGCCTATGAAAGAAGGGATGGCTTCAGGCCAAAGTGAGCCCCAGCACCGAGCAGATATTTAACATCCAATAAATCTTTACCTGCAGCAGGAAAAACTCCAGATTTGAAACTTTTCCTTGCTCAATTTAGCAAAGCTTTGCAGTGACCAGACTTGGAACAGCTTCAGGGCTTGCCAAGCCATTTGGCATCACCTGCTGTCCTGTCTTTTATCTCAAGTACAGCCCTTTTTTTAATAAAGGCTATAAAATATTCATTTCTTTTATGGCTGGGGAAAAATTTCTTATCTTTCAAAAAAAAAAAAAAAAAAAAAGGGTTTTTTTCATCTGACAAAATCCGAGCATATGTGGGTGACTTGAAACTTCACTGCGAGAGATAATCCAACCTTGACAGAAAGCAGAGATATTAAAGAAAACTCTCCTTGGGCTGCCCATGCACCTAATGAGGCTTTTCGGCTTCCTTCCCCCATTTCATCTCTGCTGTCCCATTAATATCCCTTCTCCTGGTGGCTGCTCCTCACGTGCTGCCCATTAAGGACAGATTAAGCAGTGATGGATGGCAGCCTGATTCCCTGGAAGCACGGCTGACATTCGGATGTGTGGCACAGGAATTCATTAGGAGCAAAACTGGGTTTGGCGATAATAAACACTTCAGCAAAGTGCTCAGAGTTTCCTGACTCCCCACCCTTCTCTTCTGGTGGGGTTGCAAATTGTTCTTCCAGGCAGAGACATGGAGGGTAAAACTGAAAAAAAAAAAGGAATAAAAAAGAAATACAGGACAAACTCAAACTATTTCATGGGTCTGAATGACAAAAAGGTTAACACTGAGAGGAACTGTGAGGGGAAGTAATGCAGTGCCATGGTTAATGAGAAATTGGTATTGGTGCTGTGGGACAGGGGAAATCATGGAATTATTGAAGTTGGAAAAGACATCCAAGTTCATCAAATCCAGCCTTTGACCAAATGCCACCATGTCCAATAAACCATGTGGCAAAGTGCCAGGTCTACTTGTTTTCAGAGCACTTCCATGGATGGTGACTCCACCACTGCCCTGGGGGTCCTGTTCCAATGCTTACCCACTCTTCCAGTGAAGAAATGTTCCCTAATATCCAGCCTTCCCTGGCTCAACTTGAGGCTGTTTCCCCTTGCCCTGTCGCTTGTTCCCTGTGAGAAGAGTCCAACTTCCACCTGTCTGCACCCTCCTGTCAGAGGGCTGTAGAGAGTGATAAAGTGCCCCTGATCCTCTGTTTTTCCAGGTTGAACATCCCCAACTCCCTCAGCTGCTGCTCGTCATTCATGTTCCAGATTGATCTCCACGTCTGGGAATTGTCACGGGAAGTACAACACTGTGTGACTTCCAAAGGCTGCTTCTTCTGCACCCTGAAAAGTCTCTCTCCAAGGAATAATCCCACCAATTCAAAGCAGGACTAGGAAACTGCTCCCCTAGGGATCAAAACACCTTTAATTCCAGCAAGAATCAGTTTGTTTTCCTGACGCTGACTGACGCTGCTCGTGGTGAAGGTGGTAGAAACTGTGCTACACCTTCCCCAAGCGCCCCACATGAGGTCTGGCACTCCTGGAGCAGCAGATCTCCCACTGGGGGCTCCCTGGAGGGGAAACAAATCCACCACACAAGCACTCTAACCACCTGCACAGTGGAAGCACACACACCCACAAGCACCAACAATCCACAGCGTCAGCTGAGGGCAAAGGAGATGAGAGGGGTCTTCCATATGGGTTTCTAAGGATTTATTTTGGGAAGGGTCCAAGGACAAAAGACCAGGATACTGCAGAGTCTAGGAGTTTTATAGGGAGGACAACAACCAATCAGGAGAGGGCAAGGGGGCAGAGGAGGTACTAACTGACAACACGCAAACCAGTGGGGAAGGAGAAGGGAGGGAGGAGGGGATAGGGGACCAATGGAGCGTTGAACGGCGAAGAACATTCTAGAAAGCATACATATTAAAGAGGGAAACATACATATTCAAAGAGAAAAGGGGCGGAGGGCCAACGGGCCAACCAAAACCCGACAATCTACATAAGGGTGCGCAGGCTTGCGGGTGCTCTCTGTGAGCTAAGAGGAGATGTTAAACCTCAGGACCAGCCCACCAAGAACCAGCAGCTGTTCTGGGGCCTTGCAGCTCCCCGATCACTCTGGCTGCAGCTACAGCTGCTGCAACAGCTGACGAAGAAAATTGGAGGTGTGGAAGGGGATGCAACACTAATTAACCTTGCCTGGGATGGAGAATTACTGCAATTATTCCCAACACGACTCCAAAGAGGGGAGCACTGGCTTTACACATCTTGCATCCCCACGATTATGAGCTGGAGTAGCCCTGGCATGGTGTGGGATTATCCCACTTGTGGTGTGTGTAATGTTCCAAGAGGGAAAACTAGCTGGAGACATGGAGAGGGCACAGAGCCCTCCCTGCAGCAGGGCTGCCAGAATCCAAATTGCCTCTGCAAACTGCATTTATTTTTAACCAGGAGCTCCAAGGAGCAGCCTTGAGCCGTTCTCCAGGGAAGTCTCAGATGGGAAAAAAAAGGAACAAGCTGTTACATTCACCCCCTGGCAAAAGTTGAAAAGCTGAGCAACAGGAAACAGCTTCCATTGGAAGATGAGGATTTGCTCCAATCCAAAGGCTGTGCTCATTTCTTTTCATTGTTTTCCACCACTGAAAAATGCCAGAGGGTGAATGGCAGTCAAGAGCTCCTTCCTTTATTGTACCCGGACAAAGAGGTTTCTCCAGCAACAGCCTTCTCTGATTTATCATCAGAAAGAAAAAAGTCAAAATAACCGTGGATACCAGTTCATTCCAAATGACTGGGAAGGGAGGGAATATTTCCAAGTCCAAGGACAAAACTTGTATGTTTGCTCAAACCAAAGGCAGATTGGAGAGAAAACAAAGGCTTTGGAGTTGGGAATAAAGAGGGTTTGAAATGGTTTGATCTGCTCAAACTTCAGGGACAATTGCACGCATAATGTCTTGGTGAGAAAATCTCGCATTCCTAAGGATCAAACCTCAAGCACAGGCTGGAGTTACTCCACACAAACCCTTGCTGTTCATCACCTGGGCTTAGGCAACTCCTCAGCCCAGAGCAAAGGCACAATGCTGATGTTCCCTAAATGACTCCATGTGAGTCCAAGTTAGTCCCAGCATGTATTTAAACCCTTAAAAACCAAGGAAGAAAATATTTGTTTACCTAGGAAACACAATGGACCAAATTGAATGTTCCCAAGCCATGTGGGTAATTCCAGTGTCTTAAGTTTTCCTCCATTTCATTTGGCCTTTTCAAAGTTTTGGTTGCCCTTCCCACTTGTCCTGATCTGTTTAAAGCCCAACTTCAGCATTTTTTAAGTGTAAACTTTAAAAATATTTTTTGTTGCTGGATCTCTTCGCACCCACAAATATTTGATGGTGTCTTAGATCTCTGTATGCAACTGAGAAAGTGTGGTGGTCTGTTTACCCACTGCTTCTCTTACCCCATATTGTTACCCCCTGCTTTCCCTTGGTCCAGCCCTGGCCACTCCCTCTGGTTCTCCCTATTGGTTCCTGTACCCCAACTCCGCCCATGTACCGCCCCTGCAATCTGAGAAAACCCCCCTGTTCCCGAATCAGGAGGTCTCTCTGCCTCTGGGGGTCACTGGGACAAGATGTAACCATTAAAGGTCCTCTGAAGCCTCCATGAGGGTCCCTTCTCTGCCTCCTTTGCCGTCACTGGGTTGTAGAGCTGATAGCTGCCGGAGCAAGAGAGTGGAGCCGACCAAAGGACTACGGGAGGGTGAAATGGTCGCACTGCCCTAAGCAGCTCCGCTGAGCTCTCAGGGAAAGCTGCAGCTGAACTCTCAGGGAAAGCTGCAGCTTGCTAAACCAAACCTAGCACTGCACCAAGGATGCAATTCTCAAGAGGAATTTCTTCATGGAAAGGGTGGTCAGGAATGGGAAGGGGCTGCCCAGGGAGGTGGTGGAGTCCCCATCCGTGGAGGTGTTTGATAAATGACTGGATGTGGCACCCAGTGCTCTGGTCTGGTTGACAAGGTGGGGATTGACTGGACTCAATGATCCCAGAGGTCTTTTCCATCCATAATAAATCCATGATTCTATGCTGGAATAACCACTCTGAAGAGGAGACAACTCTAAGGAAGATGGCAGAGATCTTTAAAGAGCTGTATTGAAATTCTCCCATCATCTGAGAGGGTTTTTCCCTCTCTCCTGTCATTTTCCTAGAGTTCATCTAATTCTTCACACTTTATCCTGGAATCATTTACTCTGCCTTTGCAGTC
>NW_008246063.1:734964-754152 GCF_000691975.1 Corvus brachyrhynchos
TTTTCTGCTGGACTGCTTCAATATCAGAACACATCGGGAGGACTTTCCACCGAGCACAGAGGGCCTGGCCCTGGGCCAAGCCCCAGCTCCGAGGAGACCAAAGGGAGGACTCGAACACTTTCCCAGGTATTTTCTCCACAGTCAAAGATTTTATCATTTAGCATTATTTTCCTTTTCTCGTGTGTTTGTTAAATAAATAGTTTTTATCTCCTTCACTTTTCTTCAAGGAAAATTTATTCTTTCCCGAACCTGGTGGGGGAGGGGTGGTGACCTGCCTTCTCTCAGAGGGTATATTTCTAAATCTGGCCAAACTGGCACAAGGGCCAAAAAACAAATTCCTGTGGGAAGAAAAAACCAAACCCCTACTTCCTTCTCCTGTGGGAGAAGCTGGTACAGCCACTTCAAAATTCACGTGTGGTGTCCCCTGTGGAAATGACAGAAATTTTCTTCAGGGGAGGTTTAGACTGGGTATTAGGAAAAAGTTTTTCATGGAAAGGGTTGTCAAGCATTGGAACAAGATGCCCAAGGAAGTGGTGGACTCGCCATCCCTGGAAGAGTTCAAAAATTGTGTGGATGTGGCACTTGAGGCCAACTTTTCCAGCTTTTTCTATGTGACACAGACAAATCCATGCAAAATTCCGCAGCTGGGAGGAAATTCAGCAGAACTGTGTCAGCTCAAGGACCTTGTGAATGCATCAAAGGCATAAACTCGTAACCCAGCTCTCTTTTCCCTTTGCAGGTGTAATTTCAATAACATCAGAATTACGAAGCTGATGAACAAATCCATCATCTTCTCCCTCAAGTGTAGGTGACAACTGTAGTTGCAACAAAGCCACATTCTGAAGGACATTCAAGGAGCTGCTGCTGTGTTCCACATTTTCCAAACTCCAGTGCTGCCAGCAGTGGAAAAGGATTTGAATTGGTTTGATATTTTGAGAAAATAAGGACATTAATGGTGAAGAATTCACTGCCTCCAACTCAGTCCCAGAGGATCTACCATGTGCACAACCCCCTCTCTATAAATTCCTTTTTTTTTTCTCACCTTGTAGTGGAAATTCCAGCTGTGCTTGCATTTAGGAAATGCTTTTCCTCTGAATTTCAAAAGGATGGAAAAGAAACCAACAGGAGAAGAATGAGCCCCATAATCCCATCCCTGGAAAACTCCAAGCAGCTTTGGAGTAAGGACATCTGCTGTGCAGGCTAAACCATAAAAACAGTGCTGGGATTTGTGGAGAATTTTCTGCTGAACTGATCAGGGTTTAGTATTTGAATGGTTTAATATCCCATTGAATATCTTGTATTCCAAAAAACCATATTTATTGATTTATTAATAATTTGACCTTTTGTTTTTTTGTCAGGAGGGAAAGTGAGTTTGGAAGAAGTGTTTGGGCAATGCTTCAGCCACAAGTTGGGATTCTTGGTCTTGTCTGTGCAGGGCCAGGAGTTGGACTTGATGATCCTTGTGGGTCCCTTCCGACTATGATTCCATGAAATCCTCTTTGCACAAGTTGGTGACCAAATACCTTTAGGCCGCTAAACAGAGGAAAATACATAAAATGATGAGCTATAGATGAAACATGGAAGAATTATCCCTCCTTGAGGGATTTGCTTCCTCAAAATCCTATCCAGATGTCTGATGACATCCTTTAACTGTGGTTAAAGATCATGGAATCATGGTTTGGGTTTGAAAGGACCTTCAAGATCATCCAGTTCCAACCCCTGTCATGGGCAGGGAAACCTTCCACTAGCCCACGTTGCTCCAAGCCCTGTCCAACCTGGCCTTGGATACTTCCAGGGATGGGGCAGCCACAGCTTCTCTGAGCAACCTGTGATAGGGCCTCCCCACCCTCCCAGGGAAGAATTCCTTCCTCATATCCAATCTAAACGTGTTCCCTTTCAGTTTAAAGCCATCAGGGATTTATGCAACCAGACGCCACCTGACCCTTCTCAAGGTTTTAACTACTTTAGGGTCTTTAAATCCAGAGTCTTGGTGACACTTGCAGAGGAGGGTTTTGGGGGACATTATTCCAGGATACTGGCAACACTGTCTTTTATCTAATATCTTTTGATTCCCAGTGGAAATCTGCTTAATAAAATGTGGCAGGAGTCTGTCGACTCACTTTGCACCTTTATGTGAAGATCAATGTCTGATGGATCAGTGATGCAATGGAAGAAGGATGAAAGGAAATAAAAGAGAACAGAATTTAAAAAAGGAAAAAGAAGAAAGGGTAGTGATGAATCTCTTACAAATTCCCCCAAGCTCCAGGCAGTCAATAATTTGACGTGAGCTGTGCCTAGGGCAGGCTCATATTTTCAGACAGGATATTAAGACATGCAAGGAGGAAAAAGAGAAGCAAGGGTGAGTTTTGCAGATCCCATTGGGTGGTGGGGAAGTCCCAGACACATTGATGCCTCTCCCTCCCTTTTCCCTTTGTCTCCCAGATCAGATTAACCGCTTCCTTATTAACACTGGGAATATTTGTGTGTATTTTGCATTTGCTGCCAATCAAGAAATGAATCTGTCATCCAAACTCAGGAGAAGAGGGGCAGGGAAGACACACGGCTGCAAAATTAATTTGCACGAGAGTCTGAGTAGCAAGAAAAGTTGCCTTGGAGCTGCTCATTAACCAGGCTGATGACAAAGGGAAAATAAAAAGAAGGTGAGTTTTAAGGCAACTTTCCAGCCAAGGCACTCAAACATCCATTTCCATCTGCCCAGGATGAACAACTTTGCATGAATTAGGCTCATGTGCACCATATGTCTCTTTATTTCCATCTTTATCCTCCTTCCAAAGCTGTTTAAAGAAAAGATGCCAGGTTGGTGTTTTAGAGGTTCAGCAAGTTCAATGCCAGGAACAAAAAAGCAACAAGCTCAAAAAAACCCCCAAAAAGCCTCCTAGAAAAAAATAAGAATAAAACAACTCCCCTGCCTAATCACTCTCACTAAAGAATTTGCATAATTTGCCTCCACTTTCGATATTTCTGCTGGCAGTACCATCGTTGCAGCAAAGCAAGAGACAATTAATTACCAATATTCACTTTAACTGAATTTAAATAACAATTAGAAATGCATCAATTATCAGCAGACACAGGGATATAAACCAGAAACCAAGGGATGGGTGAACCAGGTCAGTGAGTCCTGAGTGTGCAGCCCAAAGGCAGGAACAGCTGTTTCCAAGCTATGAAAGACAATGTTTGTCTGCTCCTTTCCTGGAGATTTCTGTTCCTGGCTGGCGTTTGGCTCAGGGATTGCAGAAGACTGTCAGGAGGCAGCTTTGAGGCATCATCATCACTTCACTGGAAGTTAAATAGAGCACAAAGAAGCCCTTTGCACTTCATTTCTTCACCCTGAACTTTTGAAGATAAGGCACATGTGGACCTTGTGTGAAGTAACAACTTTTGTTTGTGATGAAATGGAGGAATCCACACAGGAAAGTGTCCTGAGTATCTGCCTTTGGGATGAAAAATAGGAAGGAAGGTGATGACAAAGATTTGGAAGCGAAGTGGCCTTGGGGAGCTGAGATCTGGTTCCTTACAAGTTTAAATGTGAGTTTTGTGCCATGAGGAGAAAGGAGCAGAGGAAGCAGAGTTTTCCTAGAGAAATCCGCAGGTAACGTTTAGATTCTGCATTTTATTGCCTTATCTTCATGAAAACTTCCCTAATTCGCTTTGGTTTTGGGAGAATCACAGAATGGAAGGGATCTTCAAGATTACCTCATTCCAACCCCTGCCATGGGCACGGAGACTTTCTGCTATCCCAGGTTCCTCCAAGCCCTGTCCAACCTGGCCTTGGACACTTCCAGGGATGGGCAGCCACAGCTTCTCTGGGCAGCCTGTGCCAGGGCCTCTGCACCCTCCCAGGGAAGAATTTTTTCTTAATATCCAATTTAAACCTGCTCTCTCTCAGGTGAAGCCATTCCCCCTTGTCCTGTCAATCCAATGGTCTCTCCTCATCTTTCTTGTCAGCTCCTTTCAGGTACTGGAAGGAATTTGAGCCTCATTTCTTGGTTCTGATTATAAAAATTTTTGTTGAGATGGACTCACTTGACTCATCTTGGTCCAGTTTCCCCTAAAATTCCAATCTCTGTAGAATCCCTCTGCCCTCCTCAGAGGCAATCATCACCTTGTAGAAGTGCTGTCAGCATTGATTTTATTCTTCTTCCCAAATCACTGAAAACAATGCCCAAAACTTCTTGCGGAACCTGCATCAGCGATGATTTTCCATTGACAAATACTTCCTGAGATCTGTTATTTGACCAGCTTTTAATTGATTTGATATTTATGTTTCTCTTTTATTTTTTCCCTTTTAATACGACTTCGGGAAATGAATCAAACCCTTTAGAAAAGTCTCACACTGAGGCTGTTCCCAGTACCACCAATCTTGTTATCTCCTCAGAAACATAATCAGGCTGGCTTGACAAGGCCCCCTTCCTTAAAACACCTTGACTGACATTAATTGTGTTCTGAGCCTCTGGTTCTTTATTGATTGCATCATTTAGCTTTTTTTCCCCCTGCTATTTTGTGTAGAATTGATGCTCAGGCTTAGAAACTGATAATTGCCATCAGCAGCTGCTAATTGCCATCTCATTCCTCCTGTCCCACATGACATCAGTTTAGGACTTTCATGGATCTTCTTGCCTGAACTGTGGCACTCTGATGAGCTTTATTTATTTATTTAATAGGTTGTGGAGCTAAATGGTCTTTAAGGTTTCTCCCAACCCAACCCATTCCATAGTCCCATGATTTAGCAACTGAATGATCACTGAGAGGTGTGGCCCTTCCTTTGCTCCCTCTCTCCATGAGGAATGGGCTGCTGGAAAGCCAAATCCCGAGTGAAGAGCAGGGAGTGCTGAGCTCCTACCTAGAAATTCCCCTTTATTCCATGAAAGGTGATATTTAGCCTGACTTAAGTTTTTTTATTGTTGCTTATACACAAGAAAAGCTCTTCCTTTGGACTTTTCTGTGTTATCCTCCTAGGATAAAGCTGGGGTATTTGTATTTGACTGTCCTGAACTGGTAGGAGTTCACAAAACCTGATTGTGGGCACTCTTGGAGGTGACTGCAGCTGTGCTTTGCCCAGTGGAGGATGGAGGAGAGTTTTAGATGATCTTTAAGGTCATTTCCAACCCATTCCGTGTTTCTCTGCTAAACTGCAGCAGTTTAACATCAGCGGAGTGCAGGAGGATGTGACAGAGCACAGATCAGCTGCTGGAATTTCTGCAGGGGCTTGTTAACAGCACAGCTGGCCCGTGACTGGGAAAGGGCCACCCCAGGACATGACAAATGAATTATCTCCTATTTTTCATTGAGCAGGAGGGGTTTTTTACCTCCTGGGCACTGGAGATGAGTTTTGATGTCAGAAGTGGCAGAACCCTGTAAGAGTGAGCTGCCCAGAGATCAGTAATTCCAGAAATCTGCAGTCCTGAGTGCTGAGCCTGCAATAACCAGCTTGGTGGGGGGGGTTTTGAACTTGTTTTATTTTGATTCGTATGTTTAACCACTCACTCGATTCATTATGAAGCATTGCTCATGGCTGGCTGCATTCCCAGCCTGGTTTCCCAGGGAAATGGAATACATGGGATACAACTTGGGAGCTGTTTGTCTCATCCCTTGTACCTGTTCATCCTCTTCACTGACCCAGAACAGGCAATAGAATTTGTTGGCCAAGGAAGCTGTTGCTGCCCCATCCCTGGAAATGTTCAAGGCCAGGTTGGATGGGGCTTGGAGCAACCTGGGATAGTAGAAGGTGTCCCTGCCCATGGCAAAGGGGTGGAATGAGAAGATTTTTAACATCCTTTCCAACCTAAACCATTCTGGGATTTTGTGAAAAGGAGTTTGAAGCCTTTAATGTGTGACTTGCTTGGTGAAACATCTGTCTGAGAGAGGAGAGCTATTGTCAGCATTGCAGGGAGGCAGAGCAGGCAGCCATGGGATGGAGGTGAAGGGAATACAGAAAGAAAGGAGGAGCTTGCAAGGCAGAGAAAGTCACAGGGAAATAGATTTGGGCAAATTTTGGATCATACTGGAGTGGGGGAATTATGGAATGGACTTGGAGAACTAAGAACCTGAGCTCTGGTACCTGAGCTGTAGCTCTGGGGGTTTGGGAAGAAGGGCAGGGAATCTCATTACATCATTAACAACTTGCCCAACTCCCCTATGGATTCTCATGCCTGATTTTCCACAGTCATTAATACCAGTTCACTTCCAGCATCTGCTTTTGGGCGCAGGATCTGATGTCCCTACACCACTTTTCCAGCTGCAGTGCACTTCTGGCAGCTGATATTTTCCAGGCAGGTGAAATTTCCCTTGTTTCCACCATTTTTTGCCTTTTCCAGCAGTGCATGCTGGTCAGACTGGGATTGATTATCAGGAATGGTCTGAAGAGGGAGGGAAAGTCAGGAAACTCCCTCGCTCCCCTCTGCTGCATCCATCACACACAAATCCAGGCACAAACAGCTTGTGCTGGCTCTTTGCACACCTGCAGCACATCCAGGCATGGATAAATCCCTGTTTCCTGCACCAACTCACCACTTATAGTTACACCAATGTGCTGCTCACAGCAGAAATGGAGATATCAGAGGCTTGGGCCTCCCCCTCACAGCCTGGAAAAATTCATCCTGGCTCCCTGCAATTTCACACCACAGACATTCTGTGCTTACAGCAAACTCAGAGCTTCTTACACACTGAAATATCCCTGTTTCCTCAAAATAGCCACACTTTTCCTTAAAGCCACTCATTCTGGACTTGCACGCCACCGATGGAGGTCTTTGAGCACTCTGTTTTCTTTGGATGGGTGTGAATCTTCATATTTAATATAAAATTTATTATGAAATCACAGAATCACAGAATGGTTTGGGTTGGAAGAGACCTGAAACTTCATTTTGTTCCACTCCCTGCCATGGTCCAGGTTGCTCCAAGCCCTCATGGCCTTGAACACTTTGAGGGATGGAGCATCCCTGGAATACCTAAAATAGACCCAAAAATATAATTTAAATATAGATACTACATTAATTTTTGAAGTAGCATTAGGTATTTCCACAAACCTCGCCTGTTTTTAAGTGCTGCAGACAAAGAAAACAGAGGCAGATCCCCTAAAATACACTCGCCAGGCATCTGCACACAACAGTTCCTGTGTGGGTGGATATGTGAGGAAAAATCAATTTTCTGGAGGTTTCCTGTGGTGCCTGTCACCCCTTCATCTTAATTAAACACAAAAAAATCCCTGCTCCACGTCCCATCCATCAGCCTGAAGACACAGTGACCGAGCTGGCGCTCCCCACGCCTCTGTCCTGCGGGCCAGGGAGGGCTGGAGGGATAAATTGCTCCGTGGTGACATCCTGATTTGGGCACACGTGGTCTCCCTGCATCCAGCTGAACAATATTCCCTGCTCCTCTCCGCATCTTTACAATTTCCTTGATTTTGGAATTTATATTTGCTTCTCTCTGTGTTTCTTAAAGTGGCTCTTTTTTCCTCTCTCACATTCAGGTCCAGACATGGGTTGTTGTCATCTGACCCCTCCTGGTCCCCAGCATCCCAAACACATGTTAATATCAAGGATGTCAGCAAGTGTGGAAAGGTCGGACAACCCCGCTGTTCCCATCAATTTTCGCACTTCTGAGGCTCAAAAGCAGCACCTACAAAAGACCTTTTCTAGTGCTGCTGTAAGAAAAACCTGCAAAGCTTCCAAAACAGGGGAGGGAGGGCAGCTCAGCAGGCACTGAGGGAAAAAAAGGGTCATCCAGGGGCAAAGTGCTGTGATCCAGGAGAGCTGAACACCTTTCCTGGCTGGATATTGATTTCTGTGCTTGTGCTTGAATCCAGACTTGTCTGGAGGAGCTCTGAGGGCAGCGTGGGGTTCTCCACTCCCCCAAGCCCTGGGCTGTGGTGAACGTGACCATGGCCAGGTGGGGAGACCTCAGATGTCCCTCTTTTGATGGAATTGGCTCTCTACAGGCAGGTAAAACTATCCAGGACTGCTTGTCTGCCTTGGGGATGAGTGAGACATTGCTCCATCCACAGGACAATCCCTCCTCACTTGGGATATAAAGTGGCTTTTCCCATCTACTGACTTGCTGGACCACAACCTCCTGAAATCAGAGGGGTGCAGGCCAGGTGTGTGTGAAGGGACAAGGTGACATTTTTATCAGTGGCAGGGCAGAGTGTGAGGCTTTTGTCCCTGAATTCCAGCAAGTTACAAAGAAATGAGCCTTCCAACAGGTAGCAAGTCAATAATATGGATAAAAAGCATGTGAGTCATCACACTTGGATATAAAAGCTCATTTCAAGCCTCCTTTTCATCTTCCAGGGGAGGATTGCACAGCACAGGGCTATCAGCTGACCACTGACCAAGTGTCTGCCCCTTCTCCCAAGTAGCAAGTGATGGGACAAGAGGAAATGGTTTCAGGTTGCCCAAGGGGAGGTTTGGATTGGTTAGAAGGGAAAACTTCTTCCCCAAAAGGGTTGTCATGGAAAACTTCTTCCCCTAAAGGGTTGTCAGGCATTGGAACAGGCTGCCCAGGGAAGTGGCTGAGTCACCATCCCTGGAGGGATTTCAAAGATGTGTGAATGTGACACCTGGGGACTTGAGTGGTGGGCTCGGCTGTGCTGGGGGAACAGTTGGACTCAATGATCTCAGAGGGCTTTTCCAATCTAAATGATGCTATGATTTGGAAAAATTTTTTCCCCAAAATGGTTGTCAAGCCCTGGAACAGGCTGCCCAGAGAAGTGGCTGAGTCACCATCCCTGGAGGGATTTAAAAGATGTGTAGGTGTGACATTTGGGGACATGGTTTAGTGGTGGCCTTGCCTGTGCTGGGTTAATGGTCCTTCCTTTGCTGACCTCCAAAGCTGGATTGAAGTGATTTGACCTCCTGGCACCTCCTCTGCTGCCAAGTTTCTCTCTGTTCTCACTCTGAATGTCACCAAGTGGTGACACTCGCCAGTGCTCAGCCAGTGCAGCAGAGTCTGGGTACCACGGGAGAAGGAGGCAGGAACGGGTTCACCTCCGCTGGACAAAAGAGGAAAGATGCAGGATTTGTACCAAAATGGATCATCCCAGAACAAAGGAAGAGCCAAAGAAGCAGGAGTAGCCTGAGGCCAAAATGTGCCATCAGATGTAAGAATGGAGCTGGGAAGGAGAGAGGGGAGGAGTGAAGGATCAGAGTCATTTTTGGAGAGATAGGGAAAAGCAAGAGAAGGATTGTAAAGAAAGCTTATCTTGTTCCTGCCTGTTCTCCCACTGCCGTTGGGATTATGCAAATGAATCATTCAAGTAGATTTCCCTGGTAATTAAAAACTCTGCTCTTTTTAATTAAACTTTCCCTCCAGACTGAGGGGTTTTTGTTTTTAGTTCCCCCTCGAGAAACTAATCTTTACAAGACTTTTCTTTTCCCTCCTCTCTTCTCTTCTTCTTGCTCTTTCTTTCCCTTCTCCCTCGCAATTGTCAAGGCCTGTCACAAACTGATCTGAGCACTGAGTTAAACAAGAATTTGCTGGAGAAAGCAACAGGAGAAAACTTTGAATCTGGGTTGAGGCAGCAAGTGGGAGTTGGACTTCAGAGCTTGAGAATGACTTTACGGACTTGTGCAAAGGAGCAGAAAGAAAATATCAGAGGAAATCCAAAGAAAGGCAGGATGGAAAAAAAAATTACAAGTTTGAGTGCTTCCAGCTCCTGAGATTTGGCTGGTAGGCGGTCTGCAAGGAGATATAATTAGTAGGAAAGTTGTAATGAACTCGAGGTGCTGGAATATTTAACTGCAGGTCATGAGAAATTGGCAGGGTTAAACCAGATGAACAATTACTGCACAGTATCACTTCAGAGAGTTTTCCTGCATTCCCAGCAACTGATGGAATCAGAGAATCATGGAATATCCTGAGCTGGAAGGGACCCACAAGGATCATTGAAGTCCATCTCCTGGCCCTTCACAGGACACCCCATGAATCCCACCACAGAGACAAGGTTTGCATTAAAGAGACTCAAATGCAATGCTGGATTCGTGTTCTCCTTTATCAATTTTCTTAGGATGTGTTTCAATGCAGGACGTGGGTGCCAGTGCTGTTGTCACTGTCACCACCATGTCCCATCCCTCTGAGGAATTTTTTCCCCTTCCCTTCTCTGGAGCAAACCCTTTGGAAATTGGAAGGGTGGAAAGGGAAAATGAAAGAAGAAAAGCAAGGAAAACAAAGAAGAAAAGCAAAGAAAACCCACAGGGCTCTGAGCAACCTGGTCTAGTGGAAGGTGTCCCTGCCCATGGCAGGGGTTTGGAATGAGATGGTCTTTAAAAGTCTCTTCCAAGCCAAACCATTCTGGGATTCTGTGATTTTCCACCTGGAGTCATCTGAGCTTTCAATTCCCATGAGGATCTGGTGAATTATGCAAGGCCTGAGACAGCTTTTCAAGAGCCTGATCCTATGAAAACAGTTCACTTTGTCAGCCTCTGATTCTGGAGTTTAGAGCCTGGTTTTGATCCTTGTACCCCTGTGAGCACCTTGGATGTTGGGAGAGAGGAGTGATAATCAGAGTGATCTAATTTGGATGTTTTCATTTGAGTACAATCAGTGAAGAGGAATCCAGTGGTCAGTGGTGGTCAGGGCTTGGTGGATCTCACCCTGAATGAAATTCCTGCCTTTGGTATCTGAGAATCACGGAATGGTTTGGGTTGGAAGGGACTTTCAAGATCATCCAGTTCCAGCCCCCTGCCATGGGCAGGGACACCTTCCACTATCCCAGGTTGCTCCAAGCCCCACCCAACCTGGCCTTGGACACTTCCAGGGATGGGGCAGCCACAGCTTCTCTGGGCAACCTGTGCCAGGGCCTCCCCAGCCTCCCAGGGAAGAATTTCTGTCTCATATCCAATCTAAACCTCCCCTCTTTCAAGCAAATTGCCCAGGATGCTTCATCTTGCAGTGGACTGGTGATTGTCCCCATGGCTGAAAAATAACCCCAGGGAGCTGGGCCAAACCCAGGCTGCCTAAACCCAGGCTGAGCTCTGCTGCCACAGCTCAGATTGGTGTAAAATCCCTCTCCACACAAATTCCTGAATCCCAGGTGACCTCCATGAATCTCTGCACCCCTCATGGGCAGCACATGGGGTGGGGTGAGTTGCTGGGTGGGCAATAACACATGACCCTGAACAAGGCAAGACCTTCTTGCAAATGTCCTGAGCTCTGCTCTGCTCTTGGAATTACAGCCTCTCTCTGGTGCCGAAGGAAGATCTATGGATCCCCATTCACAGCTGAGTATCCCCTAAGGAAGATACAGCATTTCCATTTACTGCCTCTTTAAATCTGCATCCTCTCGCCATCACAGGAATTTTAGCCTTGATGCTTTATCTTCACAACACAAAGGCTCCTGTTTTTAAGTGCTACACTTTTTTTTTTTTTTTTTAACCTTTTGGTAATGAATTTTCTGGTTTAATTTAATTTGATTTTTTTAACAATGCCTTAAGATGATGCAGATCAGGGAGTGTGTGTAAATGTACACAGACACGATGGGAAGTGGCAGATAAAGGCCAGTGGAGATCTGTGCTCCATGAATAAAATGTCTTTTCAGGATCAATCATAAAATCATAGACTGGTTTAGGATGGAAGGGACCTTAAAGATCATCTTGTTCCACCCCCCAGCCATGGGCAGAGACAGCTTCTACTAGACCAGAGTCCCATCCAGCCTGGATCATCAAATGCTTTCTAAAAGTTTGGAGTTGTCAAGTGTAAGAAAGCAGTGGGAGGTTAGAGTGAGATTGTCTTTTTAGTGTGGTGCAGAAAATCTTCAGCAGACTTCAGGGAGAAGTGAAATTCTGCTCCAGTCAAAGTCAAACAACAGAAAGAACACCATTTTCAGCAACAAATGTCAGGTATTGAAAAATTTCTTTACAATGTTGAAAAGGACAGAATGTTTCAGTCCTTCATCTGAAATTGCCTGTTTGGAATTTATCCCGTTCTTTTATCTGAAAAATTTATTTTAAGAACTGAAAAAAAACCCAAAAAACCCAACACAGAAATAAACGTCAAAAAGCAAAACACTGTGTTCTGATGTCACTGAAACAAACCTTTGCTTTCAGCTAAAGTTTTCTGTTCTGGTGCCTTTGTTCAAAGTTTTCAGCATTTCAGGGGCTGTTAAATTTCAAAATGGGAAAATGCAGTAAGGTCTGGAATTTCCCAGTAATCAGAAAGTCTGGTCCACTTTTAACTGAATCACTTCCCAGCTGCCAGTTTTATTCCCATCCACATCATGGATTATTTCTTCTGAACAGGTTTTCCTTGGGATTAATTAAAGGGGGTTTATCAAAAAAGAGGGAGAGTGATATTTTACATGGGCAGACAGTGACAGGACAAGAGAAAAGGTTTTAAAATGAAAGAGGAAAACTTAGATGGAAAATTGGGAAGAAATTCTTCTCTATGAGGGAGGTGAGACCCTGGCACAGGTTTCCCAGAGAAGCTGTGGCTGCCCCATCCCTGGCAGTGTCCAAGGCCAGGTTGGATGGGGCTTGGAGCAACCTGGGATAGTGGAAGGTGTCCCTGCCCATGGCAGGGGCTGGGAATTGGATGATTTTTAGGTCCCATCCAACCCAAACCAATCCAGAATTCTTTCTCTCTTGATCTTATGTCACCTCCTTGAGCCCAGACTTCAAGAAAAATCATCCTCTTTTTTTTTTCCTGTTCTGGCCTCTCTTGATTAACTCTTGTACATGATGTTCTCTGAGAGGTGCCTGCTACTTTCATGAGAAATGAACTGGAATAATTTATTCATTTGCATTCAGGCATTGCAATGGAGACAGGAGAGGCTGACAAATGGGTTCACACCGGCAGGTTAAACCCAGAACGAGAATAGGAAAAACCCAGGAAATGTTATTTTGCCAAGGGATCAGAGGAGATGAAGTCCAAGAGAGGAATCTCCTTCAAAAGGAGCAAAACCCCCTGTTCAAGTGTGACAGTAAATAACAAAACTAATTAATTGTGTGCAAAATAAGCGGAAAGGTTTTTCTCTCTTTCCCAAGAAGAAATCCTGGGTTCCCCTGTGAGGGCCACTGACTCTTAGGATGGGGGAATGTTACCAGGTCCTCTTTAACAAGGTCACTTCCTGGTTCTGAAGGTCGTGGCTGCCAGGGTTGCTGATGGCAGGAAAGCTGAAGCTGATTAGTTTGGGAGATTTTTCACTTGCAAACCCGTAACGCCGCCTTTTATTCCCATGAATGATTTAGGATTCTTGGATTTTAATTTGGCTTTTTTTTTTTTTTTTCTACCCAGTTTAAAGATTCAGGACCAGTGGCAGAGACAAATAATCAGCTGATTAATCTCATGGAAAATCTAAAGATTTTCATTTTTTCTTGTGACAAAATTGCTGCAGTTTGTGGGGTGCCATAACCCAAAGGAACTGACTTGGAAACTCAGAAAAAAAGGATTTAATTTCAGGTGTGATCTCCAGGGTTTGGGTCCCGCAGGATAACTCTGAGTGGATGAGGACAAAGAATCAGCCTGATGTAAATTTGGCAAATGAAGATTCTCAAGGGGCTGAAGCCTGTGGGGGACAGGCTGGGGGAGCTGGGATTGTCCAGCCTGGAGAAGAGAAGGCTCCAAGGAGACATTAAAACCATTCCAGTCATAAAGCAGCTCCAAGACACGTGGAGAGGGACATTGGATAAGGGGTGGAGTGGCAGGATAAGAGGGAGTGGCTTCCCACTGCCAGAGGGGAGGGATAGATGGGATATTGGAAAGAAATTCTTCCCTGGGAGGGCGGTGAGGCCCTGGCCCTGCTTTCCCAGAGAAGCTGTGGCTGCCCCTGGATCCCTGGAAGGGTCCCAGGCCAGGTTGGACCGGGCTTGGAGTGACCTGGGATAGTGGAAGGGGTCCCTGCCCATGGCAGGAGGTTGGAATTGGATGATCTCTGAGGTCCTTTCCAACCAAACCATTCCATGATTCCATGATTCCATGATTCCCTGATCTATCCACTGCCCACAGCTCTGGACACTCAAATATCTTTCTTGTGCCTTTAATTTCCTGGGATAAATGATGTCTGGTGCTCTTGTGCTGCTTTCTAACAACTCCAACCCCAGGATTCCCACTGGCACAATTCAAATTATAAATAGAATTCTAGGATGGTTTTTATGTTATTCTGCTGAATTTTTGTCATCTTTAATTTCATGTGGTTACCCTTAGTTACACAAACAAAGTTATTTTTTCCCCATAGAAGTGCCATGTATTGCTATTAATGAATCTTTTCCTCTGGGGGAGAATCAAACAGAGGGGATTTATTTTTTAAGCATTAAAACATTATCAAATTTTCATAACTAATAATTGCTTCGTATTTAAACAGTGCTGGAGCAAAAAGCAGGTACGGAGGAGTTCCATCCTCCAGCCACAACAGTGGGACATTAAGTCCTGATCTTCTTGCAAGGTCACACTACAGACACACATTACTGAAATTAGTGGGTCCTGAGGGTGCTTTTAGGATGCTGGGCTGGTGGTGCTTGAGCTTGGAAAATTAATGTAAAAGGAGGATCTGGAAGTGCTTCTCTATTCCCTGCTAAATAGTGACACTTCATTTTTTCCTTTCTAAAAGCTTTTCCTAGAAATCAGTGAGCTCGATCGATCTCCCCGTGAGGAACTTCTACGAGGTGGCAAAATTTGTGATTGCAAGGTCCAGCTTCTCGCAGGGACTGAGCAAAGGCGAAAGATGAGAACTTGCCCTTGGCAATGACTGGGATCAGACTCTGAGGGAATGCAATGAAAGGGGAATATTCCTGGCCCTGAAGGACTTTGCTGGGGGGAGGGAGGAAAGAGGACTCAAGCCTTTTGTCTCTCACAAGATATGTTGCAATAGGAAACAAAACCCTGTCAGTTTTGCCAAGCTTCTCCTCCTTTCTCCTTCTCCTTCTCCTTCTCCTTCTCCTTCTCCTTCCCTTTCCCCTTTTCCCTTTCCCCTTTCCCCTTTTCCCTTTTCCCTTCCCCTCCTCCTTCTCTGTTGGCTCCTTTTTTCCTTTCCCTCTTCCTCTCCCTTTTTTTTCCTGACTTGGATTCCTCTCCCAGCAGGAGCTTAGAGGGGGATTGACCACCGATTATTTTTTCTCCCTTGTTTTCTCTAGAAAGAAACTATTTCTCCAGTATTAATCTTCATCCGTAAACTTTCCTCAACAGTAACTGGGAGAGGATGAAAACTGCTTCCTCACAGACTCCGTACCATGGTTGTACTGTCCAGTGAGATGTTTCAAAGTGGTTTATATTGCTAAATTTTTGGCTGGATTCAAGTTTTTGTTTTGATTGCTGGGAAGAAACAGCTGCAGGAAAAGAGGATCCAGCTGTCTTCTGGTTCTCCATTTTATTTGGACAACGCTGGATTAACTCTGAAGTCCTGCACTGAATTCAGCAGCTCTTTTAAGTGTGTGTTTCTTTAGGACTCCTTTTCTTGAGAGGCCTCTCATTTTTCTCCCCAGAAAAGGCTCTTGGGCTGATCCCTGTGGAAATTCGATTTTTTCTGTGCTGGTTGGCATCAGGTCTGATACTAATAACTCAGAGCTGGACTCTCCTTGATTTCAAAGAGTCACTGCTTGAATGGCAGCTGCTCCTGGCTCTGATGTTACATCCCAGATGTGACATGCATAAAACCCACACTGGGATTGGATGAATCACTGGCTTTTATTCAGGAAACCATTAGGGGAGAGGTGGGAGATGCTTTTCTGTGCTACAGAGAGCAGGACCTTACTCACTGCACGTCCTCTGGCTGAACTAATGAATGAAACAGCCAGAAGTCAATAAATTGACTGCTACGAGCCCTGCCCTGACTTGTCCTTGCAGTGAGTTTAACTTTGGCTGTCTCTCGCCTATTCCCCAAAATTTTGTGCTAGGAAAACGTTCACACTGTGGAATAATTGAGACGGCAGTGGATAAATCTGGTCCGTGGGGATTTTACACAGCTGCTCTGAAGGATCTTCCCACCTCCAATCCCATCTGTGTCCTGCCAGTCAGTGGGGTGGGCACTGCCCAAAGCAGATGCTGGTGGTCCCATCCCCTGTGGAATTAGTGACGGCGCTGTCCTAGAAAGGTGATAAATCTATAATGTCCTCTCTAGCAGCAGGGAAAACAGTTTGGAGAGGAATTTGGTCTGTGCCGTGGGAAGCAGGATGCAGTATGAGCACAGCACAGATGATGGCAGCAAAGTATAAACCTGGGAAAATACCAATTGCATTTAATAAAGAGCAGAGAAACTTATTAAGAAGTTCCTAGGAAGCTGATCTTTGGGATCCCTACTGGAAATAAATCCTTCTGAATACACGTGCCTGCAGGACAGCAAATTTCCGTCATTGCAACAGAACCAAGAAAAATATTTTACAAGAAAATTACTTGCTTGTAACAGGAGCTCACAGTGGATAGAGAGGTGTAATTGTTCCCATGCTAATTAATACCGTTCTAACACAGTCCCCAAGGAACTCAGTCACATTTTCTTTTCTGTTGCTAGAAGCTTGTGACTGTCAAAATCCTCTTCCATAGAAGTTACAACTTTGGGAATACATCTGGGATCACTGGGAATGTGTTTATTCATGGACAATGGAGTAAATTGGTGGTGTTTCTTGCCTGGGTAATTTTTCCTGAGTTCCCCTGCATTGGAAGTGTTCAAGGCCAGGTTGGATGGGGGTTGGAGCAACCTGGGACAGTGGAAAGTGTCCCTGTCTGTAGCAAGGAGTTGGAACTGGATGTTCTTTAAGAATTTTTTGGGTAGGAAGGGGTCCTAAAGAACATCTTGTTCCAACCCCTGCCATGGGCAGGGACAACTTTCATGAGACCAGGTTGCTCCAGGACCCATCCAGCCTCGCCTTGGATACTTTCAGGGGTGGGACTTCTCTGGAGCACCTGTGCCAGGGCTTCACCACCCTCACCGGGAAGAATTTCTTCCTAATATCCAATCTAACCCTACCCTCCTTCAGCTTAAGGCCATTCCTCTTGTCCCATCTCTGAAAGTCCTTATCCAAAATCCCTCTCCAGCTTTTCAGGAGCCCCTTTAGGCAGGTGAAGGGGCTCTAAGATCTGCCTGGAGTCTTCTCTTCTCCACGCTGAACATCCCAGACTCTCCCAGCCTGCGAGAATTCAACAAACTCTGCTCCTCCAGCAGCACAACGTGACTGTGGCTATAATTTTCCAGACATGCAGAGCCTTTGGAGCAGTCATTCCCTGCTGGATCCGCAGTCCCGTGGCTCAGCAACCAGCACCAACTTCCCGAGCTCCACTAACAGATGTAACGAGCCGAGCCGCCCTGGAGCTGTCAAGTCACTTTGCATCTCCATGATGTGGGATCATCCGAGAGCTTGCTCAGTGCCTGGCAACCACAATAGGTGTTAAGAGCTGCCGTGAAAGGGCTGCTTAACTTGACAAGCAACAACACCACCCCGGCCGTTCTGTGTCTGTCACTGTCTGAATAAAACTTTTTGTCAACGGTGTGATTTCGGAACAAGTCGCCTGTGTCACCTGCTCAGAAGCAGAGCTGAGGGAAAGGCTGGGAGACAGCAAAATCCTGCTGGAACAGGAGCGGAGTCAGCCTCAATTTGGACAAGGTAGGGAAAAATCTGGGTGAGAATGAAAGCTTTTGGCAAAAAGTGAGAGTTGTGTTTGTATGGGATGGACTGGTCCAAGAGGAGCAAATGGCACCACTTTTCAGAGGAACAGATGGGTCTCATTAGTGACAGGGCACAGTGAGAGGGTGACACTGGCAGCGGGATGCTCAGCCCAACCTGTCCTCCCACATGGGATCATTCCTGGAATACCTCAGATCTGAGCTGCTCTGGCTGCTCCAAGGACCTCGGGGATTGCCCCAGAGCAGTCCAGGTCCACAGCTCAACATGTCAGGGGCCAGGTCTACAATGATAAAAGTTCCTATCTCTTATCTCCATTGACTCCAGACGAAGGCCACCCTCAGTCCTCAATGGTAGGTGAAGGTAGTCCTCGATTTAAAGTTGGTCTTGAGTCTCTCATTAATTTCAAGGCAACAGCTGAAGGCTAAGCCAAAGCAACTTTCCAACAGCCCTGTGGGTTCCTCATGGAGGAAAAAAACCAGAGTTCCTGATGGAACAATTGCACAGTGGTGGAAACTGGGCCAGCTGAGTGTTGTGTTCCCAGTAAGTCAGAGTCACAGAGCAGTTTGTGTTGGAAGGGACCTTAAAGATCATCTTGTTCTGAGCTCCTGTCATGGCCAGGGACACCTTCCACTATCCCAGGTTGCTCCAAGCCCCATCTAGCCTGGACTTGGATGCTTCCAGGGATGGGACAGCAACAGTTTCTCTGGGCAACCTGTCCAGGGTCTCACCACCCTCCCAGGGAAGAATTCCTTCCCAATATCCCATCTATCCCTGCCCTTTGTCAGCGGGAAGCCATTCCCTGTGTCCTGTCCCTCCATCCCTTGTCCAAAATCCCCTCTCCAGCTCTCCTGGAGCCCCTTTAGGCACTGGAAGGATTTCTAAGGTCTCCCTAGAGCCTTCTCTTCTCCAGGTGAACACCCCCAGCTCTCTCAGCCTGGCTCCAGAGCAGAGGGGCTCCAGCCCTTGGAGCATCTCTGGAGACTCCTCTGGACTTGCTCCAGCAGCTCCACAGCTTTCTGATGTGAAGACACCAGGGCTGGACGCTGTGTTCCATGTGGGGCATGACCAGAGTGGGTTGGGTGGGAAAATCCCCTCCCTCACCCTGCTGGTCCCATGTCCTTTAATGCAGCCCCTGACATGGTTGAAATTGGGTTAACTCCCATTCCAGCTGTCTCTGGGTTGCTGCAGGACATCTACAGCCTCCCTGCCTCCATCTCCCATCTGGAAAACAATGACACCCCCACTCCCCAGCCGTGTTCAGGTTGCAATCATTCCAAGGGACAAGTTTTTCCTACCGCAATCCCAGCTGAAGTTTCCAGGAGCCTCTGTCTGTCATACAAATATTTGTCAGGCAGTGTCAGAGGAAGGCAGAGCTGTGTTTAGGATTTGAAATTTGCATGGAAACACAAGCAGTGGTTAAAGCTGAGGACTCTCAAAATCCTGTCAGGATACTTCCAGCACTGCTAATGGTTCCCAGCTATTAAGGAATCTCTCTATCTGATCCAAGGCCCTGGATTTCCATATTACCAGAGAGGGAGATAAGCAAAATCTGTCTGAAGAGATTTTATCCAAACCCTTGAAGAAAAGAAGAAAAGAGACTCGAGGCCTTCTCATTTCCATGATGCTG
>NW_008246063.1:754217-755146 GCF_000691975.1 Corvus brachyrhynchos
AGGCCTTTGTCCCAAAATTCTGACTGGAACAGGACTTTCCTCTTGCGACTTAGGGAAGTAACTTCTGGGGATGGTGACATCTTTCACTTTATAGTGAACCATCTCTTCTCAGTTTTAGCAGAGTGACTGCTCCCAGCAGAGCTGGCTGGGGTGGAAGGTTGGGCTGCAGATTGTCTGGAGAAATTGTCGATGCTCCATCCCTGGAAGTGTTCAAGGTTGAGTTGGATGGGGCTTGGAGGAACCTGGTCTAGCAGAAGGTGTCCCTGCCCCTGGCAGAGGGGCAGAATGAGATGATTTTAAAGTCCTTTCCAAGCCAAACCATTCCATGATTTTATGATTCTCTACAAACCCAAGCTGTTTCTCAGAGCATCAGGAGCTTTTCCCACCCTGAGATCCAAAATGCCAGAGATGCAGCTCCTCTGTAGAACCAGCACTGGAACCCTGGATAGGAGAGGAGCTGCAGTTGGGTCATGGCCCTCCTGCTCTTGTGGATGAGATCCCCAGTCCTTTCCCTGTGGAAGAGATTTTCATGGCTGGGAGGTGGGAAAGCCCAAAGTTAGACCTGCTGCTGATGCTGTGAGTGTGTCCTCACCATCTGAGGTGGAAATCCCTGGAAATGAGAGACAGAGACGCCATCACCTTCCCTGAAATTCAATCTTTGGACTCATGTTTAGACCCCAGGGTCATTCCAAGAGTTTTAACTCTGAACAGATCTCAGCAAGTAAAGCAGGAATTTCCAAGACATTTAATCCCTGTTTTTGTACGGCCAGGAAACACTCATGGCTTTTCAAATCACTCCAAATACTTCTTTCTTTCATTATTTTTCACAAAAAGCCTGTGCTGAGAAACCAATGTATTACAGGGATCTGATGGATTGCTGAGTGTTTATGGAATGTCACCTAAAATAACTCACAGCAAAGAGGTGTTTG
>NW_008246063.1:755167-755520 GCF_000691975.1 Corvus brachyrhynchos
AGGAATTGCTTCACATTATTGCGCTGCTAGGAGATACAAATGGCAATCATTTAAACCAAATAAAAGCTTTAAATCACTTAACACATTTTCTTTTACTCCTTCGCATTATCTTTAAAGGCAAAAATGTCTGAAACATCCAGACTGGATTGGTTGTTCATTATTCCTGAGGAATAATCTTCAAGGCCAGGCTGGATGGGCTTGGAGCAACCTGGGATAGTGGAAGGTGTCCCTGCCCATGGCAGGGGGTTGGAATGAGGGAATCTTGAAGGTCCTTTCCAAGATAAACCATTCCATGATTCTATGCAGAGCTTTCTTTGAGCATTTCCATAAATTTAAACACACACACAGAAAGA
>NW_008246063.1:755549-770963 GCF_000691975.1 Corvus brachyrhynchos
AATAATAATAATAATAATAATAATAAAATAATGGATGGAACTTTTGGGACATTTTGCTCAGCTCTGGCCTTCTAGAAACACCAAGTGATGTCAGAGGGGAAGCCTTGGAAAGCCAGATTTCATGGAAGGGAAGATGAAGTTGAGAATGGGGTTATCAAAGATGGGCTCTTGGTATTCCCAGGCCTGTGGAAAAAGGTTTTTTGGATCAGGCACAAGATCTGGTCAGAGCAGGAAGGACTTTCCCTTTATAATTTCAGTCATCTCCATGTCACACTGACTTTTATCCTTACTTTCCATCCAGCCCAAACTAAAAATAACACAAAAGGCAAATGATAAAATAGTCCTTAAGTGCAAAGGCAGACTTAATCTCCAACCTCTTGCTTCGTTTAGTAATAGTGATATTTAACTTATATAAAATCTCTGACTAAACTGGGTGTGTTAAAATATAGAGAAAAAAATTCTCTCTGCAACCCTCCTCCTTTCCCAGCCCAGAGTTTGAGTCACAAGACCATTCATTTTTAGGTTCGTAGCCTGGAGTGTTCCTAGCTCCTCACAGAGTTTGCTGCATCTGTGAGAGGATAATTTTGCACCCCCAGAGAGGGCCTGTGAAGAGGAGCAGAGCCTAGTGCCAGCAACAGATGGGATCTCCTGGTGAAGGGCTCCAAACCTGTGTGATCCATGTGGATGGGAAGTTGGGATCACTGTGTTCTGCAGGGGGGGCTTGGCTGCTCTGGCAGCACAGTGTAGGGATAGGCTGGAATCGTTCCAGGAGAGGACCAGGAGGTGGTAAAAACACAGAGTGACGAGGTTCCATCTCTCAACGTGCCACAGTGCATGTGTGAGGCAAGAGGGAAGAGCTGGCAACAAAAAACCCCAAACAAACAAACCCAAAATGCCCCAAACAAACAAACAAACAAAAAGTGGAAAACCAGAGGAACACAACAAGGAACCCCAGCTAAGGTTCTCTTAAACATCAGGATTCACTGCATGAAGTCACATTTGTTTCATCTTTAGGGATTCAGGGTTGGAAGAAGTATGGAGATAAGGTGGCATTGATAAAGTGAAGAGAAAGAAATGAATTGAGGGGCTGGAGCATGTCCAGGGAAGGGAATGGACCTGGGGAAGGGTCTGGAGAACGAGGAGTGGCAGAGGGAGCTGGGGGTGCTCAGCCTGGGGAAAAGGAGACTCAGAGGGGACCTTATTACTCTCTACAAGTCCCTGAAATGAGATTGTATGGTCTCTTCTCCCAAGAAACAAGTGACAGGACAAGAGGAAATGGCCTCAAGTTGTGCCAGGGGAAGTTTAGTTGGATATCAGGAAAAATTTCTTCACCAAAAGGGTGGTCCAGGCCTGGCCTAGACTGCCCAGCTATTGGATTTGAGGGCGCCAGGACATCTACTTGGGCAAAAACCCCAAACCTAGTTTATACATTCTCAGATAGAAATGTTTGAATTTAGATCTCTGTAGAACTGGGATGAAATGTTTCCATTTTAAGTGGAAATGAAACTGTTTCAGAGTGAATTATCCCAGAGAAATTTTATTTTCAAGTCCCATTGCCTCTAATTTCCCTCGTGCTCTCCCTGTCGGCGTTTTCAGCGAGCAAACAGGATGGGGAGCCTGGACAGGCATTTTAGGAGCTTTTTTATTATTTTATTCCGTTATCAGGCTCACATACAGGGTTGAGACAGAGACGGTACAAAGCTCACACCATCACAGGCATCCAGACTTCCTTGTGACAGAGCATTCTTAAAAGCTTCTTAGCCAATTAGCATGCTTCTAAAATTTACAGACAACTGTTTTAACCAATCCTCAACAGCGCACCTACAACTGTTGTATACAATACTTGCTTGTTATGCCTTATATAATATGCACAATATTCCATTATTAGGCTTAAACTTATCTATCTTGCTAAGCATACTTTTTGCAACTTCAAAACCTATCTCAGCCAAACCTAGAAACTCTAACCATTGTTTTAATGTCCTTCCTTGCTATATAATTGTATCCTCTTCTATCTTCAAGTTTTCGCAGCTAGAGCTGATTCTTAAATTCTTTTGCTTTATTTCTAAAACCTGCTTTTTTCTCACACCTAAGAGCTTTTCCACCTTTTTGTGTTTCCTGCACTCCCCAGTTAGTGCTCCCCATGATGGCCTCTCCCTGAGTCACTGCAATCTTCCAGGAGATCTGCAGATGCACATGTGAGCTTAAAAAAGCTCAGGGAGAGCATTGGTGAGGACATCTGGGGCTTGTTACAGAGATATTCCCTCTCCTGGTGTTTCTGCTCACTCCATGTCAGTCCAAAACTTGGGTTGAGGATGGAATTCATCGTGAATTTTTTGTTCAGGCCTTTTCTGTTCAAACTTGTCCATCAAAATCCACGTTAATGATGGGTTTAGTTTTGTAAAAATTGTGTGGTTGAGTGTTCAAGACATCTGAGAGAGGGAAGAGCCCATTCCAACTCCCAATGCTCGGATTTCACAAATCTGCTATGAAAACCTTCATCTCCCACCCCCTCCACCTGTTTCTGTGGATCAATCCCAAGGGAATCCCTCTTAGCAGACCTAATGATTAGGGCAAGGCCAGAAAACAAAAGGATTTGTCAATTCTTTGACGTCAAAGCACTGAGATATCAAAGGAACTAAAGCACCTACAGACACAGAGACAATTTTTGAAGAGGCCTCCTGGGTCTACATATTTGTCTTGGCTTCTTTTTTTCATTTGATAAAAAAGATGTGTTTTGATCCCAATAACCCAGAGCTGTTCTCCAGAATTTTAATTCAGATTACCAGGCTCTACAAAGAGTTGAGAGTCATTGTCTGGATAGGGACATAATCCCAAACCCTCTGGAAAACCAGAGGTGGGAAAGTTTGGCTGTTGGTTTGATCTGTGTCATCAGCAAGTCCAGAGTGACCATGAGGAGTTAGACAAGAACGTCTGGACAGGGTCAGCATAAAGTCCCTATAAAGTGATATCAAATATTCACAGGAATTAGGAGAATGTGCATAAGAAAAGCTGTAACAGGGTGAGTATCATCGAATCCCAGAATGGTTTGGGATAGAAGGCACCTTCAAGATCATCCAGTTCCAACCCCCTGCCATGGGCAGGGACACCTTCCCCTGGACCAGGTTGCTCCAAGCCCATGCAGCCTGGCTTTGAACACTGCCAGGGATGGGAATGTAGTGATATATTCCCCTAAAGTACTTGTCCCACCTCAGGACATCGTGGTCCAGGGTATTTTAACACAGATGAGAGATTTTTGTGTTGTATATTCCTGTATTTATATCTCCTCCCTTCCTCTCCCAGGAATTTATCCCGTTTTTAATGACTTTAAATGGATGAAATATCCTGTGGCAAGAATTCCACAGCTTCCCTGTGTGCTGTGTCAGGAAATGGCCACTTTGTGCCAGAGGAATTCTCTTTGTGTGATAAGTCTGGATGTAGTTTTTAGGTCACAGGGATCATCCATTTGAATATAAAGCAGTGCTTGGGTATTCCTTATTTATTCCTCTTTCTATTCCAGTTCCTGGATGC
The DNA here is from genome assembly GCF_000691975.1 of Corvus brachyrhynchos. Lineage (NCBI taxonomy): Eukaryota > Metazoa > Chordata > Aves > Passeriformes > Corvidae > Corvus > Corvus brachyrhynchos. Next base: position 759,078 of record NW_008246063.1, read on the forward strand.
TTAGCCATGGGTCAAAGCCCTGTTGTGCTGAGCACTGTGGAAATACAAAAATTTGTCCTTCAGCAGAACAAAACACAATATCTGCAGGACTTCTCCTTGGCACTGCTCCAAAGGCTGGACAAAGGAGCTGTCTTTGCAGAAAATCATGGAATCATCTGCTCCAGGTCATGCTGGCAGACTCAGGAATAAACCTGGGGAGCTTGCTCTCCACCAGCCTTTGCTATCCCTGCTGAGAGACCACAGATATTCCTTATAAATAAGGAAACATCAAGGCTGGAAGCTCTCAATTCTCACCTTGCACTCTCAGACTCCTCAGCATTTCCCACAGTCTGGGGTGGGTTATTAATATCGGCATCCCAATTAATAAATAACACCCAGCACTAAATAATTAAATGGGGGAAAATAAATTATTATTTGTTTACCTTCCTTCAATCGGACACTTGGGATTGAAGACACGCACGTGCGCTTGGATTACTATTGTGTGTTAAAATCAACCAGAACTGGAAGAGTTCTACAGCGGAATCAAGGAAAAATATTACTTAATATGAACCTGGTCAGTTTGGGCAGATTCACCTCAGGAACAGAGAACAGTCCTGCACTGATTAATTTCATATCACAGACAGAGACTTCTTAAGAAACCATGGAATCATGGAATGGTTTGGGTGAAATGGACTTTAAGGATCATCTTGTTCCAATCCCCTGCCATGGGCAGGGATGCCCCACACAATCCCAGGTTGCTCCAAGCCCTGTCCAGCCTGGCCTGGGACACTTCCAGGGATGGGGCAGCCACAGCTTCTCTGGGAAACCTCTGCCAGGGTCTCACCACCTTCACAGGGAGGAATTTCTTCCCAATATCCAACCTAAATCTACCCTTCTTCAATTTAAAGCCATTCCCCCTTGTCCTGTTCCTCCATCTCTTGTCCAAAGTCCCTCTCCAGCTCTCTTGGAGCTGCTTTAGGCACTGGAAGATGTTCTAAGGTCTCTCTGGACCCTCTTTTCTCCAGGCTGGACATTCCCAGCTCTCCCAGCCTGGCTCCAGAGGTCCAGCCCTGGGACCATCTTTATGGCTCCTCTGGACTTGCTCCAGCAGCTCCACATCCCTCTGATGTTGGACTCCAGAGCTGGATTCTGTGCTTCAAGTGGGATCTCATGCGGGTGGAGTAGAAGGGAAGAATCTTCAAACAGGTGGCAAAGAATTTTGTGGATCAGGAACTTCCCTTGCATCTAAAGTTTCCACCACTAAGATGAAGGCAATGATCCTCTTGGGTAGATAAATTCCTTGATAATTGTTGCATCCTTTTATTCTACAGAGCAGAAGATGCCTGAAACAGAACTTTTTTTTTTTTTTCCTAGTTTCTGTATGAAAAAAATGAATTATTGTGTAATATTGACACTGTGTGGGGTATAAAGCCATGGACACACACCTGCGATTCTCCAGTGGATTTATGGCAGAATTCCAGACTAAAGCTGACTCACACCTGGATCTGGGGACAAGTGGTAAACTCCTCATCTAGCTGCATCTGTCAGAGCCGGACACCTTTCTCTGCTATCCAGGCAGAAAAACTTTCTAACAACATCTGCCAAGTTGGAGCAGGGAAAGTCTCCGTTTGTTTTTGGATGATTTGCCAGTGGAATAAAATGCAGCCATGACTTGTTTGACTACAGTGCAGACTTAGTGAGAAATGAATGGAAAATGGGATGGAATTGTGCTATAAAACTACAACACTGTGGACTCCGTTTTGCCTGCAGGGTTTTTTCCAAAAGAGAAAGAGCAGAGCAGAATCTTCCTGACATTTTTAATGGGCAATGGTCATTAGAGCCTTTCTCCTTGGGTGGACAATTAACCTCTCACTTTATGGAAGGTGAAAATGGTCATTCTTGATTTCAAGCATAAAATTTGTCTTGCATTAAAGGGGGAAAATAAATCCTACAGAGCACAGAACAAAATAATCAGGATGAATAAAGATCTGAGAGGAATTGCTCTGCCAAATGATGATGGGACTCAACCAAAGATATCTAAACAGGTTAAAAAGAAAATTAGTTTTAATTCCTTTCCCAACTGTCAGCATTGTCTGCTGCATATTTGAGTCCTGAATACTCATGAACAAAGCTCCTAAATTTAGCTGTCACCCAATTATGGGTAGATTCCAGGTAGCAAACAGCAAAGTCAGGTTAAGTTGCTTTGCATCTGTGACCTGAAAGCAGCAGAGGGTAATCACTGTCACTTAATGACAGAGCTGATGATGGAAATCTAAAATCCCTTCCAGAAATGGAGCTCACATTCACAGTGGCTCCCTAAATTACCAAAATTTGGGCTTTCCTGCAGAGAAAGGGAGGCAAATTTGCCAGGCGAGGCTGCTCTGAAACTGTTCTGAGGCAAATTTCTGTGGAAAGCTAAAAATGAGCTGATGCTTTATCTCCTCCAGAGATTCTCTTCCTAATCCTTTCCCTTATCAGGAGCAAGTTTCCTATCAGCTCTCTACAAGGACATTAGTAAAGAGAGAAGAGAGAGCTCAGAGCTCCAAACAATCCAGGCTGGAAGTGCATCCAGTTCCCAACAGCTCTGTATTTTATGCATCCCTTAGAGGCCAACCTGCACCTTCCTCCAAGATGTAATTAAGGTCCCCTTTGTCCCTTGCTCTCTTTCTCCTCCAGAGAGAACAAGGCTGGAGCAAGACAACAATTTCACATTTCTACACCAACTTCTTCCCTTCTCACTTCTGTGAATTTCACAGAAACATGGAATGGTTTGGGTTGGAAGATCATTTCATTCCATGGGCAGGGACACCTTCCACTAGCCCACGTTGCTCCAAGCCCTGTCCAACCTGGCCTTGGACACTTCCAGGGATGGGGCAGTCACAGCTTCTCTGGGCAACCTCTGCCAGGGCCTCACCACCCTCACATAGAAGAATTTCTTCCCCATACCTCATCTAAACCCATCCTCTGTGAGTTTAAAGCCATTCCCCCTTGTCCTATTGATGACTTTTCCTGGTCTTAAAATCAAGAATCAAACATGGTTAGAAGGGAAAAAGGGATTTTACCTTTGTATTTATTTTAAGGATCCTTAGATGCACACATCCAGGTGGAATGCACTGCAATGCACCCTGCAATGCACACCCACCATAGATCTGGTATAACATTATAGGTGTTACTAATTAGCACATCTATCAAAGATTCCCCAATGAGAGGCTCGAGTGAGCCCCCCTCCCCAAGGAACCTTCCCTTGGATGGTTCTTTCTTCATTTACAAAATGTGTCCTGGAGAGGACCTTGGTGTCTGGGGCTTTCTGATCCCTAACTACGAAGCTTCTAAGAAGTTTATTCTCCTAGCTTGACAAAATAAGTCTAAGAATGTAGGCTAAAAGCCACTAAGAATACAAAAGCTATAAGAAGTTATATAAAAGGGGTATAAAAGAAAAGGCAAAAAATCATCATGACATCACAATCACTCCATCCCTTGTCCCAAGTGCCTCTCCAGCTCTCTTGGAGCCCCTTCAGGCACTGGAAGGGGCTCTGAGGTCTCCCTGGAGCCTTCTCTTCTCCAGGCTGGACATTCCCTTCTCTCCCAGCCTGGCTCCAGAGCAGAGGGGCTCCAGCCCTTGGAGAATTTCTGTGGCTTCCTCTGAACCCTCTCCAAGAAATATACATGATATCTCCAACAGCAATACATGAAATCCTGAGACAGTCTTGACTGAATTTGGGGAAGAAGGTGGAAATCCCAGGGTTATTTCGATGACTCTGGGGTGTGACAGCAGGTTTGGCCATTCCCTGTGGGGTAAAATCCTCTTTCTTGTGTGAAAGAAAATATCAGTCACACAACTCCTGGTGTGAATAACTCCATGCCAGGATGGTGTGACTAAGAGCTGTTCTCTCCCTTTCACAGTACATATATTTAGAGCTCTGTGTGCATCTCTATCTATATCTATATCATATAGATCAGTATCTATAGCTACATCTATCCATATCTATATGACAGAATCTGGCCTGGGTTGGAAGGGATTCAGTTCCAACACCTTCCACTATCCCAGGTTGCTCCAAGCCCCGTCCAACCTGGCCTGGGACACTTCCAGAGATGAGCCAGCCACAGCTTCTCTGGGCAACCTGTGCCAGGGCCTCCCCACCCTCACAGGGAGGAGTTTTTTCCTAATATCTGATCTAAACCTACTCTGTCAGTTTGAAGCCATTCTCCCTTGTCCTAGCACTCCATGCTCTTGTGAATAGTCCCTCTCCATCTTCCTTACCATCTCTTTCAGGTCCTGGAAGGCCACAATTTGGTCACCCCAAAGCTTCTCTCTCCAGGCTGAACAATCCTGATTCTCCCACCTTTTCTTCACAGCAGAGCTGCTCCATCCCTCTGATCATCCTGGTCGCCTCCTCTGGACTGGCTCCCACAGCTCCATGTCCTTCCTTTGCTGGGATCCCAGAGCTGGAGGCAGCTCTGAAGGTGGGGTCTCACCTGAGCAGAGCAGAGGGGCAGAATTCCCCCCTTTCCTGCTGCCCAAGCTGTGAGATGAGCCCAGGACATGATCAAATTTCTGGGATTGGAGCACACATGGCTGGGGCATGTCCAGCCTCTCACCCACCAGCACCCCCAAGTCCTTCTCGCCAGGGCTGCTCCATCTGCTCATCCCCAGCCTGGATTGATCCTGGGATTGACCCTGACCCAGGAGCAGCACCAGCACTTGGTCTTGTTAATAAAAGCTTAATACAAACACAACATTAATACAAATACCTGATTAATATTGATACAGTAGACAAATAAAATACTCATTTTTTAATGCAAGCCTATTTACGCTGCACCTCTTTCTTTGTCCTAAGAATGGAGACGCATTCCTGTTAAATCCTTCTAGACCCTCTTTTTGCAGCATTTCAAGAGCAAAAATTTGGAATTTTCTCCTTCATGTCTCCTGTAAACCATGACCTGAAAGGCATCCCCTGACAAAGCAAACACACACCAACTTTTTTTTTTCTCTGTCCAAACTGCTATCCCAGAGTTTGGAGGGTGAAAATCCTCTCTACAGCCAGCCCCAGAAAAGGTTACAAAAAAAAAGTGGCTTTCTGTTGCAAGCTTCACTCCATGAATTATCTTTTGACAGAAATAATTTGAAAACAAAAAAGAACCCAACAATCCAACAGAGTGACTTAAAGAACACTGTGTTGTGTAAATAATGAGAGAAGCAAATGCCCTTGAACAGGGTCTCACCTGCCTGTACCTTGCTGAGGCTTTAGCTGGAGTCAATGTGGGTTTAATTAACACCTTCCTCAGCCCAAAATCACCACATTGTTCTCAGAGACAGAGTGACACCCAGGTGAGAGTCTCCAGATTTTGTTGTGCCTTTAGAGCCTCGGTTAATCCAGGTTTTCTTCCATCGCCTGGCACAGCAGGCTGCTAACGCTGCTCTGCTTGAAGCAGAGTGCCTGGTGACAGCCCTGATCACACCAGGGCCTCCCAGATGTGCCCGGAGTCTCGGGAACCCCAGGACACGGCTGTGCTTGCAAATGGCATCCAGTGGCTTTGCTGGATCTGTGCCTCTGCTCCTCCTCAATGCCAGCGGCACAGGAGGGAATTTCTCCTCTGGATGCCCTCGCAAAATTTTAATGACAGGCAAGAGCACAAAGTTTGCAACATTGGAATGGAATTGGAGCCTTTTGGAAAGCGAGGGAGGGCAGCAGGATCCGGATGCTGGAGGATCCTTGGCTGAACGCGGAGGGCTTTTCCTTTAAACAAATCCTCTTCTTATCTCCCATTTTCCTGCAAGGTTTGGAAAGGGATTAGACTTTTGATGTTGGCCCTGCCGTCACCTGGGAGCTGGCTCACCCCTTATCCATTTTGCTCCATGTTTTAGGATTTGGTTTTGCTGTGGGATCCATCCCCTGACTGCCTGCCCTGCTTAGTGGGGCAATGGGAAGGACATTGGACACAGGATGGTCCTTCCTACCCGTGCACAGGGTTTTAAACATATTTAACATCTGCAGTCACAGAGATCCCGGCTGGATCATTCATCTCTAGATAGGAACAAACAAAAACCAGGATTGGAACTAAATTATCCCTAAAGTCCCTTCCAGCTCGATCCAATCTCTGCTTCTGCAATTCTTAATTGTTTTCAGACCTTTCAGGAATCCGCCTTCCATCACAATTTCCATAGGAGACAGGTTCAGACTGTGACCTCCAACAAGTCTAAAACATTTTAAGGTGGAAACTTTGCTTTTTTTTAAGGGCAATGTGTGATTTGCCATTTATTTTCAGTAGATGCAGGATTTTACCAGCTGATTTCAGCTTCCAGCAGACTGAGTCATCTCCCCAAGATCATCTTAGAGATTTTAATTTCTGAAGGGTGAAGAACTGAGATAAACAGGGAGTCTTGGAAGCCAGATGTTGCATTAAAATTGTGGAATTAACCCAGGTGCAGTCAGCTTAACTCTGACCCTTTCCCATTTCTCACAGTCCTGTAGATTTTGTGTTTAAGAACCAAGCTTTAGGATGTCATTTTCAGAACGGATGACTGCCAGTCCAAGTGTGCTGTGCTATTTTTATGGCATTTTTAGCATAATAACATATTCTGTTCAAAGCTGGTGATGTATGAACATAAATATATCTTATTTGCCCATTAACATTAGACAGGAAAAGTCATTCTTTGTGCAACATCTGTAATGTGATCATTTCAATTTTATCTTCTCCCTTTAGGTGCCTGAGCAATAAACCTTGAAAGACATCATTTATGGAATTTGGTGCAATACCATCACTGTTATTACAGAACCAGGATTTTTCCACTCATTCAAAGAACTTCTAAAAGTTTTTTGGGTTTTTTTTCTTTTTTATTGTCCTTCTAGGATTTTGAAGTGGGAAGACTCTGGTGTGTTTCAGAGAATCATGGAATGGTTTGGGTGGGAAGAGACCTCAAAGATCATCTCATTCCAACCCCTGCAATGGGCAGGGACATCTTCCACTGTCCCAGGTTGCTCCAAGACATATCCAGACTGGCCTTGGACACTTCCAGGGATGAGGCAGCCACAGCTTTTCTGGGCAAACCTGTGCCAGGGCCTCACCACCCTCACGGGGAAGAAATTTTTTCCCAGTGTGCAATCTAAACCTACTTTCTGTCAGTTTGAAGCCATTCCCCCTTATCCTGTCAATCCAGGCTCCTGTAAATAATCTCCCTCTTTTTGCAAGGAGAAATCTTGCTCCAAGAGAGAGGGAAGGCATCATTTCCATGATTTTGGGTTGCATTTTTGAATGAATGCGCATCATGGCCTTGAGCATCATGAACAGAAATTAAGACTTTACTAACAAAGAGCAGACTTGTCCTGACTTGAGACAGTAGAAAATCCAGCCCTAAAAATTCACACACTACATTGGGATGAATAAATAAAACATATTTGGGGTGATTTTTTTGGCTCCAGGATCCTCTGAAACAGCATGGATTACATCCAGGGGTGAGACCTCTTGTCCCCATCCTCATGAAAGAGGGAAGGAGCACTGCTCATTGCACCTGCTGGGAAGAGCCCCTGGCTTGTGCTGTGTCCAGATCATGACAAAAAACATCTGACCTGTTAAGAAGGAATTCTTGACTGAGAAGGTTGTGAAACACTGGAATTGGCTGCCCAGAGAAGCTGTGGCTGCCCCATCCCTGGGAATGTTCAAGGCCAGGTTGGACAGGGCTTGGGGCAACCTGGGATAGTGAGTGGTTTCTCTGCCCGTGGCAGGGGGTGGAACGAGATGAGCTTTAAGATCTCTTCCAACCCAAACCATTCCATGATTCCACCCCCAGTAGGTTTGACCTTTTAATTATTAACACAAGTTCACCTACGAAAACTCTCACTTCATCTGAAGGTTCTTATCTGTTCTTCATGTCCTGTGCAAGACTCGCGGCTGCGCAGCCCAGTCACCAAAAAATCAGTGTTTAAGTGGAAGCAAATATGAAAATGATTGCTACTGTAAGGCAGGGAATAAAAGACAGAGGAGGAATGTCTTTTCTAGTGATAACATGTGAATAAATCCCTGTGGCTTATTTTGATATCGTTGACATTTTTCATAAAGACATTCTCCAAGGAGCCAAAGACATCTGTCAGCACAGAGTGAAGTGTGTACAAATGAAGCACAAATCCACCCTCCTGAGGAATGATAGAGGTGTCGATAATTTCAGTAGCTGGGAGGGAGCAATTCTGATGCAAAACCTGGAGGAGTGAATCCCAGCTTGAAGGGATTTTTAGGTCAAAATATGATCACAGTGACGCAATCATGGAACGGCATCACCCTGCGCAAGGAAAGCTGCAATCCTTGGAAATGCACCAGGCGTGTGGAAAAGAGAGGAGAATTCAGGATATGGCATCATGCCTGGTTTCTGCTGTGTTTCTAAAAATTTGTCTTGCAGGTCTCTCTTGGAAAAACAGTAAATTTAAAAAGGATTTTATTGTTTTTTTAAAAGATGATGTCAGTCAGTAAAGCTGCAGAGAGCACCTGGTTCCTGGTGAAGTGAAAAGAAATGGATCCATTAGGAATCATTCACTGGGAATGCCAGAAAAGCAGGGCAGGGATTGTCCCTCTGTGCTGGGCACTGCTGAAGCACCTTGAGTGCTGTGTCCAGTTCTGACCCCTCATGAGAAGAGGGGCTGGAAAGGGTCTGGAGCACCAGGAACAGCTGAGGGAGCTGGTGGGGCTCAGCCTGGAGAAAAGGAGGTTCACGGGGGACCTTCTGGGTCTCCACAACTCCCCAAAAGGAGGGTGCAGCCAGGTGGGGGTCAGGCTTTGCTGCCAGGGAACAAGGGACAGGATGAGAGGAAATGGCCTAAAATCTCATTCAGGTTGGGCATCAGGAGGAATTTCTTCATGGAAAGGGTTTCCAGGCATTGGAGGGGCTGCCCAGGGAAGTCTGGAGTCCCCATTCCTGGAGGTGTCCAAGAACTGACTGGACATGGCACTCAGTGCTCTGGTCTGGTGACAAGGTGGGGATCAGTCACAGGTTGACCTTGATAGTCTTAAGAGTTCTTTTTCAACCTAAATAATTCAATCTGTGATACTAAATTAAATGTCTCTATGAACCTGTCTCTGGCACTCACAGCGATTTTTAGCCTGTCTGTCCATCTATTTTTCCAAAGCAGACATTTGAAGGTAACCTAGAAAACAAAGCTCCAGGACAGCGACCTTGACTGCAAACATCAGCTGTAAAATATTTCGGGGCTGTTAACTGGGAAATATTAAACTGCCCTGGGGCAGTGTTGGAGGTGGACGCTGCCCTCACATTAACCCAAGAGCAGTGCTGAGTCACACCTGGAGTACTGCAAAACTCAGATTATCTTTTACATCCTCCAGAAAATACTTGGGAATTTTGTTTCCTTTAGTGCAAATCCTGGCACAAACGTGCCAGGCAGTGAAACTCCCGCTACAACCCTTGGGAGATTTTATCGTGGTGTAGAAGGTTCTTTTCCGTTCTGATGAGTCACAACTTGGGGCTCTGTGTGGCTGGGGAGGGTTACATCCTGCAGGGATATGTCTCCCAGGGCCGATCATCCATCTGGGATAACTCAGGGAAATGGGAAATGTTGGTGTTCAGCCACCAGAACTGATCCTTTGCTTCCCAAAGTTGCAGGAGGGTCTCACTGGCTGCAGGGTAAGGCCTCCAGGACAGTGTCCCTTGGACATGTTTGGTTTTAGGGGATTAACCACCATGCTGGGATCACAGTGGGAATACAGGCAGATTCTGAGCGTTTTTGAAGGAGAAACTTTTTTTCTTGATCTTGGCATTGAGATCTTCAGCCAGGGGATGGAAGACATTGGAGTAATTGGGAGAGCAGTTACCAGCAGGTCCCAACAGGCACCAGTTCTAAGGAAGAGAATACAAGAGAGGGATCTCAGGGCTGGAATTGTGGTTTTTTTCTGGCTCACTTTGTTCTTTTCCATATTATTATCCTCTCCTTTCCTTTAAAATCAACCCCATCCTGGCATACAAGGGGTAATATCCTATTGATTCACCTTTTTGTGGAGAATCTGCATCAAAAAGGGCCATAGGAGAGCTTAAAAAGATCATTTAACCCCTATTCCACATCAACATGGAGCATCACCCAGCAAAAGGAGCCCCTGTGGACAAAAATTCATACGGTGTTCCCTTCAAAAAGCTTGGAATTATGTAAATAGCATGGTGCACATGGGAGGCCACAAGGATTCAGACACATTTTTGCATTTCTAAAGGCAGCTTTCTTAAAGTCCCCTCAAATGTAAAGAAGCTTGGAAAAAAAGGAAAAGTCAAATGTTTGTTACTCCAAGCTCCATCTAGCCTGGCCTTAGACACTTCCAGGGATGGGACAGCCACAGCTTCTCTGGAAAACCTGTGCCAGGGCCTCCCCACCCTCCCAGGGAAGAATTCCTCCTCAATATCCCATCTAACCCTGCCCTCTGGCAGTGGGATGCCATTCCCAGTGTCCTGTCACTCCATCCTTTGTCCAAAGTCCCTCTCCAGCTCTCTTGGAACCCCTTCAGGTACCAAAAGGCCACAATAAGGTCACCCCAGAGCCTTAAATTAAATTCTATTCCTATTTTCTTGGCTGAACATGGAAGTTGTGGGGTTTTAGGATGTGAGGATTGATTGCATGATCAGCTCATGGAATCACAGAAGAGAATTGTTGCAGTGGGGATCCCTCTCCAGCTCTCTTGGAACCCCTTCAGGTACCAAAAGGCCACAATAAGGTCACCCCAGAGCCTTAAATTAAATTCTATTCCTATTTTCTTGGCTGAACATGGAAGTTGTGGGGTTTTAGGATGTGAGGATTGATTGCATGATCAGCTCATGGAATCACAGAAGAGAATTGTTGCAGTGGGGATCCTGCAACACGCATATATCACACCAGGAGTCCCGTGGAAAGGAAATATATATGGACAGGCAGATTCTTGATAGCTGTTTCAGAGATGTTTATTTCTCCAGCCGCATGGCCGGGGCTGTGCTCAGGAACTGTTCCAGTCACGGGACCAAGGGTCCTTCTGCCCGCGCAGGGAACACAAACCAACCAATGGGAACGAGGCTGAGCAGGGGCAGGGAAACCCCGTGTCTGTGCCCTCAGGGCCCCTCTCCCAGGGCTACACGGCAGGGGAGGGACCCCAACACCTCACCCGTTTTATTTTAATAAAAGGAGAATGAAAACAACTGGATAAACATAACAAGAACAGTTTCAAAACAAAACAAGCCACCCTCCTGAGTCTATAAATGTCCAGTCAGATTCTGTGGAACATCTTAGGGCTGACAGAAGGGAGACAGAACTCTCTGAGCATGCTTTGTGGGGAAACTGAGGCAGGAGAGGGTTTAACTTCTTCCCTCCCCCTTTTCATCCCCCACTCGGCATTGGAAAGGGATTTTTGGGGAAACAATTGGCAAAAGCATGGTTTTGTGAGGGAAACCATGGATGAAAAAACGGATTGGGAATACACTGGGGGTAATAGGACATAGGGTAAAAGGGAAAGGTGGGATTAGGAAAGGGAGACTGTAGGGGGGGCTTACAATGGAGATATTGTCTAATATGACTACGATTTTTTGCATATATACTGCCTTTTACAGGAACACCATCAGGCCCAGTGACCTGCGATGCTTGTAACCCTTTTCTCCCTAGAACAATTTTGAATTCCACGACTTCTCCATCTCCCAAGCTTGGGATGCATTTTTCAGGGTTATTCTTTTTAATAGCAGTTCTATGCACGAATATGTCTTGCTGGTTGTCACACCTTGTTATAAAACCATAATTTTGCTTAACATTATACCATTTTACTATCCCTAAGATCTTAGTTACTATGATCTTTTCCTTTTTCCGAGTGGCTGCTGTTTTCTGTCTCGCTGCGTCTTTGCTCTCTCCTGTGGTCGCTCCCGTGTTGGAATTGTCGGGGCTGCTGGTGCCTGCGCGCTCT
>NW_008246063.1:771384-809556 GCF_000691975.1 Corvus brachyrhynchos
CAATTCTCCACCATTATGTTGCAGTGGGGATACTGCAACATGCATATATCAAACCAGGAGTCCCGTGGAAAGGAAATATATATGGACAGGCAGATTCTTGATAGCTGTTTCAGAGATGTTTATTTCTCCAGCCGCATGGCCGGGGCTGTGCTCAGGAACTGTTCCAGTCACGGGACCCGAGGGTCCTTCTGCCCGCGCAGGGAACACAAACCAACCAATGGGAACGAGGCTGAGCAGGGGCAGGGAAGCCCCGTGTCTGTGCCCTCAGGGCCCCTCTCCCAGGGCTGCATGGCAGGGGGAGGGACCCCAACATCTGAGAATCATGGAATCGTTACGGTTGGAAAAGGCCTTAAAGATCATCAAGTCCAACCATCAACTGGCACCACCACCCTGTTCACCACTAACCCACGTCCTCAAGTGCCACATCCACAGTTTTGGAACAATTCCACGTTCCCGGTGATTCCACCCCTGCCCTGGGTGGTCTGTTCCAATGATTTACAAATGTTTCAGTGAAAAAAATCCCTAGTATCCAATCTAAACCTTTCCTCGTGTGACTTGGGGCCATTTCCTCTTGTCCTATCCCATGTTCCCTGGGAAAATAGACTCATCCCACCTCACCACAACCCCATTCCAGGGAGTTTTGGAGAGTGATGAGATCTCCCCATGCCAGATGTGATGCTCCAATTGTTTTTGAAGTTCTGTTTTGCCTCTGTTGAGTTGTTGCCCAAGACCATGAAGGAATTCTGGAGTGACTGGTTGGATGAGAATGTTCTTATCACCCAAGGAAAATCCAGGGATTAACTTGAGCACTGTCTGGGACTATGAAGGAAGTTTTACTTTCCTGCTTTTTTTCTTTTAAATCTCCCATCAGGATCAGCTCTCCCCATCAGCTCCAGGCTGATGCAAGTTCCAATCACGCTGGGATTCAATCTTTTTTTTGAAGCTCCAGTTTTAGGAAGTGAAGAGGGGCGGCTTTTGCAATTCCTGAATCATCGTGGAATTCAGTCCTGCCTACACACTTAAAAGCTTCTCCTATTTTCCATCAGGAACTTGGCTCCCTTCTTCCAAAGAGTTTGCATGATAATGCAATTGTTATTTTCCCAAAGTTCTCTGTACTTAGATGAACCTCAGACAGAGAGAGGAGAATGGTTAATTAGACAGACTAATGAGACCTGAGATCCCCAGTTTCAGCCAGAGTTAAAGAGGGCTCATTAAAGCAAAACCTCTTGGAATGAGCCTTCCAACAAAAAGGAAGAAGATGGAAGAGTGTTAACCCTTTAGGAGGCTTTGTTTTCCATCCAAGATGGATGGAGGAAGGAAATAACACAGGGAATGGTTAATTCCATCCTGCAATGGATTTGCTGGGCTGCTCAGTGGACAGATTTCCCATGGAAAATAAACCAGCATTGTTCAAACAGTGACAGTTTTCCCATGGGAAAGGAGGGAGAGGAATAAGGTGCAGGATGCTGGGCGAGAATCCATCAGGGTTTTTTTGAGAGGTACAGAGAGGAGCCCACATACATAAAATACCAACAAAAGGGAAAAAAATAAGGGTTATCCTTTCCCTGTGAAATTCAGGGAGGCAAGGAGATCATTCCTGGTCAGCTGGGAAAAATTTCTCCAGTGTTCAACCAAATAAATGATGAAACACAACCCAGACATGGAACTTGTGCTTTTCTCTCCTCTTAGCTGCCTTGGTCACTGCAATCTTTGGCACATTTGGGTGGTGATCTCAGGTTCAAGTTGGATATTAGGAAAAAATTCTTCACTGAAAGAGTGGTTAAGCCTGGAAAAGGCTTCCCAGGGAATGGGGGAGTCACCATCTTTGGAAACGTCCCAAAATTGAGTAGACCTGGCATTTCACCATATGGTTTAGTGGGGATGGTGGCACTCGGTTGAAGGTTGGACTTGATGCCCTTGGAGGACTTTTCCAATCTTAATAATTTCATGATGTGATTTGTTGTCTTAATTTCTGTTGCTCTCAAGCCCTTTTGCTGACACACAACCCCAGCTCAAAGGGAGCAGTTTTTATATATTTTATATATATGTTTTAAAAATCTACTCTACTATGTGCTGAAGTACCAAGGGAGCAACAAATTGATTTACACAAAGCCCAGGAATTCACAGAGAAAAACAAACAGACTGAACCTTTGCCTTGCACTTGTGGTTGTTACACTGGTATTTTCTTTTCCTTTCTATTTATTAATCCCTGTTCTGAAAAACAGAAGAGGCAAAAAAGGGAGGGGGGGAACTGTCCAGAGATTAATGAAGTGCTTTGTTTTGCTGCTGTTGCATCTTTTTTCCTCATCTGCTTACCAAAAGAAAAAAAAAAAAGATGAAACACAGAGAAGCGCTGATCTTTAAGTACTTTATCCTTTGGAAAATATTCCACAAGCAAAACCAAGTTAAGCCTCATTTTTAATTCTGCCCTCACTAACAGGGATGCACCTCATTGACGTAAGTCCCGGTGGCGTAGAATCCTTTTCTCTGGGGGCCCTGGAAGGTTGGATCCAACTCTGGGGAGGTGGGTGGGAGCTGCTTGGTTGAGCACAGCAACAAAGCCTGAGTGCTGAACATGTAAAAACATTTGAAGGAGGCAAAACTGTAGGAGGGAAATTGGGGAGTTGAAGAATTCCTGGGGGGTTGTAGAATTCCTGGGAAATTGAAGGGTTTTAGAATTCCTGGGACTGCGGCAGCCAGGGCTGGGCATAGTGGTGAATGGGCCTGTTTGGGTTAAATGTGTTGATAATGGGCACAATTTATGAGACTTTTTCTCCTTTTCTGCTGTCCCGGGGTGAGAATTAGTAATGGGCAGCTCAACTGTGTTAATTGCAGTGCTAATTAATAACACTCCCCCTGTGTAGATCACCTCACATGGTTGAAATGGTCTTGGCCATTTCTCCAACTTAATAGATGGAAAATATCGATCTGGGAGTTAAAACCAGCAGCACCCGGGCTCTGCTCCACTCAGCTGATGGAATTTTCATGATGGATGGGATTAAAATGTTATTAATGAGGCTTTTTGAAAGGACAGCACATCTACAGAGCATAAACACAGAGGAGCAACGATGATGAACCCAAAAGTAATTCCAGTGAGAGAGGATGGAAACTACCAAGAATCTCACCCCGAGGGATGCTCATGTGCTTGTGGAATGTTAATGATCCAAAATGAGATGGAGAATTCCTGTTTTGTTACATTAGGGGAAGGAAACTGAGGCAAGGAGCCAAAGAGTTTATTTGGCATCTGAAAAATCCATTTGGAAGGGAAAAAATCGATGGATATGACCATGAATAAAATGCATCTTAGTTTTCATGAAATAGGGAATGTGTTTTGAAATCTCACAATTTAGAAAAACTCACAAATAATGAAGAAATAGAGAGATTTTATCATATTTTCAAGTAGATCTACCCTGTCTCACTTTATTCCAGGCCAGCTCCTGTCGAATAACAATTTTCTTTAGAACAAACCATAATTATTGAGTCCCTTCTTTCCAGTTCTGAACTATAATTTGACTTCCAGTAAAATATTCAGATTTGAGCAAATGATTCTGTCCAGAAAACTTGTAGATTCCCCATCCCTGGAAATGTTCAAGGCCGGGTTGGATGGGGCTTGGAGCCCCCTGGGACAGTGGAAGGTGTGGAAGGGGTTGGAAGTAGGTGATCTTTAGGGTCCCTTTCAACCCAAACCATTCCATGATTCTGTGATTCCCAAGGACAGATAATCAATGGACACCATAAATACACTCAACTATTTTATGCTTTGACCTTTTGCTTTTATTTTTGACAAGTTCTGTCTTGATTCAATTTCAGTGAATTGCTGGTTTTTACATCTTTGTAAAACTAAAGAGCCCATAACATTCCCATTTTCTCTCATCCTTCCTGTTAAATAAGTACTGGAGAAGGGGAATGATTGGCTTCACAGGGAACAGAGTGGGAAGAGGGACAGGAATTGTCAAGAAGTACAAGAGTACAGGTATAGGGTAAATACCCACTATACCTTTCCTGATCCCTTCCAAAAAATCCCATTGATTCAATGCTAATGGGATGATTTATCCTCTTTAGGTTTTATTTTATTTATCCTCTTTAGGTACAACCCAGTATTGAACAAATATAAGCCCATTTCAGCTCAGTTTTAAGTGATGCTGAGTTAGCATGTAAATGAGTCACTAAAAATCAACAGGAAATTACAGACTGGAATATGAATCATCCACCGATCCCACAAACGTTCACCAGGGATAAGTGAGAAATTTTGGAGAACAGTGTGGATCCTATGGAATGATGTCAGAGAAAAATGAAATTGTGGGAAAAGATAATCAGAGGAGGTAAGAACATAATTTTTTTCTTTTGAATGTGCACAGCATGGAAAAAAAAAATCTTATTACAACCTCCCGAAATGGCCTCTTGCCTGCTTTTCCCAGGAAAAATGGACAAACAAGTGGAGATGGGTTAAATGCCAATGGTGTTGCCTCCCAGCCAGGCAGAAATCCATATTTCCCAAGGAAGTGTCCATCTCTATAGAGACAATTAAGTCTTTGTTTTATAAGTCAGGATTATCAATATCTCATGTCAAGGCTGCTGCAGCACTACTTAAAATCCTGATTTGTAGATGAGATAGGACATTGGGAAATGTGTTGTATTTTCAGGGCAAGGAATAAAACAAGATGAAAAATAAGCTTTTTTTCCCCTTAAATCTTGATGATTCTTCAGGAATAACAGAAAATTGAACTAACTCAAAAAGTAATTAGCAGGTGATTGGAGGAAAATTATTCATTTTGCTTCCTATTTCTTTTCAAGGGGAAAAGAGAAATAATTGTTTTACTGTCTAGATAAACTCTTATTTTGATGGGAAAAAGTTTAGGAGAAAATAAATATTAATAATAAATACAGGCTTAATCCACCTATCTCTCAAGAGAGGGTTCATCCTTTATCTTGGCAGAAGAGTCCAGGGAGTGATATTCCCTGGTGCTTTAGGAGACTTGGCCACCCACACCTTGGATCTTGTGTCCAGTTCTGAGCCCCTCATTCATGAGAAAGACATTGAGGGGCTGGAGCATGTCCAGGGAAGGGAATGGAGCTGGGAAGGGTCTGGAGCACCAGGAGCAGCTGAGGGAGCTGGGAAAGCGGCTCAGCCTGGAGAAAGGGAGGCTCAGGGGAGACCAAAACTCCCTGACAGGAGGGTGGAGAAGGATGGGTGTCAGGCTCTGAGAGGATAAGAGGAGACGGCCTCAAGTTTTGTCAAGAGATTGGGTAATAGGAAAAATTTCATCGTGGAAAGGGTTGTCAAGTTTGGAACAGGCTGCCCAGGGAAGTGGTGGAATCATCACCCCTGGAAGTGTTCCAAAACCATGTGGATGTGGCTGTTGAGGATGTGGTTTAATGGTGAGCATGGTGGTGGTGCTGGATTGAAGGTTGATTTGCTCTTAGAGGTTTTTTAAAAATGTAACAATTCTATGATTTTCTGATTTTCTCATTCACAGCCCATGGTTTCTCCTCCTGGTGTGGATGACAACTGCACAAAGCCTCAACAGCAAAGAACTGGGATGCAGGGGTTTGGTTTTGTCCCAGGTAATGAAACGAAGATGTGGGCAAATTACCTCAGGCATAGGGAGAGGGATTTTCATTTTATCGTGGCATGGCTGGTTGGCAATGCAGTGCAGGAACACCGAGACTTTAAGAGCTGCTTTAGGCATTTTGACACTTGATTTTCACCCTGGCGACCTCTCTGTGCCTGAGAACCCCACTCAACCAAGCAAACCCCTGGAAAATGCAACAAGAGGCTGCATGTTAGGATTCAAAATGTTCTCAAACCATCCGTAAAAACCAAGCAAGTAAATTTCCAAATGAACAGGATCAGATAAGGAGTTCATATTTATATTGCAGCAGAGTTCCAGCTAAGAAGAAATAAAGATCATCAATGATTTACCAATAACAGCTGTGAGTACAGAAGGAGATAAGGCTCATGCCGTGACTTCAGGGCTTTGGAATAACCTATCTTGGCACAATTAGGAATTTTAGAACTCCACCATGGGTTTGTGTTTAATTTTCAATATCCCAGAGTGTTATTTCCTCCCTTCAGATTGCCAGTGTCCCAAAGGAAGACTTCTAACCAAAATCACCTCTTTTATCTTAATTAAGACATGCCATGAAAATTAAAATGATCTATTTAAATGGGTAAAAAGGAAACAAAGCTATTGGCAAAGCTTTTCAGATTATTGTTCTACGTCAGAATAGAGCTGAATGAAGATATGGAGGAAGTGGATCAGTGGAGCAGCTCACAGGGGTGAAATGAGCCAACAATGGGTCTAAAAACTTATTTTAGTGAGCACATTCCTAATGAAGCCAATGGAAAGTGCAGGATTTGAGGACCTGAATTTTATTGTTTTGTAGATCCATCAATAGGGGGATGGAGCACAAGTCTGATGAGGAGCAGCTGAGGGAGCTGGGGGGACTCAGCCTGGAGAAAAGGAGGCTCAGGGCAGACCTTATCACACTCCACAACTCCCTGACAGGAGGGGGCAGCCAAGTGGGGGTCAGGCTCTGCTCCCAGGGAACAGGGACAGGACAAGAGGAAATGGCCTCAAGTTGCACCAGGGAAAGTCCAGGTTGGATATTAGGATAAAATTCTTCACTGGAAGAGTGGTCAAGCATTGGAACAGGACCCCCAGGGAAGCAGTGGAGTCACCATCCTTGGAAGTGTTCAAAAAATGAGTAGACCTGGCACTTCGCCATATGGTTCAGTGGAAATGGTGATAATCAGTCAAAGGTTCGACTTGATGGTCTTGGAGATCTGCTCCAAACTTAATGATTCCATAATTCCCTAACTGCCACTGAGGTCACCCACCAGTGACAGGAGTGGGAGTTTACATTTCTCGTATCAATGCATCTATACCTTAACTGATTTTACCCTCAAGGCTCTAATTAAAGATTAAAATGGATATTAAACACTTCCTTATCTGACTCACACTTTCAAATCCATGTGCCACAACTTTTAACCTACAAATGGAACAAACTGATAAATCGCACAGCTGAATATTCTACAATTCTACTTTTTTTCTACTTTTACCTTCTTTGCAGACACCTTGTTCCAGTTCCAGTTCCAGTGTTCCCCCAGGTTTGCAAGGCCTGTCAGTGGGCCTGGAATGCTGCCTTGCAAGCCAGCATTACAATAATTTTAAAATTACAATAATTTAAAAATTATTACTATTTTTGTAATTTTCTCTTGAGATATAACCTGGCTCCATCTGTCAGACTTTTTTCGTTTTGGAGTATTGTTTTCCAGAGGGGGGTATTATTAAACAAAACACAGGTTTTCCTTGGAAAATGAGGGGATCAGTTTAATTGAATATTGTGGTAGGAGCAGATTAAAGGGTCAAGAGCCTTTAGAACAGAAATAGTCTGTTCCTTACAGAGATTTTAGAGGAGACCAAGGGAACTACACCAGAAAATTGCCTGGTTTTTGTTAACTGTGAAAGAGAGCCAAGGAATGAGCTGATTGGCATCTAAAGTGATGCAAACATCCGAAATTTCTTCTAGTTTGGAAATCTCTTTTTATCTATTTCCACTGGCAAACAGAATGTAAAATTTATGGGGAAGTGCTGAGCTCCCCAGCCCAGGGAGTGCTGCCCTCTGCTCGGGCAGGGGTTAATGAATGTAGGGCTTTGTGCACAAGTTCCCACTGATTTTCCTGTGAGAGGGAACGTGGAGTTAAGCCACTTACTCCCAAGTCTGATAGTGTCAGTCAGGGAAGATAAGTGGTGTGGGACGTGAGAAGGTTGTGGGAGCGGTGGACATGAGTGTAAGAACAAGTGGGAAGCTCCTCTCCAGCAGGATACAGGGAATATCCAGGGAGCTGCACTGGGGGAAGTTGTCCTTGCCCTACAAGTGTTGCTTTATAAATACATACATTAATGCTTTAGTTTCTTCTCATTTAATAGCAAACAATTAAAATGTTGCTGTCTAATTTCCACTTAGGATGCAGCAATAGGGAGTGAAGACAGAGCATCATTTTGTTAATTAGGTGACCTAATTTTTTGGAATAAATTAAATTTGGAAAATAGTCTGTGCTAAAGTTACTGAGTGTCCTGTAAATACAGAATGGTTTCACGTTTTAGGATCATCCATTTTTCAGGATCATGGAATCACAGAATGGTTTGGGTTGGAAGGGATCTTCAAAATCATCCGGTTCCAACCAATTCCATTGGATCAGGTTGCTCAGGGCCACAAACTGGAGGCTTTTGGGACACTTTATGGCCCCTTCCAGTGCCTAAAGGAGGTCTGAAGGCTGGAGAGGGATTTGAATAAGGACATGTATTCAAACTGACAGAGGGCAGGGTTAGACTGGATATTGGGAAGAAATCCCAATGATAAGGCACTGGCACAGATTTTCCAGAGAAGCTGTGCCCTCTCCCTGGAAGTGTCCAAGGCCAGGTTGGACAGGGCTTGGAGCAACCTGAGACAGTGGAAGGTGTCCCTGCCCATGGCCGGGGAGTGGAACTGGATGATTTTTAAAGTCTCTTCCAACCCAAGCCATTCTATGATCCAATAAAATAATAAAATATTAAAATGAAAAGCTTGATGGTTGCTAAAACCAACCCATGAGGTCCTTATGAGTGACACCTGCTCAGCTGTGTAGGAAAGAAGCCCATAAAGCTCCTGGATTTTGATGGATCTCTGCGGATCAGCTCCATAGATTGCTCCTGATTTGGGATCTGGGATCTTGGAGAATAAAAAGCAGCTCCAGTCTGACAAAATGCAGTCTCCCAGTACCAATGTCTGACTATTTCATTCCAAGTATGTTTTAGCATTCCAACTGTCTGGTCCCATAAGCTTCAGAGAAGTTGCAGCTACTTGGGATTCCAGAGAAATACTCCCAGACTTAATAAAACTGTCTTGGGGACTAATGAATTATTTAAAGACTGCATAAAGAAAATGTAACCTATGCATTTAAAGTAGGAAAATCCACTTTAAAGTCATCATTCTGCTGTCTTTATCAATCTTACAGGGTTTTTTCTCCATATATTGGTATTTTGTTTGTCTAGGCTGGATGAATTCTGAATGGGAAGCATTGTCATTTCATTTAGGCCAATACTTGGCTCTGCATAAATTTATATTGATAATAAATATAAAGTCTTTTCTTCTATGTAGGTATTTGCCCTATTAAGCAATAAAAAGTGCTTCACAGAAAATTGGAAGGAATGACACAGAGAAATCACACACTCAGGTGGAACTTCCTTGGGGGTGTGGACGTTTTTATCCTGGAGCTCACCTTGACTGTGAGGATCGAAGATCTTTTTCTTTTTGCATAATAATGGGCTTGAATTTCAAGTGGTGAGAAACGCCAGGGTCTGGAGAGAAAACCAAGTGCTCAATAGCACCTTGAGAGGTCAGAAACCTCCAGTGAACTGAACGTGGAAGATTGAATAGGGAAGAGGAAAAAAAAATAGGAAGTAAAGGAAAATCTCTGAGTAATGTGATAGGAACGAAAATTGTGGGAAATCTGGGATCTGATGCTTGCAGGTGCTGGACCTGCTCAAAGAAATGAGGAGAAAGTGCTGGAAAGGAAAGGAAAAAAGAAAATTCCATACTGGGGTCTGGGATGAAATCAGCAGAGGCCAAAATACACAAGCAATGATAGCATCCCTTCAGTTGGTGCTTTTGAAGCTTTTATTATTTGCAAAACCTTTGAGGAATAAACCCCTTCTCCATCATGAAGTAGCTAAAGAGGGCAGCAATGTCACTGGAGCTGGAGATGTTTGGCATTCTTACATCCCCTTTGGATCCTGGAATCATAGAATCATTAAGGTTGGAAAAGACCTCCAAGATCATCAAGTCCAACTTTTGACCAAACACCTCCATCCCCACTAAACCACATCGGGAAGAGCCACATGAACTAATTCCTTGAACAATTCCAAGGATGGTGGCTCCATCACTTCCCTGGGGAGTCTGGGCACTGGGCATGGAAAAAGAGGGAAAAAAGTGAGGCAGATAAAATAGGAAGCTGAGAAAGAAAGTATTTTCTGGATTATGCACAATTTTCAGCAGTGAGTCCTTCCTGAAGCAGGATTGGTTTGGTTTATCTGAAGTTTTGATTCCTCTGATGGAGGCTGCCATGTCCCACTCCAACAGGAACAATCCACTGGGAAGGTTCACTTGGGAAATCCTCTTGAGGAGGCACAGATATGAGAATTATGAGGAATAGCAGATTGTGCATTTCTTCGTTGGGTAAAGGTTTGTTTTTCCAGGTTTTCCAGAGCTGGATTGGGAACAAACAGCACAGCTAGCAAAGAGGTTTCCCACTCAAGTGTATCAACCCTCTGTGCTTAAAATCTTCAGGAATTATTCCCACAACAGCCCTGGAATAGCTTCACCTTTGCTGAGCAGGGCATCCCTGTATGAGGACACAGGATGCAATTCCTTCAGGTGACATCCTGCTCACCAGAGAGAAATCCCAACTGGAGAATCCGGGGTGTTTGGGAATGGATCATGAGTCTCGTTGTCATTTTAAATCCAGCCAGCTGATGGCTGTGTAGGGCAGGAAATGAGCTCCCAGTGTTCCCAAAAGCAGTGGAAGCTGCAGTTTCATCCCTGTGGGGAAGCTGGGAGGGTGTCTGAACTCCCAAAATCTCAGAGTCAAAGAGCACCTGGAGCCTCTGGCTTGGCTCCAAGGGGAGCCTGGGATGAAGTCTTGTGGGTGTCGGGAAAGATGAAGAGGGGACTGACAGGGGAATTTGGGAGAGGAGGAGAGGGGATGGAGGTAGCATCTGTTTTGGAAAGAGCAACTGGGATTAGTCCCAAAAGGAAAGCTGCCAGTAATGCCTGGGAATATTCGGGGAAGAGAAGGATTTGCTTACACTTCTCCCTAATGACATGTAGGACCTTCTAAAGGCAGATTCCGTGCCTATGGAAGAGGGAGGATCTTTAAGCTCCCTTCCAACCCAAACCATTCCATAATTCCCTGATAATTCTATGATGGAAACCACCAGCCCCTCTGCTTCCTACAGCTGTTCCTGTTCTGCTCAGGAAAATTTTGGGTACTGGATTGTTTTTTATCCTGTCAGAACTCACCCGAAGGTGTCAGTTTTACTGAAATGTGTTCAGAACCACTCCTCCTCCTCCCTGCAAGACCGGATTTTGATAATACTGTCAACAACTTTTTTTGAGCTGGTGCAATAGGATTTTGGGATCTTTTTTTTTGTTTTTCTCCAAGAGAAAATAGTGGTTATTTTTGTTACTTTTAAGATCTAAAATGCAGAAAGAAGTAATTTTTACTCAGCCATTTCTTTTTGTTGGTCTAATGTTTAACTTTGGGTTTTATTTTATGAAGTATTGAATCCAGTTCCTTCTTTTCAACCTGTGTTCCCTCTTAATCTTAGAATGGAAAACATCTTCAAACTGCAACATTTCACATGATCTGGAAAGCCTTTGATAAATTCAACTGTAATTTAGTGTTAAGGACCTCTAATCATGGATGCTGGATTTTTCCTATGTAAATTCCAGGAGTAATTCCCTCAGCTTGCATGGATACCACAGTTGTCTTCCCCTGCACCACTTCTTCCTACAGACAGGACACTATTTATTATTTATTCCCCGCCCCTGGAAGTGTCCAAGGCCAGGTTGGATGGGGCTTGGAGCAAGCTGGGATAGTGGAAGGTGTCCCTGTCCATGGCAGGGGTGGAAGTGGATGATCTTGAAGGTCCCTTCCAACCCAAACCGTTCCACGATTCCCTGATAAATGCAAAAATAAGGAGTTGGCTGAATTTGGCCAAACTGTTGCTGCCTTTTAAGAACTGGATGTAAATTTTTTGCAGCATTCACATTGGACAGCAATCCCTCAAAACACTCTGATATCTTTATTTGATATATTAATTTGGGATAATTTCCTGGTGCAAGGCCCTGTTGACCAAACAGCTCATCCCCAGCAGGAAGCCAACAATTTGCTCCATTACCAGCTCATCCCTCCCCTTCCCCCCAGTCCCAGAGAACAAATGAAATCATCAGGGATTTCAATCTGGAAATGTCTCCTCCAGATAACAATAAGGATTGCTCTGTGAGTGTTTTATCAGTTCTTCCAGCACACTCCATCACCACAGGAATACACAGCTCGTGTCTATCTTTATAGATATCCCTATATATCAACTTCTTCTTGAATATATATTCATAAACATTATTGAACATATATGCAGATTTATAGAAGGATCCTTAAATCAATTTTCCTTTTGATGGCAATTTCAATTTGGCAATAAAAAGTCGATGTGATAGATGTGGCTCTCTTTTCCATGCAAAAGCTCAATATAGAACTTTCAGTATCAATAATTCCAGCTATAAAATACGTATCTATAAAGCACTCAGTGCTTAAGACCGGATTAAATTAGTGAGATTAATTCTGATACCTATGAAAAGAAGTTAAAATGAGTTAACTATAAATTTGGCTCGTTTTTCCCCTCTCTCCTTGCCCTGGCAAAGAGAGACATATTTCATTTCCCACTGATCCAGCAGCCAGCAGTAATTGGTCTGCAATTTATTGTGAGCAGAATAAGAAAGGCAGGAGAAAGGAACTGCAGAGGAGAACTGCTCCTGGTTTGCCAAGAAATATTCCAGGAAGCCTCACACAGCTGGAATTATTTCCCTTCACCACCTCCAAGCACTTGGAGGATGTGGGAATACAGGAATCCCCTCCCAAAGCCCTGCAGTGGGTCCCAGCCAAGGGAAATCCTACACTCAGAGCCGTGTACGAGTGGAGAGATGATGTCAAATGTGTCCAGAGAAAGGCAAGGAACTGAGAAAGGGTCTGGAGGAGCAACTGCTGGAGGGCCCAGCCTGGAGAAAAGGAGGCTCAGGTGCCTTCTCACTCTCTACAACTCCCTGACGGGAGGTTGTGGCGAGGTGGGGATTGGTCTCTTCTCCCAGAAAAAGCCAACAGGACAAGAGGAAACCAACTCAAGGTGTGCCAGGGAAAGTCCAGGCTGGATATTAGGAAGAATTTCTTCACTGGAAGGGTTATCAGTCCCTGGAGCAGGTCCCTCAGGACAGTGGTGGAGTCACCATCCCTGAAGGTACTTAAAGGATGTGCAGATGTGTCACTTGGGGACATGGTTTAGTGGTGGCCTTGGCAGTGCTGGGTGAACTCGATAACCTTAGAGGTTTTTTCCAACTGGAATGATTCCAGGATTCTCTGGAATTTGTCTTACACAGCCTCTTTTTCTGTGCCTCTGTGTTTCACAAACAACTCCATCAGGCCAAGTCTGAGACATGACAGGACATGATGACACCAATGGGAAGAGACCTACTTGAGCTGGGTGAAAATTGGGCGAAAAGCAAAACTGGACTTATTCTACAATTTCCATCTTCTGCAAGCGGAAGAGGAAAGAGAATTTTAGGGAGTTGTAGCCTCTATAGCCACATGTCCTGATGCCATCATCACCAGAGAGCTGGGCAAGGATCTCACTGGAGAAGTCAGGAGGGCGTTTGTCCTTCCAGGAACTCAGAATCCACCTGCAAATGGCACTGAGAGACCACGGCTTGGCTCCAAGGGAGGCCAAGCACAGGAAGAAAACTGGTGGATTTGGGAAACTGGAGTGAGGGGAAGAGGAGACCAACAGGAGCCTTTGGGAGAAGGAACAGTCACCCAGGAGGAAAGGGGATGAAAAGAGCACCTGCAGCACCACTGTCCACATCTAGAACTGTTCTTCCTCTGAGCAGAAGAAAGTCACAGTGCCCAGGGTAAGCCTGTTTCACGTTCCTGGAAAGTTAATGTCTAAAAAAATCTGAATAATTAACAGTGTTTAATCAACAACAACTTAGGTTTCTGCTCAGGATAGGTGAGGGTAACTCCACAGGATAATCCCAGCATGGGAGGGCAGAGGGATTTTCACTGCATTAAAAGGGAATTGAATTCAATCTCCAGGTGTGTGGAAAACAAGCTGAAAGCAGCTGAATCCAATAATTTTATATCCTGGAAATCCGTCCCATGCCCTTCCTGGGTCCTGATCCACATCTGTGTTCAAATTCCCATCTCAGCTTTGCCACCCTGTAAACCTTCAGCCTCTGATACGGCATTTCACCAAATCCATGGATGGGATCTATCTGGGATTCAGCAGCTGCTGTCTCATACTGCGCCCTGGGTTTCCTTTCATGGCTCATTACAATAGGTTAGATTAGAACTACAGCTAATTGCTATTGCTGTAGTAATTTACAGGAGATGTTGTTACTGTTTGTACATCATGGAGTTGGCATAATGACATGTTGTCTTTCCTAATTATATCAGCCAAATAATTCCCACTAGGTACTGGCATAGTGTTTTAATTAATACTAATATCCCTGGATCTGTCACAAAGCTCAAAACTCTGGAGCTGGAAAATGACTTCTTTTGTTTCCTTTTGTACCTTCAGGAAAGTCGAGTGTAAACCTGGAGGTCTTGGATCTTTTCTCCAAGCAAGAGAGAGCTGGGTTTGATTGTCACCATTGCCAAGGCCATAACCGTGGGCAGGTGAGGCAGAACTTCACAGCCTCTATGAAAAGGGGAGAGAATATTTAAATTTATTTCTCTTGTCTTCAGCAGATGGGATTTCAAAGAATTCCTGACTTAGAAAGTGAGGCTTTAGTGAATAGGAATTAGCCAGCAAATGGGTTTGTGCTTCAGGCCTAGGCTCACCTCTACTTAGGTGCTTAAATTAACAGTTAGCAATTAGTGATTGGTTAAATTCGGATTCAGTTACGCAGGCTGTGTTTGCAGGTGAAGGGAAGCAGGAAAACATCTCTGCAGCTGACTTCCATCATGTTTGCTGTTTTTTGCTCATTTAAGTAGGCTTTAAAGTTATTCTATGGTGCAGTTAAGTAACTAAAACAAGGTGGGATGGGATGGAGACCTCAGGAACTTGTGGTCAGTGTTCCAGGACCCATCCATGTGTGCATTTCTCACTCCAGGTGCACTCAGGTGGGGTTTGTGTTCCTGTGATGGGAACTCCACTGATGTCCAGACCAACCTTCTACACAGAAATTATGTAATTGGCTTGTGTAAGCCATAGATGATCAACCTGGTCTGGTGGAAGCTGTCCCTGCCCATGGCAGGGGGTTGGGATGAGATGATCTTGAAGGTCCCTTCCAACCCAAACCATTCTGTGGTTCTATGATTTGGTGATTCACAAAATCACAGAATGAGTCAGGTTGGAAGGGACCACCGTGGTTCCTCTGGTCCAACCTCCCTGCTCAAGCAGGGCCATCCCAGAGCACAGGGCACAGGATTGTGTCCAGGCAGTTCTGGAATATCTCCAGTGAGGGAGACTCCACACCCTCTCGGGGAAATCTGTTCAGTGCTTGGTCCCTGGACACTAAAGAAGTTTTTCCTCATGTCCAGGTGGAAATTCCTGGGATCAGTTCCTACCTGTTCCTCTTGTGCCATTGCTGGGCCCCACAGAGCAGAGCCTGGGCCATCCTCTGAGCCCTCCCTGCAGACACTGACATGGATGAGGTCCCCTCTCAGCTGTCTCTTCTCGAGCCTGAACAGGCCCAGCTCCCTCAGCCTTTCCTTATCAGAGATACTCCAGTCCCTTCATCATCTTCATAGCCCTCCTCTGGACCTGCTCCAGGAGCTCATGTCCCTCTAGTCCTGAGGACCCCAGCACTGGACACAGCACTCCAGATGTGCCTCACTGAATCTATATTTATTGCTGTTTGACTTTTTGGTGTAAGTCAGAAGTGACAAAACTGGCCTCAAAACCAGAAGGGAACATCCTGAGTGCTGAGGCTGCTGTGACTCTCAGTGTGGAAATGCATTTCCTGAGTGATGGGAACAGCCAGCTACAGGAGCTTGGTTTTTCACAGCTTCACAAGTATCTGCTCCATAAAAAGCTGCCAATGGTTTTGTCACAGTGTGAGCACTGCAAGATGTGCAGGGGACGGTTTGAGTTCAGGAATTCTTACTTTGGGGACGAAGCACCCTGTGGTTGATTAAGGGGTGTTTTAGAGCCAGCTGGATCTCTCTGACCTTCTCTGGGCAAAGGTCTGTGTTTAAAGGGCTTTGTCACCTCTAAAATGAGGACACGGATACACTGAGAGAGGGAGGTTGAGCTGAAATAAGGATGAGAAGAGGGCGCTGCTGGGCCAGACTGTCACGATCCCACTTCTGACACCAAAATAATGTTATGATAACTAAAATAATGTTAGTGGCTGGTTACTCAAAGATGCCTCTGCCTGAATTAAGGTGCAAATGAGGCCATAAAAATCGCGAGTTCAGATTTTATTTAACAGCAAGTGTGAGGTAAAGGGTGGGAGAGAAAGACAAAGAGAGACAGATTAAATAAAAGGAGTCACCCCCACGTGGTCACCACCCTGTGGTGTCCCATCGGCCCTTCTTCTTCTGGTCTTCTCAGTGTGGACATCCCCAAATATTCTTCTGGAGGTACCATTTTTATACAGTCCTGGGTATCCAGAGGTGTCAGTTCCATTCCCACAACTTGGGATTGCTTGTGTGTAGGCAGTTGCTTCTTTTTCCCACAGCTTGCCTTGGTGGGAATTTTTGTCTAGATCAGTTACCCAGATCTGCCTCACCAGGCCTGGAATATTCCCATTGTTGTATCTGCACTGTGGGATTTCCTCTGGTGTGCAAATTCCAAACCCTCACCTCTGTTTGCGTCTGGTATTAACTTCCTCCTCTTTGCCCTCTGGGCTTACCTTAAGCTCCTCTTGTGGTGGCTTTTCTTGTGGGAATTTCCATCTTTGACAGTGCTTTGAGATGAGTTGTCAGAATTCTTTAAGTCCTGACAAAGGCAACAATGGGAAGAAATTTGGGAGAATGCAGTGGCTTCACACCTTTGTTGATCCAGCTACCGCCTTGGGGATCACCCCTGGGTTCTACAGAGGCCACATTAAAATAGGTATTTTGCCTGCCAGGAACTTGTCCTCCCTGAGAATATAAATCATATTCTGTGACTATTTTTTCCCATCTGTCAGAACAGTACTGACAATGGATTTTCTGTTTGTCTAGAATCCTTTTTTCAGTTCATTTTGAAGCTGCCTGGAAGAAAACCGGGTAGTGGCAAGGTGTCACACAACCTTTGGAGGCCAAAAGCTTCAGTTAAATCAAAACATTTCATTTAACCAAAGCAGAAATGGGCTCCTTTGATATTTACTTTTTAATTTCACTCTTTATGATTTCACAGAATTTACAGTCAGTGGGAGGGAACAACTAAGAATAAAAGTAATTTGGAAATGAAGAATGAAAATGTTATGTGCTGGAAAGGTCAGAGAGACAGTTTCAGCTTGATTGGAACATTTTGCTCAGGTTTTTTTTCAGTTTCCCAAGAGATACTTAATCAAAATCCACAAAATGTTCCTTCACCAATGAAGGAACAATCAGGGCAGTTCTAACCCATCTATTTAACATGATCCACTTCCACACAATGACACCTGCACCACAATTGTGTCACAGGAGGGGACAAGGACTCTGTTCTGACTGAGGGACAGAACCCAGGTGCTTTTAGAGAGGGCACTGCTAAGCCAGGCTGATAAAACAGCTGATTTAGCCAATTAACACTCATTAGTTTGTCCAGGCAAGGTTTTATCCTGATCCAGAAGACTCCTTACATTTTCCACATTTGCTCTTCAAAAGGTTGGGTGATAAGAAGCCCAAGAACATCTCCCAGGTTGGTACAAGTCCAGATGGAAGCAACAGTGGGGAAGTTTTCATAGAACCATCAACACTGGAAAAGACCTCCAAAATCATCAAGTCCAACCCTCGGCCAAATCTCATCCCGCTCATCATAAAGTGCCACACCTACTCATTTTTCAACACTTCCAGGGATTGGGATTCCGTCATTTCCCTGGACAACCTGTTCCAGGGACAAAGGTTGACCACTCTTTCAGAGAATAAATTTTTCCTAAAATCCAACCTGAACGTCCTCCGGTGCAACTTGAGCCCATCTTGCACCATTTCTTCGTGTGCAAGGTCTTTGATTGCAGTGGGTGACTTCCACGGAAATTGGGTTAATGCATAAAGTGTGATTTGATAAGAAACCTGCAGTGGAATGAAATTCCTGAGACTGGTGTGTGCCCAGTGAGATTTACAGAGCTCTTGGAAGCCCATCCAAGAGAGGAGGGATCAGCACTCGTTGTGGTTTCCTGCTGCAACCAGATGTCCAAAAAGCTGGAAAAAATATGAGTGGAGAAAATTGATTTTTAACTCGATTTCTTACATTCCCATGTGGCTGTTGCACATGAACATGGCCAGAAAATCATGGAATCATAGAATGGTTTGGATTGGGAAAGACATTAAAGAAGACCTAACTCCATCCACCCTGCCATGACACATCTTCCATTATCCCAGGTTGCTCCAAGCCCTGTCCAGCCTGGTCTTGGACACTTCCAGGGATGGGGCAGCCACAGCTTCCCTGGGACAACTGTGCCAGGGCCTCACCACCTTCACAGGGAAGAATTTCTTCCCATTATCCCATCTACATTTACTTTCTTTCAGTTTGAACCTGCTTCCCCTTGTCCTGTCACTCCGGGTCCTTGTAAATAGTCTCTCTCCATCTTTCTTGTTGCCTCCTTCAGGTGCCGGAAGGCCACAATTAGATCATCCCAAAGCTTCTCTTTCCCAGGCTGAACATTCCCAACACTCCCAATTTTTCCTCATAGGAAAGGTGCTCCATCCCTCTAATCTTGATTGGTGACACTGTGCCATTGCTGAGCTTCCCAGCACATGAATTCCCTCAACAACTTGCAAAGAGCTTGATGCCACTAGAAATTATATAGCAAAAACTGAGTTCAGTTCTTCCTCATTCTTTTTAACATCCCAAAGTCTCTGTCACATTTTTTTTCTGTGGGCCTGGGGGGTGGTTTTAACTCATGAAAAATTCTTACAGCTCATCAAAAACATTCTGGGCCATCACAGGCATTATGCTGCAGTTGAAAAAGTACTTATTTATGAGCCTTGCATGTTGTTAACAAAATAACATCTTTCATTTTGCTTTCATATCCCATAATTCAGGGTGTTTACGGAATAAGCTGAATCTCATTAAATTTCGAATCAAGAGCTGGCAAAAACCCAGCTTGGCTGAGGTTCCACTCTGTACAAAAGCTGGGAATGCACCTCAGAGGTGAACAACAGGCCTTGACTTCAGAAAAAGAATGGAAAAATTGAATGGTCGTTGCTTTTAGGGGTCACAGATTTCAGCTGAAATCAACAAAGTTCAGTTTTACCCATTTGTGATGTTTTTTAATGACTGCTACAACAGACACAGATTCGGGAGATCTGGATTTTATTCCCAAACTTGTTGGAGATACCCTGCACTTCCCCTCAGTTTGCCCAGCCATTAACTGGGGGCAACAACCCTGATTTTAATAAGGCCTTCAAAAAACTGCTGCCAGGCAGCCTGGCACTGGGATCCTCCCTGCTGGAATAACTGCTTGGAAAAATAACAGCACCAGGCTCATTTGCATAAAACAGGCTGAAAGCTTTTATCCCAGTGCCTGAGCCAGGAAATCAATCAGGAACTGATTTCCATCAGGCTGCACTGAACAGGGGAGTTTACAGATCTGCCACCTGTATGGGAAAGTCCCAGGGATAAAGCTATTCACAACTCTTACAATCATGGAATTATTTATGTTGGAAAAGGCCTTTAGGATCATTAAGTCCTGCTGTTAGCCCTGCATTACTGAGTCCAGCACTAAACCACGTCCCTAAGTGCCAAGTTTTTGACACCTCCAAAGGTTGTGACTCCACCACGCCCCTGGGGAGTCTGTGTCAGGGCTTAAAAACCATTTGAGGTCAAGAAATTTTTCCTAATATTTGACTTAAACTTCCCCTGGTGCAACTTGAGGCCATTTCCTCTTGTCCAAATGCTTGTTACTTGGGAAAAGAGCCTGACCCCACCTGGCTGCACCCTCCTGTCAGGGACTTGTGGAGAGCCAGAAGGTTCCCCCCGAGACTCCTTTTCTCCAGGCTGAGACCTCCCAGCTCCCTCATCCTCTCCTGATGCTCCAGACCCCTCCCCAGCTCTGTTTCCTTCCCAGGATGCGCTCCAGCCCCTCAATGTCTTTCTTTTCATGAGGAACACAGAATTGATCCCAGGATTTGAGGTGCGGCCTCACCAGTGTCAAGTACAGAGGGACAATCCCTGCCCTGGTCCTGCTGGCCACACTTCTTCTGTCACAGGCCAGGATGTCATTGGTGTTTTGGATGTCTCCATGTCTGGGTTATCCAGTGCTCAGTCCTCAGGTGTCTCTGCCTGAGCCAATGGATTGGAATCACAGCACAAGGGGTCTGAAATTTGCACACCTCGTTCACCCCAGGTTGAAAAGGAGATCTGACTGCCTCAACATGATCAGGATCAGTTTGGAAATGGACTTTGGAAAGGGCTGGAGAGAAAATGAAGTGGGTGGGATGTACAAGGAAGAAAGAGGAGGAAAAGGAGGAGAAAGAGAAGAAGAAGGAAGAGAAGAAGTAGGCAAAGAAGAAGAAGGAGAAGAAGAAGAAGAAGAAGAAGGATTAGCAGTGACAAAATAGGGAAATGGAAAAAAATGACAAATAGCAGTGAAGGAAAGAAAACACCGGGGGATCAAAAGGATTTGCAGAGCAAAATGGAACAGATCAAAGGAAAGAAAAGGTTTGAGTGGAGGTGTGAGAAAAGTGGAGACCAATGGGTACAGGTGAAAGCAAACCAAAACCAAGCAGAGCAACCTTGACCAAATGAGGGGGAAAAAAAGGTTGGTGTCAGTCTAAAGGACTTTATTTCATCCCCAAATTAATGCTGTGCTTTAATTAGGGCTTTTTATCCCCTCTCTTTAACCTCCCCACCTTTTTCTTCACAGTAACATTTAAAGGACCAGTATAATCAGAAATCAAAATGCACTGAAAGTTCAAACCCATTGAAAGGATCCAAGTGAAATTTTTCAGCATTTCTGAACCTGAAGTTTTCATCTGCAATATATTGAAATTGAATACATTGAAACTGAAACACTTTATTCATTGCTCCAACATTCACCCATCTGTGTTTTCTTACGTTGCTTTGTGGAGGAAACCATTGATCCATGAAGGCTTAATTACTCACTTAATTACGTCCATCCTGAGCATCCTGTTTTAAACTAAATTTCTATAAATTTATTATAAATGTATTTCTTTAAAATAGAAATATTGATGTCTTTACAGACACCCTCCATCCATAGGGTTGGACTGGTCCTGTTTTAAGAAGCAGAAATGGGATGTTTCCAAACGGCTCTGTCAGGACCGTGCTGTGGGATGCAGGGATTGATGGGTGTCACCTTGGCTGGTGTTAATTGCAGGGCAGAGCAAAATCCAGGCTTAGTAAAATCCCCTGAACAGTGGATAAATGGGATGTAACTGGATTAAATGTCTGTATTGACACAGCCAAGTAAACAGGACCATGGAATGGGATAAAAAACCCAAACCAACAAAACCAGGTGTAGCTTGGGCGTTAAAACCAGTTGTAAACCTTTTGTGAAAGATGGTTGGGATTAATCCACTCTGCTTTATGGGGAAGGGTTAGGATTAATCCACTCTGCTTTATGGGATCACGGAGCCTGACTGTGTCATCCCAGTTAGAGTTTGGGCCAGAGAAGAGCTCCAGTCCTTTAAATTCTCTTGTGCTGAATAATTCACAGAGCACAGCTAATAACAGGAATCCTTCAGTGGGGAGGATGTGCCCTTTTTTTAACCTGAGGACTTTTTGTTCTAAGTTTCTACTGCAGTCCTAGCCCAGACTGGGCATTTTGACCACATCCTGACACCGTTTCCGAAAAAACCCAATGGGAATGCACCCCCTCCCTAATATCCCATGCCCTGCTTTGCTTAGGCAGGGAAATACGGATATGCACCCTGGAAGTCCCGGTGTGGACAACTGCAAGTGAGGCTGGGCTACCCTGTGGAATAATCTGATGCTGCTGATGTTGAAACAGAACCCCTGGAAATGCTTTTAATGTGAGAACAGCAAAATACTTTGGGAAGAAATCTTGGTGGAGAGCCAGGATCTGGACTCCAAACTCTGAGTGTTGCTCTTGCAGGAGGCGATGAACAACAAAATGCCTTCCTTGAGGAATTGCCACCGGTTTTCCTGTGGATTTTAGTTTGACATTTACTTTTAGTCCTTTGTTTTCAATCCTCACTTGTCCAAGCAAGTGCTGGCTTTGCTGGTCCCTAGGATTTCTGGGGCAGATGAATTTTACCAGGATCACATTTTCTGTCTCTTCAGGGAGCATTGAGTGCAGGACAGCAATGGGAGGCTAAATTCCTGGTGGGAGTGAAGAAGTGACCTCAATTATGCCAATTTATAGCCTTGGAAAAGCTGCTTCAGGATGTGTGGCCCCATCTGGGCTGTGCAAGGTTTGCAGAGTTAGGAGGCTGCACAATTGATTGTCCTCCATCCAAACCCACACCCAGATTCCACACACTTCCCAGTCACAATAAAACCAAAGCATGAATGTTCTGCTCTACTCAATCACTGTGTTTTAATTCTTTTTCAGTGCTTTATGGGTTTCAGATATAATTCTGTGCAAGAACTTGTTTAGGAGGCATCATCAGAAACTGAACTCACATGGAATTGTGACTTGGAAATTTATAAACATATTAAACAAGCAAATGGAGATGTCCTTATTTGGATGGAATTCTGACCTGATTTATTTTAATTCTCTTTCAGATTGAATTAATCAGGCTTGAGTTGAACTCACTAAACTTGTGAACATGAGTTGGTAGTCACAAAAACAATAAAAATTGTCATAGGTCCAGACCTAAGATCTGAGCTGGGTTCTAATTGAAAGACAGACTGTGCAGCCTATGGAAGGTATTCCCAAGGTCTGGACTCCAGTTAATATATCCATAGTTTCCCACATTTAAGCACCCAAAATACAAAATCCATGCAGAGAGACTGAAATCTGGGTCATTTATTCTGGGTGCTTATTCAAATTTTACCTAGAAGTAGTAATAGATTGTTTAATACATATTTTACCAGTGGTTCCTGAATTAAATCAACTTCTTATAACCACAGAGAATAATTGAATACCCCTGTTACTCATGTGTTCACAACCCCCCCATTGTTGTAATTGGGTCACTCCAGTGCTCAGATGAAATCAGGTTTTAAAATAAGCTGTATTCAAATGGGTAAAAGGGAAATCGTGACATCAAACCTCAGCAGAAAGTGCTTGTTAACAATTCAATAAACAGCCTACGTGTCATGCTGTTACTCAGTACTTGGATAAGGGTGTAAGAAATTAATTTTGGGGTCAGAATTCTGTTCTTTCAGCACAAGATTCCCTGTCCAGCATGGAAATCTGGAATTAGGGGGGCAAAAAATATCATCCCCTCTCTGCAGCTTATTCCCATGCACCTACAGCTGTTGTATGAGAGGAGGTAGAGGGAGCAGTTCTGCCAGTTCCACTTTGTGTCTGTTTTGAGTAACTTTTGTTCTTAAATTTTGTTGTCAGACTCCAGTGCCATGGACAGCAGTGAGTCCCATGTTCTATCTCTTGGATTAAGAAGTAATTTGGTCTTTTTTTCTGCTCTTAATCTTGTTGAAAACAAGTCCCCATTTGGTTATCCCACCCTCTTAATGATTTTGTAATTCTCATCCTCCTCTTCCCCAGATTTCTTCTCTCCACACTGAAGAGTCTCTGCAGCCTCTTCAGTCTCTCCTGTAAAGGTAGATGCTCCATATTCCCGATTATTTTACTTTATCTGGAATTTCTCTTGTCTCAACTGGGTCTGTTTTGAGAGAGAAAAAAACTGCACAAACAACTCAATATGAGAGGGCATCAAAATTCTGTGTAACAACAAAATCCCTCCGTTTGGTGTCAAAAAATATCCATGGTGATTCCCAGCTTTTTGCCAGCATTTTTGGCTGTAAGGGCACACAAAGCCAGGGATTTCAGGGTACTCCCAGTGGCAAGACCAGGATGTCTTTCCTGAATTTTCACTTTGGAGCACAGCAGAGTGCAGGTGTGGTTTAGATTGCATTTCCATAGACAAATAAATTTATTTTTCCTCATCTAGACCAAATTATTTAGGGATCCATCCAATCTGGGCTCAAGCAGACACTTTCCTGTTCACTTAATTCAAATCCTTGTGAGGTTCCTCTGGAGCTCCAGTTGGAATTTCATCCCTTTCTTCTGTACCTGGCAAGTGACCATTCAGTCCTAGTTTTCCTTTTAAACTCTCTGGAGAAGGACTGGAATCTCTTCTCCAATCCTGTAGCATGTTATATTTTTAAATGTTCCTTTTTGAAGGAATTTTTGAAGGGATTTTGGCTTTTTGAAAGTCCAGACATACTTTTCCACTGGATTTCCAGCAGAGTCTTGCACTTCCTGAACTGCTGCTCATCTGCCTTTACAGAGCCACGTTGGCTCTTTACCGACAATCCATATTTGCCATAAACTCATTCTTTCCTATAGAAAACTGATTTTCCAGGGAGCCACGTGGTATTTCCAAGACATTAAGAGTGTTATCCTTATTATCCCATCTTTTTTAGACGGGAATTAGATCAGTTATTTCAACCTCTGGCAACTGCAGCCATTTGTAATGTGAGGCTTTATATCTTGGCCAAAATTTTATGTGTGAGTTCCTTTAAGATTCCAGTCCAGGACATACTTTGGCATTGAAGTGATTTGTTTAATTTGGGTGTATCAGGAATTAACAGGTAATTATAGAGGAGAAAGTGGGATTGATACAGATATTTTTGGTGTGAAGGCACGAAGTTATTTAAGGGGAGGTTTAGGTTGGATATTAGGAAAAGGTTTTTCAGCCAGAGGGTGGCTGGGCACTGGAACAGGATCCCAGGGAATGGTCACAGCACCACACCAAAGCTCCAGGAGAATTTGGACACTGCTCTCAGGCACAGGGTGGGATAGTTGGGATGTCCTGTACAGGGCCAGGAGTTGGACTCTGATCTTTGTGAGTCCCTTCCAACTCAGGATATTCCATTTTTCCACGATTTTTCAATATTCCATGATTCCACGTTTTTTTAATATTTTCTGGCTGCTCAGCCAGCTCGAATGCAGCAGGGCCCTCTGTTCTTAAACTGAGTATCAGTGCATTAAACCTTTGGTAGAAAATCATAAAGCTAATTATAAATTCATTTAGAGCTAACATGAGTATTTCTATTTTTCATTTCAGCACCTAGCTCTTCCAAATAAAAATAAATTCTTACAGGCATGAAAGTCTTTACAGAATTAGGCTGAATTTAGCTGGTGTTTCTACCCCAAATTGCAAACCATTAATGTGGGAATATGTTTTAAATGTCAGGGTATTTCCCCTTTATATTTTCTAAATGAAAAGTTTCACTTTGGAAATGCCAAATCCCTTTGTTTTGACATTTTTCTGAGTTAAACCTTTTCACCCTTAATTTCAAAATAGCAGTTTTTAATTTTGAAAAACTGACTTCAGTATAAAATAAATGGTTGATATTTTTATAGGTGGACTAACTTGAAGAAGTCACTTCTGCATCAAAAGAAAGAGTTTAGCTCAATCTCAGGTGCTGTTTTACCATTTTTTTCCCCCTTGGGAGGGAGCAGATGGGGGATTTTTTTTTCCACACTGATTTTTGTTTCTGTAGTCAGCTGCATCTGTTCTATCTGCAACATCCAGGTAGCAGAGTGTGAGAGAAATCCCTCTGGAAAACTCATGTAATGTAATAATCACAGAATCTCAGAATAGTTTGTGCTGGAAGAGACCTAAAAACCATCCAGTTCCACCCCCCCGCCGTGGGCAGGGACACCTTCCACTATCCCAGGTTACTCCAAGCCCTGTCCAACCTGGCCTTGGACACTTTCAGGGATGGGGCAGCCACAGCTTCTCTGGACAGCCTGGGCCAGAGGTGACCTAATTCTGCTTAATGTAACTCTTGCTCCTCTCCAAGAGGACAATTATACCCAAAAGCCTAATTAGTGGCTCATTATGGCTCCAGGCTTTATACAACAATTGGCAGGGCTGGAGGAGCTGCCAGAATCTTCCCTCCTCACCTACACCCATTTCTGGTCCTCTGTCAGTGCAGAGGAACTGCTGGAGCTGAAGCAGTTCCCATTATGAAGCTGGATGACCCCCTCAGTTTCCTCTTTCTGAATCATTCATCTGATAATTGTTAATTACCAGGTTAATTACCTGTTGAGGTGCACAGGTAGCAACAACAGCTCCTGTTACATCATCCGTCAAAACCGTTTCCTGCTCCTCTGCTGCCGTCAGCTCCTGGCAGAGTGGGGCACCTACTAATTGGCAGTGTCTCTCTAATTGTATTTTAACAATCACATGCCTTTCGCTCCCACTTCACTTCCAAAGGCATCCTTCATCTGCTCCACCTCCATTTCCGAGGGGATGGATCCTGATTCCAAGCCTTCTCCATGGTGGTGAGTCAGAGGACAAGAAGGGCTGGGAGAAGAAAGGGCTGATTTGCTTCTCTTTGCCTTCAGTGAAGGGATGAAACAGTAAAGGAATTGCTGAAAGATGTAATTACAGGAATGTGTTCGGCAGGGAGAGGTGGTTTTGTTTGGATGTTTTGCTGGAAAGCACAGGCTTTGGAAGAACAAACCTCTGGTAATCCCTGATGGAATAAACTTCCTGGGATGCCTTCAAAAGGGAAGCAACAAAACAGTTAGAAAGGCAGGCAAACCAGCCCAGGGCTGGGTTTCTGTCGCCTGATTTCAGATCTCAGCTCGCTACACTGATCTCCTTTATTTTAATAATTAAAGAGAGCTGGTTTGTTCAGCCTGGAGAAGAAAAGGCTCCAGGGAGAACTTAGAGCCTCCTCCAGTGTCTAAAGGGGCTCCAAGAGAGCTGGAGAGGGACTTTGGACAAAGATCTGGAGTGCCAGGACACAGGGAATGGTTTCCCACTGCCAGAGGGCAGGGTTAGAGGAGATATGAAGGATAAATCCTTCTCTGTGACAGGAGCTGGACACTGGCACAGGTTTCCCAGAAAAGCTGTGGCTGCCCCGTCCCTGGAAGTGTCCAAGGTCAGGTTGGATGGAGCTTGGAGCAACCTGGAATAGTGGAAGGTGTCCTTGCCCATGGAACTGGATGAGCTTTTATGTTCCTTTCAATCCAAATCATTCTGGGATTAAACAAAGAACCTCCAAAGAGCCTCATATGAGTGTAGGACATTGTTTGTCTCACCTTGTGCAGGTGTAGAGTGGAGATTATGTCCCAAACTCCAGCAATCCCATTGCCTTGCTCTCCAGAGGTGAAGCAAGGAGCCTCCAGTGGTTTTTCCCAGCTGGAATCATGTTAGTCAGAAACACCCACCCTAAATCAGACAATCATAGAAACACAGAATCACAGAATTATGGAATATCCTGAGCTGGGAGGGACCCACAAGGATCATCAAATTCCCATTCCTTTTTCTGAGCAGCACCAGACAAACCCACTGTTGGTTTCCTGGGAAAATCTACCTGGACCTCAGGATCAGTGTGGATCATCTGACATCAAATCAGGGTTGTGAAGGAATCTCTCACCATCTCACACCTCTTTCTATTCTCCTTTCAAGCCACAGGTTTCACTGAAATTAGGAGTATTTGAATAAATCTTCCTCCTGAGAAATTATATTGAAATCATCTGCTGGCTGTATAATTAATTAAGGAAGAACACAGGAAAAGGAAGAAAGAACGAATGGAATACGAGGCAGTAAAACCACGTCAGGTGATAATGAATAGTTTAAGTTTAGTTTTGTTTGGATTTCATAAAGAAAAAGCAAACAGAGAAAGGTTTTCTTTGAAGTGCCTGATAATTCTGCTTTTTCAGAGGGATTTAATTCAAAGTTAGGCCATTAATGTTGTCTTAATTTTTAAATTAGCCCTTGTCCTTTCCTTTGAAAAATGAATGGAACCGAAAGGAGTAGCATTGGCGAAGCGTCATGAAAATCACTTCCATTCCACTTCTTTTCTCTTGTGTTTCCACAGTAAAAAGATGGGAAGTGTGAAGTTAAAATGTGAGAAATTCAACCTCTCAAAGAGAAGTGAAAATGTTCATCTTTTTAAAAAGTCAAAACAAGCTGCAAAACTCTTCATTAAATTGCTGGTTGGAATGTTTTTCATAACAATATCGAAAATGTCACTGAAACGGGTGTGATTTGTCTGAATGTTTACATTTTAGTGGAATTTGCTTTTTTTTACAGTGAAAAAATTCATTCTGTGGTTCTCCATTAGCAAGTGTAATAATAAAGACTAAACTCTCCTGAAATCCAGGAGTGGGAGTGGGACAGTCTGCTCTGGAGAAGATTTTACACTTTGAAGGGGGAATTATGAGGCATTCCTCAATTTACACCATCTGTAGAATGTGGTTGCTTCTCATACTTTGCTGACAAAATAAGACTTGTTATAAATCTGGAAGAAGATAAAATGGTATATAAAAAAATTACCTTTTTTATTTTTTTTTTTGTCCTACGGGAAATTGGAAGGGAGAAACGCAGCCAAAACCAGACATGTGTTAGACAAAAATAGTTATTTCACTCAGAAGATGTTGAGGAAAAACAAGTCTGTCAGCAGGGTTATGTCACCTCGAAGTTGTGTGATACCAAATACCTGAACCTGGATTTAGTCTAAAGTTCTCAAAGAGGCCAAAGTAAAGAAGAGTCTAAACATTTTTTTAAATATTTTTGAATTATTTGTTCTTTTCATTTTGTTGCTGAGATAGAAATGAAGATGGAGTGAAGGGAGAAATAACATTCGTGTTACACACCCAAGCTCCATCTGACAGTAACTGAAAGGATTTCAGCTACTGGAAATCAGGAGGAATTTCTTCATTAGGAGGAATTTCTCTGTGGAAAGGGTTATCAAGCATTGGAATGGGCTGCCCAGGGAGGTGGTGGAGTCCCCATCCCTGGAGGTTTCCAAGGAACCACTGGACATGGCACTGAGTGCTCTGGGCTGGTGACAAGGTGGGCATCGGGCACAGGTTGGACTTGATGGTCTTGGAGGCATTTCCCAACCTAAATGATTCCTAATTCTGTGCATTTCCACATTATCCAAAGAAAGAGGCATTTAGCAGGGAGGTTAATTCAGCTGAGGAGGCAGTTTAGCATTAAATCCATCATTAATAATTTAGTTTTGTGTTCTACATTTTTTGTAACACATCCCCATGATGCGAAGCATTGAGTCCCTGAGAAACAACTGTGAGACTTTGAAATCACTCTCCAAGGGCCTGGAGTGATGGGAAAAGGGGGAATAGCTTCCCACTGACAGTAGGTTTAGATTGGATATTGGGAAGAAATTCTTCCCTGTGAGGGTAGGGAGGCCCTGGAATGGAACTGCCCAGAGAAGCTGTGGCTGCCCCATCCCTGGCAGTGGTCCAGGCCCGGGCGGACAGGGCTTGGAGCAACCTGGGGTAGTGGAAAGTGTCCCTGCTCCTGTTAGGGGTTGGAACTGGATGGTCTTTAAGGTTTCTTCCAACCATTTTAGGATTCTACATCTCCCTAGTGCTAAAGCTGGTTTGAGTCCCCTGACACACAAGGAATCCCTCACGAAAGTTTGTGGGTGATCACAAACACAGTCCAGAGGTGCTGCCTTTCCCCTCCTGATTCTTGAGGTCTCCTCCTTCACTTCTCTGCTCCAGTTCTAAAGGCTGAAAAGCAGCATAATTTCGATTTTTCTTTCTTCCTCTCTGGGAAAACTCCATCTTCCAGACCTGCTTCAGATTGCCACTGTAATGTTAATGCTGAAAAAAACATATTTGGCATTTTTAATTGACAAGAGCTTATCTGACAGAGCCTTTTGGGTGGAATATTTATTAGAGACATGGACTGTCCATGCTGCAAATTATCAACTGTAGCTCCACAGGGATAAATTGGGATAAACAGGGATAAACTGGGATAAACAGGGATAAACTGGGGATCTGAGCCAAGGGATTTGCTGGGGTAGAGAATCACAGAATCATGGAGTTGTTTAGGTTGGGAAAGGCCTCCAAGATCATCAAGCCCAACCATTCCCCAGCCCCGCTAGCTCCACCACTAATCCATGTCCCCAGGTGTCACATCGACACTGCTGTAAACACATCCAGGACGATGATTCAACCTTTTCCCTGGGCTCAATCCCAATCCATTCAAATCCAAGCATTGCTAGCAGACCTGGGCTTGAGCTGGTGTCCCTGGAAGCTGTTTTGGACATCCTTTCCCTACAAACCCTGAGGGCAGAAAATGCTCAATTCCAGTACCTTTGGAACACAAAAATGGAATTCTGCTGCTCTCTGTGCTTTGATTTCTTCTTGGCATTAAGTTCCTGGAGTCTTCAGCTCAGACCTCCACAGAAATGGAAACAAAGGGAAGGGAAAAGGTTTTTTTTTTCCTTCTCTCTCATGTTTCAGAAGCTGCTAACGGTACCTGTTTCTTCAAAACATCGAACCACATTTTGGTGTTTTATGGGAACATGTTGGCTGGAGCTGTAATGCATTCAGAGAAATCCGTTTGCAATGGAAAATAAGATCCGTAAGTGGCAAAAATTTCTCCTGCTTTATCCTGGTTGTTAGGAAATTTCAGGAGAGTTGCTGTGTTCTTTATTGATTGTCAGGGCATAACCTTGGAAAAAATCACAAAATAGTTCTGCATCTTTGCTGCCTATTACTAAAATAGGGATAAAAACCTTCTTTTTCTCATGTTTTATCTCAATTCTTTTCCTCATTTGTAAATGCTTGGACACGCTGGAAGTCTTTGATTAAATATATATAAATAAATGAACAGTGTTCATAATTTTTAATTTCCCTTGCAGTGTTCCAACTGGTTTTTAGTTTTGTTTTGGTCAATTATCAGCACTGCAGCGATTTCCAGTTCAGTTTTGAATCAACACAAAGGATTGTGATGATCACTGATCTCTAATAAGGGTGGTGAACACTCAGAAACAACTTTTACAGTGGAAGAAATCAATATAACGTGGAAATTTTGCCTCCTCTACAGATGCAGGTGACAACTGAGCAAACGGAAATTCATATCTTTGCTCACACGTGCAAAAAACTTGCCCCAGTCCATTTCCTGAGGAAATCAGGTTGGAAGAGCATCTCTGGAAGTTTCATTTAGCCTTCAGTCACTGACCTTGAGATTTCAGGAGCCAGGAGTTTAACTGGAGAATCACTGAAATTCCTAAATGCTGCCTAAAGTTCATTATTGGGGATTTTTTTTGTTGTTGACCAGGTTGTAGAAAGAGGTCTTGTATATATTGGTATTGATGGTGGGGATTAGAGATAAGGTAAAGTTAAAAGAAAGAAAGAATTAATCCAAAGAAACCTGTGCTGGATGTGAAATATCCCATCAGCTCTGTAAATGAGATCCATTAAAACAATAAAAATACCCAATCTTTACATTCTGAGGGGCCCAGAGCAATCAGGAAATCCATCAGAGAAGCTGCTTCCTCATCTCCTGCTGTCTTTTTCCACATAGAAACTCATATTTCTCTTGGCTGGGGTTGCATCCTGCCCAGCTGCCCTATGCCAGGAATGAAAGTTCTGAATATTTTCTCCTCTCTCTGCTAATGAATTGTGGTTTGGCTAATTGGTCTTGTTTGTTGGATGGTATGGGTTGTTTGTTTGAAGATTTTGTTGGATAGATCCTTTTAAATAGTTGTTTTCCAGGGTTTTGGATGTGATTCTGTGTCTGGTTCTTTTTTTTTTTTTTGGCTGTTATTCAGGCTCTGGCATTTCCTTCTCACGTGGATTTAGTGTCTGCCATCAATAAACTCACCCTCTCATGATATATTTTCCAGTTATATTGCTTAGGAAACCAAGAACTGGGGGATAGAATGCAGGAAAATACATTAAAAAATCAGAATTTTACATGAATAAACATAACTCCACAGCTACAGCTGAGAAAAAGAAATTCAAGTACAACTGCAGCCTCAGTTGGGAGAAAGCAGAAATATCACCCTGTGACTAAGGAAACTCTTGGATGTCCAGACAATTTGAACATTTATATTGGATATTGGGAAGAAATTCTTCTCTGGGAGGGTGGGGAGGCCCTGGAATGGAATTCCCAGAGAAGCTGTGGCTGCCCCATCCCTGTAATTGTTCAAGGCCAGGTTGGACAGGGCCTGGAGCAACCTGGGATAGTGGAAGGTATCTCTGCCCACGGCAGGGGTTGGAACTGGATGATCTTTAACATCCCTTCCAACCCAAACCATTCTGGGATTTTATTAAATAAATCTTACAAGTGTGAAAAATCCCATTGCAAGGGAGTGTAAAGAGGAGATTTTAGACAAGGAGATTTCTCAGTTGTGGACAAAATCCCACTTTTACTGTGGAGTGG
Source organism: Corvus brachyrhynchos (assembly GCF_000691975.1). Lineage (NCBI taxonomy): Eukaryota > Metazoa > Chordata > Aves > Passeriformes > Corvidae > Corvus > Corvus brachyrhynchos. The sequence continues at coordinate 803,597 of NW_008246063.1, forward strand.
CCACAGGTCTGTGAGTTTAGGGGAACAAATCACCACTATTACTATTTAAAACCTTGTCTTTCCCTCGTGCCTCACACAAATCAGAGCACCAACGGGCCATGAAAGTCTCATTGTGGTCTTCCACTGGGGCATGAATGAACCAGCATGTTGAGCTTTTGATGGGATACCCTTCCTTTTCGGAGGAGGGTGAGAGAGCAGAGGAGGCTGCTGTCCTGCTGAGTTCTTTATTTCACAGTCTCACAGCTTTCTTGAAGGCAGAGTTCGAAGGGGTTACATGATAAGGCCAAGCAGCAACAGCAGCAGCAGGCAAAGAGCAAGTAGAAAACAGCTTCTTCTTCTAATTCTAGTTTCTCATTCTTTCTTACAGAAGTGTGGATTATATTTGTTAATTGACCAATAAGATTAACACACGATTCTAGTTTTTCTTTTCTTAACCTATCCTGGTCTAATTCTAACAGTCGTAAGCCTTACACAAGTGTTGCATAGGTATTACACAGATTTGTGTGTACAGTTTCTATCATCTCTTGTTGTTTATGTGAACACTCTATCTAAAAAACGTGAGCAGTACAGCTCTATCTATATTCTGTCTAAAGTAAAGAATTCTGTGAAAAGGTAACACTGCTGCAGTAAGAACTGTGTTTAAGGTCTCTGCTGCAGCTTTTCAATGTTTAAAGCACTTAGCATATATTTCTACTAAAAGTTAAAATTCTGTGTTTCTGTTTCACTTTGGTGTGGCTTCATGTATCTCAGCTTGTCCAAAGGTTTTAATTCAACCCCTGTGCTTTGGCTTTCCTCTGGGCCTGGGTCCAGAGAAGCTTTCACTCCAACACCAGCATAAGAAGGGAGCAGGGAATAAATGGGGAATTAATTCTGGATGGGGAATTTCACTGTCCACTCCCATCTCAAGTCAGGAAATATTCAGTCCATAACAATCCCAGCCCAGCATTTTAAGTAAAACTTACTTGTTTTCAAAAGGATTTGTGCATTTGTTGCCTTATCACTGACGTTAACACCCAACCTGATGTGATCCATGGAAATCTGCAGGCAGAGGGATCCTTTCACAAGGCTGCCATTGCTGGAAGGTTTTTTCCCTTCAGTGCTGTTTTTCTTCATCCCAGTCCAGTGCCAGAGCTTTGCCAGGCATCTTCAGAACACCTCAGAACAGTTGTTTACTGCTGAAATGAAAGTTCCTGTCATGGCATTTTTCCTGGGAGCACCCTGGGAGGCAGCTGGTTGCCCACAGTAACAGAACAACAACAAAAAACCTTCTACTAAAAACCAAATGAGTGACAAACCTTGAGCCTGTTCTCCAGGAGCTGAGATTGTTCTCTGTTTGTAAAAGGAGCTGATGTCCTCAGGAAGGTTTTGTCACATTGTCCTCAGGATAAGGATGTGTGGTAGAAAATTATCTGAGGTGGCTTTAATATCGGGCCTCATCAGCTCAGCAAGTGGGACCTGGTTCAGGATGCAGCTGAACTTGAGCTGGTGACGAAGAAAATCCCTCTTTTTTCTTTATCCTAAAGTAAAGGTGTGAATTGTGTGAATTTAATGTAAACACATTAAAGTAATCCAAACCTCCACTTATACACAGACATTGCGTCTTAATTCCTCTTGGCTTTTGTCCTTGGAATTCAGCAATAACTTGGGAATGAGTCTGAACTCTCAGGAGGCTTCAGTGAGGAGAATTCACCTGACACCTCTCTGTATCAACCCTTCTTTGTGGGTGTGTGGGAACATTTCACACAATCCCCTGACCTTCAGGGCATGCTGAAAAGGGCAACGAGGAAGGGTCCCCAGAGCAGGAAGGACATGGAGCTGCTGGAGTGAGTCCAGAGGAGGCCACCAGGATGATCAGAGGGATGGAGCAGCTCTGCCATGAGGAAAGGCTGAGAGAGCTGGGATTGTTCAGCCTGAAAGAAGAAAAGGTTTTGAGGTGACCAAATTGTGGCCTTCCAGTGCCTGAAGGCAGCCTGCAAGAAACAAGGAGAGAAATGTTTGGCAAAGGCCTGGAGTGACAGACAAGGGGGAATGGGCTGAAACTGACAGAGGGCAGGGCTAGATTGGATATTAGGCAGGAATTCTTTACTGTGAAGGTGGTGAGGCTCTGGCACAGGTTGCCCAGAGAAGCTGTGGCTGCCCCATCCCTGGAAATGTTCCAGGCCATGCTCGATGGGGTTTGGAACAACCTCATCCAGTGGAAGGTGTCCCTGCCCATGGCAAGGGGGTGGAACAAGATGAGCTTTAAAGTCCCATCCAGCTCAAACCATTCTGTGATTTTATGGAAATAAGGAGGAAGAGATTAATTAGAAGGAATACAGATCATAGAATAATGGAAGGCTTGGTTGAAAGGGACCTTAAAGATGATCTAATTCCAACACCCCCACCATGAGCAGATCCACCCACTAGACCTGGATATTCATGCTCTGACCACTGGGCTTCAGCAAAATGCTGTTTTTACGAGGTAGTTCATTATTTAGGAACTATTTCCAGTCCTTTAAACTTCAGATCAGAAATCTGGTTCAAGTCGCCACAGACAAAAAGAGGATGTGGATGGCTGAATGCAATAAATTCATCAATTCCTGAGGAGTTTTTTGCCAAGGTTTGGTTTTACTGCCAGAACAGGTGAGTTGTAAATTGACGTTCAGGGAAACTTTCTTTGCTGCTACTTGAAACCAATATGGGATGTTGATAATAAGAATCATCACTTGATGGTGTTGGGTGTCTCTCAGCTGTTTTCCTCCGAGGAAAAAGAGGAGGTTGAGATATAGGATGAATTTAATGCCAGAGTCTCCACAGAGATATGTAACAGGCCACTCTGGGGACAGAGTCTCCTTGCTGATGGTGTATTCTCACCCCTCATCATAAATTCCAGCTGCTTTAGAGGATGATATTTTCCTTTCTCTGGCTCACCTCACTTTCTCTCATCCCTGATGTGTTTACAATCAGCTTTAAATCCTCCTGGAGTTCATCAAAGGACACTTGCCTCACATGGATCCTCCAGGAGAGGGAACTCTCAGATGGTTATGTAGACATTCTTGCTAAGAAACAACCTCTCCCTACCCTTCCCATGGTGCTTCTGTTCACATTTGAGCATTCCCAGGAGTGGATTGATTCATAAAAGTGCACTGGGAGGGAACAGAGGAGGGACCGAGGCCTGTTGCTGAGGAGTGGGACCCATTGTGTTTTTCCTGGGGTTTTAGAGGTTGAGTATAAGATTATTCCTGGAAATTGTTCTGTACTGAGGGATCGAGTTGTTGTGTAGAAGTTAAAAGAAGACTTATTGGCTGTTAGGACCTAAATTCAGAGGATTTTTTACCTCAGGAGAGTGCTACACCCTTCACTTGTGCTGGCTCTAGGATGTCTTCAGAACACACTTTCACCATCCTTTGTCTGACAGACTAAAGTCTGTTACCTGATACTGCCTGGGCATGGGAACTGTGCAGGGATAAAACCCAGCCAAATCAGTCATTTTTAAAGAATCCAGAGGTAAGTTTTGCTGCTCAAAATGTGCATTAATATGCAGATTTTTGTGCATATTAATATGTGCAAACAAGGCCTCTTGGAAACATCATCAGCAGAACCATCACCTTTGTGCCCCACAGTGCAAGAAACTCCCAGATCTAATCAGTGTTCATATCCTTGGGAAGCAAAGAGAAGGAAGAGAAAAGGATGGATTAATGTGAAAAAGATTTGTCCAGTGTCTCAGACAGCAGCTTGAGCTTTAAACCAGCCAAACTCAATTTCTTGCTGGAAGAAGTTTGTGTAGTCAGAACCAATATGTATTAATTCAGGGTTCACCATACAATCCCAATCCATTGATCAGACACATTTTTACAACTCTAATGAGCTGAAGTGGTCTGCTGGCACTGGGCCTGAGCAGGGCTTGACTTGGGGCCAACCTCCCTACTTGCTTTGGAATATTTTCTATTTACTGGACCACATGAGTAAAACTCTGGTTTTTTGGAAGCAAGATAAGTTAACTCTGCAATTCAAGCTAGAAATAAACCAACAAGTTGGGGTTTCTTGTGTTTTGCTTTTTTAATTTTTTTTTTTAATCAGTGAAGGAACCGTGAGCATGGTAATTATTACCAGAAATCCTGTGTGGAATGACAAGAAGCCCATCTGGTCAGCTTTATGGATTAACCAACTCACCTAATCTTGTACAACATTCCTGTTAGAGAAGCATGGATAGGAGGGCAAAATACATTGGCAATTCTCTGTCAAAATTGCTCCAAAGGCGTTTCTGCAGAAGGCACTGAAGTCTTTTAAAAATCCTGAGTGTCACAGTCAGTTTTTGTCCCATAGATTTATTAGACAAGGGGAAAAGATGGGCACAAATTACTTCAGAATTAAACACATAAATCCCTAGGATGATTTCAAAGCCTAAACAAACAGTCACTGTTTTTATCTTGCTACATCATCCTTACCCAGTGTTTCCATAGGATACTGCCAAGGACAAAACAAAAGGAAAAAAGGAATGGACTGGGTGGAATAAAATGGGTGATTGACACTGGAAAATCTTACAGACTTAATAATACTTCCCCTCAGCTCCTGAAAAACAGAGGAAAACACAAGCAGATATCAGCTAAAGTTAGCTGGTCTTCCTTCCTCTGGTCAGGAACTGGTACTCAGCACATCCATCTGCTTCGGTGGTCGTGGTATTCCTGATATTCCTAAACTTTCCTGATATTTGTTCCACAATAAGTCCTACAGGTTTAATAATTCCTCATTATTCTTCCATTGAGCTGTCACGTTGTGGAATTGCTGCTGAGAAATTCCAGGTTTCAAGCCAAAAGAAACTCCAGTCTCAAACTTCTGTCCCGACGCAGATCCCAGGTCTATCCATGCTCTCCTGGATTCTTCACAAATTACTGTAAATCAACTATTTCTTTCTATCAATCAACTATTTAATTACTATAAATCAACTATTTAATTACTATAAATCAACCCTTGGCAATGGACACAAGGGGAAGAGCAGTGATTTCCTAAGTAATTCAGGAGATCACTCAGATGTTAACAGTGATGTTCATTAGCATAGGACTAATGAGTAGGACTAAATTAATTGTTTTGCAGCACTTTTGGAATAAAGAAAGGAGAAATATAAGACTGAATTCCCAACCTCATTTAATTTCCTGCTCCTCTTCCCAAAAGAGTTCTCTGAGATCCAAACTGCTCAGGGTGGAGCAACTGCTTGCAAACAAACGTTGGGAATTACTTGAAAGATCCCACAGCTATCCCTCAAGGCTGCTCTTCCTCTGGGAAGGACCCGTGCACTGAAGGAGTTGAAGGATGCCTTAAATCTGGACAGATTTTTCAGGATCTGGTGTTTTCCTCAGGCCATCTTAAATGACAATTCAGTAAGATTTCATTTCATTCTGTACAAAAAGCAGAGCAAGAGGAGGAGATTCCATTTCAAGCAAACATGGATAAAAGTACAACAACCCTCCATCACTGTAGATATTCCATGCCCATCATGATGCTAAGGAATAAACTCCAGTGGTGCTTTGAAAAGATCTGGGTTAAGATGACACCATTTCGGGCAATGCATTTATGCTGAAGGCAACTCTCACATAAAGGAGTGGAGTTCTGAACAGGAGAGGGCTGCACAAAGATTAATCTCAACTCCCAAAGAGGAGCTTTTCAGACACTTCGACACAAGCAAAAAAACAATCTTGGAAACTTCTTCAGATTTTGTGTAGTGGCACAGGATGATCCCGAGTGATGTCACAGATGTATGGCTGAAAGGTGATGTCAACAATCTGCCTTCTCACATTTTCTTTCCTCGGATATCTGGGGAGAAATTTCCATTGTTTTTGCCTTTGCTGTTACAGCCAGGTATCAACTGTGGTCAAAATAATTGGGATAAGGATGTCTTCAAAATGCCTCATTTTATTAGAATATTTAATCACTTAAATTCATATGCTTGAAATGACCATGTTTATGGCAGAATTCCCTAAAGC
>NW_008246063.1:809583-827945 GCF_000691975.1 Corvus brachyrhynchos
GTAGGGAAAATCAGGAAGGATCTTGCTGTTAGGTACAGTGGGACGCAGGAGAGTGAAAAGAAATGGCCTGAAATTAAAAATATGCTCACTTGAGTAATTTTCTAACAAACTACTTATGCTGTTAAGTCCTTATCCAATCAATACATCACTGACTTCACTTTAAATGATGACATTTTTTTCTTATATGTTGTTAAGTCTAATTAAAAAGAATTAGTCACGAGAGTGACAAATTTGAAGCTCATTACAAAATTGCTTTATGTGGCATTTATTAGATGTCAAACATGGGAAGAGTTTGAACCAAACTGGCAAATTCAGCAAAAGTTGTGTCTTGGCATCAAAATTATTTCTTAAAATTAAGTTATTTATTATTAAGAGGGGCCTTTTTTTTCTCAAATAACTTCTTTTTCTGTACTTTCTTTTTGTTAGGACTGGAGAACACAGAAATTGTATAATAGTGAGTAATAAAATCCGTCATTCTCGTGAGTAATGCTTTGTAATTAGATGAAATAAAAGTAAAGTAAGTTGAATTGTGTGGAGCACAGGGCTGGGGGTGGAGTGCTGCACTCAAAGGGTTTTGTATTGATAATGATGCTGAACTTTCAATGCTGGAAGGTTCTGTTGGAATTAACATCAAAAGCTGTAGTGGTTTATCTGTACTTTGGGTTCCCAACGCTGCCACAGTGACAGAAATTTGTCACAAAGGGAAGATTGGGATGAACGCTGATCTTTCATCACTGCAAGCCACAGGTGTGAAAGTTTTGGGAAGGAAACCCCTGAAAGTCTGACTGGTTTTGCAATCCAGCCACTCCATGGCAGAATTCCCCTCTCAAAGGAACACCAGGGCCTGCTCTGCCACAGGTACCCATGGAATTATTATTTCCCTCCTCCCAGAATCAACCTGGCTGCTCCCATTATGATCCTTTTGCCACAAAAACACATGAAAATGACAAATCATTTAAATAAAAGATTTTATTAAAAATTTTCTTCAGGTTCACAGAATCACTGAGTTTGGAAAAGGCAACCAAGACCACCAAGTCCAACCTCCAGATGAATTTCCACCATGTCCACTAAATCACATCACAGAGTGCCAGATTGGCCTGGTCTTTGAACACTTCCAGGGCTGGTGACCCCACCCCTTCCCTGGGCAGCCTGCTCCAATGTTTAGTCACTCTTTCAGTGGAAAAATTTTTCCAAATGTCAAACCCGAGCCTCCCCCGGTGCAACTTGAGGCCATTTCTCCTTGTCCCATCACTTGTTGCCTGGGAGAAGAGGTTGACCCTCACCACACCACAACCTCTTTTCAGGGAATTATAGAGAGCAAGAAGGTCCCCCCAAGCCTCCTTTTCTCCAGGTTGAGCCCTCCCAGCTCCTTCAGCTGCTCCTGGTGCTCCAGACCCTTCCCAGCTCTGTTCCCTACCCTGGACACACTCCAGCCCCTCAATGTCCTTCTTGTCATGAGGGCCCCAAAACTGACCCCAGGACTGGAGGCGCCTCACCAGTGCCCAGTATTGGGATTCCACAATCTTTGGTAAGTTCCAGAGCTGTGTTTCTCAAAGCCAGGATCACTTTTCCTCACATTATGTTGGTGCTTTGCTGGATTTATCCAGCTCTGGGTGTTTATCTGTTGTGCCCTCTCCAGCTCTGGAGCAGATGCTCTGATAGGGCTGTTCCAGAGCTGGGGATTTGGGGAGATGGATATTTCCCAGCCTTGGGCAGTGAGATGGAGGATCTGCCCTGGAACTGGGAGTGCTGGGAGCTACCTGCAGCTGCTCAGTGCAATTAGCATTCTCATTAACTAGCATTTAATGCACTTGCTAATTGCCAGCTAGTAATGAAGTGTACAGGAGCGTCAGATTTACTGAGCAACTTCTGGGATCTGGGAACTTCCAGTTTCATGGAAATATGGATGATTTTTGCTTTTTTTCCTAGTTTAGAAGATGTCTTTCAAAAAGACCAGCAAATGGTAAATCCTGATTTTCAGCAAACTCTCCTATTTCTGTCTCAGAGATTCTAGGGAATTCTGAGTCCACTTCCTCCACCTTTAAACTCCCAGTGAATATAATTATTGCCACTTTTTGGAAATACTGTCTTATTTCAAGGCTAAATTCAACTAAATTAAATTTCCAACTCTTTGATTCATGCAACTTTCTCTTGCACAATTCCAAATGATAATGTTTTTTCTCCTTGATATCTCAGGTATTCTGTTAAACGCTGAAAAACTACACAAGAAATCTACTCTTTATCCAATTTCATGAAATGATGTGATTTTGCACCTTAAAGCTCATACAGGATGATGGAATTATGGAGTTGTTTGGGTTGGAAGGGTCCTCACAGACCATCCAGCTCTACCCCCTGCCATGGGCAGGGACACCTTTTGCTATCCCAGGGTGCTCCAAGCTCTGTCCAACCTCCTCTTGGACACTTCCAGGGACGGGGCAGCCACAGCTTCTGTGGGAAACCTTTGCCAGGGCCTCACTACACTCAGAGTAAGGAATTCCTGCCCCAAATCCCATCTAAATCCACTCTCTTTCAATCCATTTTTCCTTGGGATAAAAATATTGAACAATATTTGCCCAGAATCTTCTCTTAAAGTGATTGCAGTGAAGATAAAATTTACTGCAAATCCTTTGCTCCCCTTTCAAATTAGAATTTGCTGGACTGAGACAGGTTTTAATTGATGTTGGATGTGTCTTTTTGTTCCTTTATTTGGCAGCAGCTTCAATCCTGAAGGCACCTGGTTACAATCCAGAGGAACCAAAGTAGGTTTTATCATCATGACTGTCTTTATCACTCAGACATGAAATCTCCTTGAAGAGATAACAGGTTTCTTTGACAAGCCCTACTTTCCAGAGAACAAAGTCATCTGGTGCTGGAGAAATACTTTTAACTTTGAATTTTCTATTTTGGTGAACTTCTGAGTTAACAGGGATTTTACTTTTTGAGGATGAGACTTTACAGTCCGGCATTTACCACATGGAATCACAGAATATCCTGAGTTGGAAGGAGCACACAAGCACTTGATGAAATGTCCACAGGCCCTCATTCCTTTGGAAGGTCTCCAGATTTTGAAAATGTGTTAAGAGGAATTCGATCCCAAAACAGCTTCTAAAACTCTTTAAATTTTTCTAAGAAGTTGAAATATCAACTTCCATACTGCTGAAATTCTCCAGTATTTCATTGCAACACCTGTGGCCTCAGCTGGTGAAAAATTCAAGTGGAGTAACCTGGTCTAGGAAAGTGTCCCCATGGCATAGGGTTGGAATGAGATGATCTCGAAGGTCCCTTCCAACCCAAATCATTCCATGATTCCATAAATGTTTAAAGGTTAAATCTATTGGATACTTACTGGCATAATGAGATGCACTAATCCAGGTGCACTGGGAATATTGCAAGACTCAGCCAATGGATTTTGACTACAAACCTGGGGTTCCCAAATGATGGGAGAATTTTGGTGCCTCCAAACATATGCCTTCTGCATAAAGGAATTTAAAGCTCTGTTTTTTCAGCCCAAATGTGTTTTTAGGTGGTGCTCTCAAACAGTGGCTCCCCCATCACGCCTAATAAAATGTAAAAGATAAAAAACCACTGTTATTTCCATGATATGTTCTCTGCAGCCAGAACACCGCAATGTTCTCTGAAAATTCAGGAGAAAGATGTCATTTTCTGCTTCTTTGTCCCCACGATCCAGAAGGCAGAGCGAAGGTTGACTGCTGTGCCACTTCCAGCCCCATTTCTTCTCCATGTGCAGAGAGAGAGGCAATTTTCTTATTGGCACAGCAAAGTGCTGAATTCTTTAATCTGTTTGTCCTTTCTGCAGCAGCACCTCCACTCGCTAAATAACCCGGAGATGGCAGCAATCAGAGTAGTGAGGCAAAGCAAGGTTATTATGAGCTTGTTGAAATGTATGAGGGATGTAAAATGTGAGACGGAGAGGAAGAGGAAAAAAGAATATCCCAGGGGCACATTTCATTGCTCAGGAGGCATCAGGTTGAGCAAGTTACAAATCAGGTGTCATCTTAAAAGGTACCAGACACTGACACAAGTGGAAAGCTAAAACAACAGCTCTTTGAATATTACAGGCAGCAGCTTTTGGTGTTTTAGCGCAGTCCTGAAAATGGAATTGTGCATTGTGCATTGGCAGTGACTTCACTGCTGGACAGCTCATATTTTGCTTTTTTTTGGGCTTTTTTAGCTCTTGCTGGTCTCTGTTCTGACTAACTGGGGATACTGGTTGGAATTAATCTCCAGAACATTGGTGATGGTAGATTTGTGGCCTAGGAAGGTCAGCTTAGCATTTATCAGCTTGCGGTGACCATCCCACTGTTTGCACATGAGCAAATTTGGATTAATTCCAAGCTTTGAAAAGAGAGAGTTGAACCACAGGTTGCAGGAGTATTTGTTGCTCCATCCCTGGAATTGTTCAAGGGCTTGGATGTGGTTTGGAACAACCTGGTCTAGTGGAAGGTGTCCCTGCCCATGCAGGAGTTGGAACTGGATGATCTTTCAAGTCCCTTCCAACCCAAACCATTTTCTGATTCTTTGATTCTCTGTTTCTACTCTGAACCCTGTTTTAACACCTTTCTCTATCTGACCATTTTTCCACATTCCAGTCTTCAGCAAAAGCACCCCCTAAATAAATAAGTTGTTCCTAAACCAATCAGCCATAGATCAGATTTAATCTAAAGCTTTTAAAAGCTGACCTCTCTCAGCTCTCTTCAGGATTTGGCCAAGGGCTGAAGTTCATCTTGGCTCACTCAATGTGCTCCAATCCCTTAAGCTCTAATCCTTAACACCAGAGAGTTTGTCGGTGTAGGAGAACCCTTGCTCAGGTTCAGAACAAGTTTTGGAACCTGAATTTGGATGTAGAGGGACTGTGGCATTCATGGTTCCAAGGTTCTCTTCATTGAATGCAGAATCACCAAACCCTGGAGCAGGAAAAATGGAAGAGATGGGATTATTTCTAGACCTATAATGTGTGATCAGAAGGTTGAGGGACCCCACCTGGAACACTGTCTACGTCTCTGGAGATTCTGACATAAGAAGGATGTGGAGCTTCTGGAGCAAGTCCAGAGGAGGCCACGGAGATGCTCCAAGGGCTGGAGCTCCTCTGCTCCAGAGCCAGGCTGGGAGAGCTGGGAATGTCCAGCCTGGGGAAGAGAAGGCTCCAGGGAGACCTCAGAGCCCCTTCCAGTGCCTAAAGGGGCTCCAGGAGAGCTGGAGAGGGACTTGGGACAAGGGATGGAGGGACAGGACAAGCAGAAATGGCTTTTAACTCACAGAGGGCTATTTAGATTGGATATTAGGAAGAAATTCCTTATTGTGAGAGTGGTGAGGCCCTGGCCTCTGGTTTTCCAAAGAAGCTGTGGCTGCCCCATCCCTGGAAGTGTCCAAGGCCAGGTTGGATGGGGCTTGGAGCAACCTGGGATAGTGGAAGGTGTCCCTGCCCATGGCAGGGATGGAATTCCATGATCTTTAAGGTCCCTTCCAACCCAAACCATTCCATGATTCGGTGACTGTGGAAGGCACCACAAGAAGCCACAAGTTTGCCCTGCAGAAGAAAGCTGTGAAGAAACTTCGTAATGCTGAGGTGAGTCTAATGGTGGTGTAGATTTCCCAGGAATTTCAGTCTCTTTGAATAGAATTCTTTAAAATCAGCTTAGACTGATTTTTCCAGGAATGAGGAAAGCCATGTAAACAAGACAGAAGAGACAAACACCTTCATAAATTTAGGCTCTCAGATTTAGGCTCCATTCAGATGAAAACTGCTCTGGAAAATAGAGTCACATCTCTCTTGTTATTTATTGGGGCTGAGCAAAGAGACCAGATCAGTACCAAATAAAACCCTCAAGGTGAAGTTGAATGTGCCAGGCACCACTGAGTACAAAAAGATTATTTTTCCATTGTTTTGTAATTCACAAATTTGATTTTCTGGTCTGCAGCACAGAGCAGAAGTTGCCCTGTTTGGTTATAAAATCCCCTTACCCAAGTCAGGAAAAGAAAAAAAGGATTCTTCCCCCCAGATTCTACCCTCAGGCTCATAAACACCAATCTGGGCAGCCCTCAGGAATCTGATTTCCATTTCTGCAGTGAATACCTATTCTTAGCATTTTAAAATGCAAACAGCACCTTTCTCATCTCCTCAGCCGAGACTCTGACATTCCCTACTTTCCCTGTGAACTGTGGATGTGTTTCTCCCCTCATGTAGTGCATGGATGGCTCGTGCTCTACTTTAGCAGTGAGGCAGAAATAGAAGTGTCCACATGCCTGTAAATCCCCTTTTAGAAGGCAGAAAATCCCAGTTCCTCCAGCACCTCCAAGTCCACTCCATAAATCTCAAGTGGGAATTTTGTCTCGGCAGAGCCCAGCTTTGGAAATCATGCACATATTGAGGAACTTTGCTGGAAAAGTGGGGTAACCCAGTGTTATTTTTAAATGATGTCTTCATAACTTGTTGACTTTCTGTGATATTTTCTGCAGCTTCCACATCTTGCTGGCTGACCAATTTATTAAGGATTGTGTGTGGAATACTGAAAGGAATTTCTAACCACTCTGAATATTGCTGTTCCAGGGAGAGATAAGCTTCCAAATATTTTTTGGAAGTGGGAAACTTTATCAGGGCATTTTTAAAAGTATCATGAAGTCCCTCCAGATCCTGCATCTTCATTTCTGATAAACACATTTCCCAACCCAGAAATGAACCCCCGTAATAGGAGACCTTGTGGAAAAGGGATTTACTATTTTCCTTGTGGTCTGCAGCAGAAAGAAAAAGCCCAGTAGCCTATTTTGCATAGAGTCTGATCAAACATTGTTTTCCTCTGGTAAACTGGAAAGTTGATAATGCTTTCACTCAAAGGGAGTGTTTCACTTCAGTGCTCGGATTTTGATTTACGTTCAAAAGTACTTCTGATGGAATAAATGTCATTTCCAATCAGAAAATCAAAATATTTTTTAAATGAGAGGCTGCATCTCCTACACATTTTCTGCTTCCTGCTGTTTTTTGTTTGTCTGTCTGAGACCGAATAATTTGTGAAACTAAGACAAACTCTGGAATAATTCTGAATTTACAAACCAGGCAATTTTCATCTGTTTTTAACATGAGAATTTAGGTCTAGTGGAAATTTTTAGTGGCAAGAGTGACTCAGGGCTGGAGCTTTACACTAAATACTCTTCAGAGCTGTGACCTCACATCAATGTGTCTGGCACATAATATTGGGACTTTCAGAGCTGCTACATTATCAATTAAAAACCCCATAACACTCTTAATTACCATTTAAATATGCCTTAGTTAAATTTCTTACCATGTTAAATTGCAATGAGGGATGACAATTTTCAATCTAAGCTCTGTTCTTAGTAAATTCCAGCAGGTCTCTGATTTCTACACAAGAACTATGGCTAAATGTGGCCTTCGCTCTCTCCGTGTCGAATGAGCTGATGCCAAAAAAAGGACCATTTCGAGTTGCTTCTAAATGCAAATTATTCCCAATTCCAGCTTTAATAAAGATCTTGTCACCTGAATTAGTGGTAGATTGAATTAAACAGATCAGACTCAAACCCACTGCCCCTTTACCAAACCATCCCAAGAAACCAGACAAGAAGCAACCTTCAAGTCGCCTTTGAAACCCTTGGAATTCTTCCTTTTTAAACCCCTGGAATACATCCCTGAGAGAAACAGTGGTTGTTGCTATTTCCCGGGAGGTTTTAGTGTGTCCTCTGGACAGAGAGGACTTCTCCCTATAGAGACAGAATCATTTCCCCATGATTTTGGTGTCCTGAAATGTGTTTGGATTTTCCAGGCAAGCACAAAGGGAAAGAAGGTGGTTACTTAACACGGAATCATAGAATAGAATCGTACAATGGTTTGGTTGGAAGGCACCGTCAAGACCATTTCATTCCAACCAGGTTGATCCAAGCCCCATCCAACCTGGCCTCGAACACTTCCAGGGACGAGGCAGCCACAGCTTCTCTGGGAAACCTGTGCCAGGGCCTCCCCACCTTCTGAGTACAGAACTTCCTCCTAACATCTGATCTAGATCTCTCCTCGTTTAGTTTGCTGGCACCTTCCTGGATGGAGCTGGGCACCCTGAGAAAGTGGGGTGAAGGTGTCTTTTAGTTATTTCCAGAAGCACTTGTGATGCCATGATGATTTTTGCCTTTTCTTTTATACCCCTTTTATATAACTTCTTATAGCTTTTGTATTCTTAGTGGCTTTTAGCCTACATTCTTAGACTTATTTTGTCAAGCTAGGAGAATAAACTTCTTAGAAGCTTCGTAGTTAGGGATCAGAAAGCCCCAGACACCAAGGTCCTCTCCAGGACACATTTTGTAAACAAAGATAGAACCATCCAGGGGAAGGTTCCTTGGGGAGGGGGGCTCACTCGAGCCTCTCATTGGGGAATCTTTGATAGATGTGCTAATTAGTAACACCTATAATGTTATACCCGATCTTTTTGGGGTGTGCATTGTGGCGCATTCCACCTGGATGTGGTGCACCTAAGGATCCTTAAAATAAATACAGAAGTATAGGAGAAGTGTTCACTAAGGATGTCTGGACTTCAGGTGGCTCTCTTAAAAGCTGTTTATTGCATAGGTGAAGTTACAGCATTTCAGGGAGTGGGAGTCCAGAGCCAGCCCTACAGCTGCCAGCTCCAGCTGTAGGCATACCTGAAGCCACTTTCTGTTCAAGTTACAAAGCATTTTATACTTTTCTTTGCAGAGTATCTTAATACATAACAACCAATAAGCGCCATACACAATACTTTACATTTGCCTATAGCCTATAATAGCTACTACCATCACCATATTATAGTCATTATTATCCAATCACAAGAGTAAGTAAGTTACAATTTAAGCTTACAATGGAAAATTCTCAGACCTTTCTTCTACCTGCCACACTGACATTTCTTGTTTGCCTGCGATATCTCTCTTTTTGGTAAAAACATGTTTTCTATTTACTTATGCTCTTCTTGAGACTTATTTAATTGGTGAAAAACGTCTTTGTTTGTAGTCACATACCTTTGTCCTAATCATAAAAATCTCCTTCCGACTCATCTCCAACCTCTGCCTTCTCAGTTATTCAGTGACCACTGGTTCAGCAAAACATCTTTTACTCTATATCAAAACTTGCTTTCATTTCTATCTCATCCTCAGTTTCTACATTCAGAGATCTTTCTGCCAAGCCTACATATCTGTGAAACTTTCTTAACAAACTTTCATCCTTCCCAACACAGAAGTAAAATCACTTTTTCCCTTCTAACTGTGTTTGATTCTTGATTTTAAAACCAGGAAAAGGCATCACTTGAAGCTGGACATCCAAATCACTGACTAGAATTTATCCATCGTGGATGGGCTAAGGCTCACCACGTTTCCTTGTGCCTGAGGATTCCCACCAACTCCATACTTGGGTGGTCCTTGGGATGGGACAGGGATTTCCATAAGGAAAGAAAAATACTAGGAGAGGTCAGGACCTGGATGGAATAGGCAGATGGGAAAGACCTAGAAACAAAAGCAGAAGTGTGATTCAAGGTGCCATCAACCAAGATATGCCCCTTTTATTGTTATTTTTATTACTATTATTATTGTTTTTATTAGTACTATTATGATCTATAAATTGGGAAAGTTTCTCATTCAGTAATAAACTCTTTTTTTCAAGGAGTTTATTATTTATTATCCTATTTTAGAGCTGTGTGTCCAACACAGTGTCTGATCTGGGCTGTGGCAGATAAGAGAAACAAAGATGTCCATGGGCAAAAGGTCACATCCAGCATTTCACATCCTTAATTTCATAGCCAAGTTATTAAACCCACCAGAAGGATGGGACACTGCAGACTTTGCCCTTTGGAAAAGAGTTTTAAGCAGTCTGGACCTGTGGGGGTTTGTGACATCCAGCTCAAAGTTCTTAGGCCAGGCAGGGTTTAACCCACCTCAGTTCTGCCTCAGGTTGCAGCAACCAAAAAAAGTTAAAAGAAAAATTTCTGGTCCTGTGAAAGAAATGGGGAGTGGGGGCACTTTTCTATCTTTAGGGAGGACCATGACTAGGCTGCTTTCTTGGCAATCTAATGCAAGAACCAGGATGGACTGTGTCCCTGGAATTGCTAATTTAGAGGAATTTGGGTTGGGATCCACCTTAGAGAACTCCATCTGAGCTGGTCACATTCAGTCCCCTTTTTAATAGAATTATAGAATGGTTTGTGTTGGAAAGGACCTTTAAAGGTCTTCTAGTCCAACGCCCTGCGGTGACCAAGGACATCTTCAACCAGATCATGTTGCTCAGAGCCCCATCCAACCTGACCTTGAATGTTTCCTGGGATGGAAACTTCTCTGGATAACCTCATCTGGTGTTTAACCACTCCCAACACGAAAGATTTCTTCCTTAGAGCCAGTCTAAATCTCCCCTCTTTCAGTTTAAAACCATCACCACTTGTCCTGTCCCTACACACCCTATGAAAAACTCTGTTTCCATCTTTCTTATAAACCCCCTTCAAATATTGAAAAGCTTCAGTAAGATTTTCTTGGATCCTTCTATTTTCCATGATAAATAATTGTTACAGTGGGGATACTGCAACACGTGTATCAGACAACAAGGCCCGTGGAAAAGAGATATATATATGGACCGATTCTTGACAGATATTTTCAGAGATACTTATTTTCTCCAGTTGTTTTCAATGTTAAGTTTTAAATCTCTTTTTGTTAAAAAGAAACGGGTGAAATGTTGGGGTCCCTCCCCCCTGCCATGTGGCCCCCAGAGGGGCCCTGAGGGGAGGCACGGAGTTTCCCTCGCCCCTGGTCAGCCTCGTTCCCCATCGGTTTTTTGTGGTCCCCTGCGCCGCCAGGCACCCTCGGGTCCCGTGATTGTGACAGTTCCTCAGCAGATCCCAGCCATGCGGCTGGAGAAATAAACATCTCTGAAAATATCTACCAAGAATCAGTCCATAGATATCTCTTTTCCACGGGCCTTGTTGTCTGATACACGTGTTGCAGTATCCGCACTGTAACAAATAATCCCAACTCTCTCAGCTTTTCCTCACAAGGGCAGTGCTCCACCCCTGTAAAGGAATCAGACGAGTGAAACTTTTAGGCTTCCTCTGGCATTAGAGCCTTTTCCAATGCACATATGGAAAAGGTTCAGGTTGTTGGCGTGCTGGGAATCGTAGGATCACAGGATCTTTTAGGTGGAAAAGACCTCTGAGATCACTGAGCCCAACCTTTGACTGATCCCCACCCTGTCACCCAGCACATGGCACCAAGTGCCACATCCAGGCGTTTCTTGAGCACCTCCAGGGATGGTGACTCCTCCACATCCTGACCCTGCAATGTTCTTGCCCCAGAACGAGCTGAATAAAACTCGTTCAGGTATGAACTGTTCACCTTGCTCCAATTTCTCTCCCCCAGCTCTGAGTTTTACAGACTCAACTCTTCTTTTTTGTCGTAAAATCCTCGGTTTCATCAGACAGCCCTGGAGGTGATGGTGTCTGCCAGACTTGCTGGGGCTGCAGAGGGACACACTTGTCACTCACCCAGAAGGAAGGTGGCCCTCACAAAATAGAGCTTTTTGGCGTGACCTACATTGCAAACACCCACCCACCCCACGTGTGGGCTGTGTCTCCTCCTGGGGGAAGCCCAGCAGCTGCGTGGGGGTTTTATCCCAATTAGTTTTCACATTGTCAATTGTGATAAGGAGATATCCTGGCATGTCCTGCATGACAGAATCCTGCCAGCAATAGAGACTCCCACTACTGCTGGGAAAATATCCTTTATTGGCAAGGCTGGCCACAGTTTTACAGATATTTGTGCTATTTGGTGGAAAGAATAATTTTTATTTTAAGAATGTATATCTGCCTCTAAGCCTGGGTACCTATAATCCCTCTCTACATACAATACTTGGCTGGCATTTCTCAAACTCAGCCATTTAATTAACAGAAGTTCGGGGTTTTTTTTAATCCCTATGTGTTATCAGTTACCAGCCTGTTCTCTTCCATTTTAGGAAGGAAAAAGCTCTCAGATGAAACCTCAGGCCCCTTCTCAGAGGTTTAATCATCAGGAGGTTGGATTCCACATCCCTGGAAGTGTTCAAGGCCAGGCTGGATGGGATTTGGAGCAACCTGGTTTAGTGGAAGGTGTCCCTGCCCATGGTAGTGGATTGGAATGAGAGGATCTTTAAGGTCCCTTCCAACCCAAACAATTCTGAGTCTATTGCTGTTATTTCTGTGTTGCTGGAACCAAGTGAAGGGGGAGAGTGGACTTGCACTGCCCACATGACCCAGAAGGAAAGGAGAATGTCCCAAAATCCACAACATCCTCCCTACGTGTGGTGGGTCATACCCAGAGCTCCAAAAACACCACCTGGGTGAGGATGTGGCCTGGAATCCCCACCAAAAATAGTTCAGGTTTCACTTTTAGGCTTCACCACCCATGGGAAATGCCAACTGCTGCTCCTCCACCTTCTCTGTGGACAAATCCTCCTGTCCTCTCCTAATGGACACAACAACCCCCCGCCACCCACTTCTGCCTGCATTAGGAAGGTGGGAAAATTATGGCCTTTCTACATCCTGGAGAGATGCTGGGAAAAAAGAAAAAAAGTTGGCTAAAAGCAACCAGGCTGTGGATTTGCAGGCAAAACTGTGCAATTAGTTGGTCTCTGTTACTCAAGATTGTGAGAACAGAGTGAAATGCAGCAGATGGGGGAAGACTCAGCAAACACAGAGTTTGCTTGTTTTCAAAACTTTCCAACAACATATTTTTTTCCATTTTTTTTTCTCCCTTTCCCTTTGGCTGTTGCTTGCTGATCATAGTTATATGTTTGGAACAAATCTAAAGCGTGACAAATGCACAGATTAGCAGCTATTGAGAGTTTTTAGGGGTGGTTATCTTCCCTCTACCTCGCTAAACATCAGTAGAACCTTTATTTGGAGTATAACTGAACTTCACCCTTTAATTTGGGACAAAAAAACCGCTAAAGGTGGGTAGATTAGATCAGGTATTAGGAAGAAATTCCTCCTTGTGAGGGTGGTGAGGGCCTGGAATGGAATTCCCAGAGAAGCTGTGGCTGCCCCATCCCTGGAAATGTCCAATGCCAGGTTGGGTGGGCCTTGGAGCAACCTGGGATAGCAGAAGGTGTCCCTGCCCATGGCAGAGGAGTTGGAACTGGATGATCTTCTAGGTCCCTTCCAAACTTAACCATTCCATGTTTATCTGATGAAATTAAAATCCTTTACTAACAGAAATATAGGGTTTGGTGCTGAAACAATTTAAAAATTCTTTGAGGGCCAAACCTTTTCCCCCTTCAATTTCCTCTGTATTAAATAAAAAAGAAGCCCTTTCCTTCATAACCTTGTATTTAGGCTTGTCTTCCTGTAAGTGGGAACCCTCAGTTGAAGGATTTTCCATTTTTTAGGGAAGGGATGAAGCTTTGAATTCCTAAGAAATACAAAAACCACCCTTTGCCACCAGCTCTAGGACATTTCAATGGGAGAAGGTCTCAGTGAGAGGGATTAAAGAAGACATAAAATAATCCAGGGAGCCATCATGAAGGATAAAGATTATTCACAGATTTAATTATGTCCATTTGCATAATTGCTATCAGTGACATAGGTTTACAGGTGAATCCCTGGAATCTCCCCCTCATGCTGCTCTTGGGTTGATCATTGATCCTGAAAAAATTTTTTCATAGGGAAAAGCTGTTGATGGGGCAGAAGGTCTGACCACCCTCCTGAAAACCTCAGGTGGCCCCGATTTTCAGCCATCCCCAAAAGAATTGGGCATCACAGACTTCCCAGAGCAATGAGGAGACTGATGGAGCCTTCTCCCCCAGTTCCACCCCTCTAAAACCATGCTGGGATAAAATACCCTTTAAATGTCAGATGAGAAGGAGCTTGCAAGTGGCTTTACCTCCCTCCCTGGGGATATTTCTGACTCCGAAGGGTCTCCTGACTCACAGGCAGTGCCCGGGGGGCTGCATCAGCCACCTCCTCGGCGGGGGAAGGCAGGTGGGCCAGGCAGAGCCCCGGCCCCACGGGGAGAGAGATGCTTTTAGCTCTGACTCATCCCTGAGCTGCCTTTGGAGGGAGAGGCAGCAGCTTCGGAGAGTGGGAGTTGCTCTGCTATTTTCTGTTTACCGGCTCTGCTCGCTGTCATTTCCCACCTGGGGCACAAGGGGTTTGAAAGCCAGAGTGCAGCATTTTGTGGCTGTAATGGTTTTTTTTTCTCCTCTCCCGATGAAGGGTGAAAGTTTGGTGCCAGCAAGAGAAGCTGGAAAATGGAGAAGGGGAGAGGGGGAAGGAAAATAATGTTTTGGGCAGGGAGGGCATATCACTATTATTTTACATCTGGACTGTCCAGAGGGTTTATTGGCAGCTGTTAACTTGAGAAATATGGGGGGAAGGGGAAAAAGGAGCCTTCCTTGCCTCCAGATCCTGGCTGGATGTTTGATCCTGGACACCTGTGTCAGTCCTGCCACACAGGGCCCAGATAAGCTACCAAAAGTCCCTTTAGGTCAATGTTTCTACGCCTCAAAGCTGTCAATCTTCCCATCAAACTTGGTGTCACTCAGGTCCATTTCCCGCTGGATGCATTATCCGTGGAGAATCAATTGCACAGCTTGGAGCTGGGTTATTGATGCCATTATCTTGTTTATGGCTTGTGGACATTTCTGGCTTAAAGCAGTGCCCTTCTAACAGCCGAGTCAAAGAGAAGTCCAATTATTCCCGTATTTCAGATGTCAAAATGGAGATGGAGCCACTCAGGTTGCTCCACCAGGCTTGTGTTATTTGCAGGGCTTGATCCTGTCTGTGTTTGCTGGGAATGGCATAAAATGGTTTTATGTGGAAGGGACCTTAAAGATTAACCTGTTTTAACTCTCCTGCCATGGGCAGGGACACCTTCCACTATCCAAGGTTGCTTCAAGCTCCGTCCAACCTGGACTTCAACACTTCCAGGGATGGGGCAGCCACAGCAACAGGGAAGAATTTCTTCCTACTATCCCATCTACATCTACCCTTTTGCAGCTTAAAACCATCTCCTTTTCCTGTCACAGTTTGCCATTGCAAAAAGCTCCTTTCCAGCTTTCCTGTATCCCCTCTTGGGTACTGGAAGGCCACGATAGAGTCTCCAGGATTCCTGGTGAGCAGGTTCTGAAAGTTCTTCTCAGACAGGCTGAGGACTTGAACCTCATCTCCTGTCTAACTCCAAGAGCAAGATCCAATTTATTTCTCACATGTCTCCAGCAACAAACTTTTATGCGAGTAGGTTGGCTTAGCCAGGAGAGATTTCCAGGCCTGGATCCTAAGTGGAGACCTCTCAACTACCTGACTTCCAAAAAGATTTGGAGGCTCATGTTTCCCCTTTCCCAACAAATCCCGTGAAATACCTCCAGCTGGTGCTCACAGTCTCAGATCTTGGCAATGAATGTCTGTCTACCCAGGGAAGCTCATTGTGCATGGCAGGAGCTGCCAAATTCACAGCTGGGGCTTAGCCATGAGAAATAGTGGAATTTTGGAGGAGAAGCCATGGGAAGTTGCAGCATACACCTCATATGTGAAAGGGGTGAGTACCTGGAGGAGTCTCCCAGGGTTGGAAAAGTAATTCCCAGTGCTGAGATACAGCTGCACGTCAGGATTGGATCACAGCTGTGATATCCATGAAAATGCAGAAATTCCCATCCTCCACGCGTTTCATTGCCACATGCCATAATCCTTTTCCATCTCTTACATTCAGGTTTCTCTCCTTGCCAGAGATTACCTGTTTTTTAAGGACAAAGAATGAAGCTGAATAATTCACCCAGACTTTAGACAGGGTAAAGCTTTGGATCCCACCCTTGAAGCAGCCAGATCTAATGTGAGGAGGGATTCTTGAGTGCTGCATCCAGTTCTGGGGTCCCCAGCACAGGAGGGACATGGAGCTGTTGGAGAGAGTCCAGAGGAGGCACCAGGATGATCAGAAGGATGGAGCAGTTCTGTTGTGAGGAAAGGCTGAGAGAATTTGGATTTTTCAGCCTGGAAAAAGAGAAGGCTTGGGGTGAACTAATTGTGGCCTTCCAGTACCTGAAGGGGCTGAATAGGAACATGGAGAAGGATTATTGACTAGAACATGAAGTGACAGGACAAGGGGGAATGGCTTCAAACTGAGTGTAGATTTGGATTGGATATTAGGAAGAAATTTCTTCCCTGTGAGGGTGGGGAGGCCCTGGCACAGGTTGCCAAGAAAAAGCTGCAGCTGCCCCATCCCTGGAAGTGTCCAAGGCCAGGTTGGAGAGGGCTTGCAGCAACCTGGGACAGTGGAAGGTGTCCCTGTCAATGGCAGGCAGTGGAACATTATGGTCTTTGAGGTCCTTTCCAACTCAAATCATTCCATGTTTCTAAGATTCCATGGATCTTCCACGGGAATGAAGCACATGAGTGAACTGATGACTGAGCGAATTGATGATGTCAAAGATACTTCAGCTTTTTCCTCCACTTCCCCATGTTCTGGAGCTTTTCAGGATCCTGGTGTAAACTTTAGGGAAACTTTGTGGTTTCTCTGCTTTCCTTCTGAGCTGAGGGAAGCCAGAGGGTGTCACCTCTTGGAGGTGTCCATTGCTTACATTCCCAGATCTATCCTCACTCTACACCCAGATTTTGGAGTGCTTTGGATGAGGGCCCTCTCCAGGTTCCCTCTGAAATCCCTGGCACAAGGAATACTCAGGAATGTTCAGGAAGCTGGAGCTGGATTCCCAAGCAGCAGCACAACCAAACAACACATTCCTTGTTCTTTGCAGCTTTGGGGAGTTTGATTAAAAATCAAGTTGTTAAACAAAAACATTTAGAACATTTAAATGGGCAAATTTCTCTTATTTTTTGATCCCAAACCCTTTACATTTAAGCACCAATTTCCCCCCAATCATTTCCAAATGCCTTGCTTTTTAAAACAATTGAAGACGGGGAAAATGAGGTGTTACTGGATGCATACTGGGGAACATAACACTTATTTATTGGAGAGGCAGCGATGAACTACATATGTTACATAATTATATAGAAGATAGCAAGATTGCTGTGTTCTGAAACAAAAAAGTGCCAGCATTTGGAAAGAAGAGGGATCATTGGAGGCAATTTATGTAGTTTAGAGTGATTTAAGTGCAGTTAAACAATTGCACATTTTGGTGCAATATATGACATAATAGCCCAAGAGAACTGAAAAGTTTTCAAGTCTGTTTTCCATGTTGGCTTCCCAGCTGATGGTCCATCAAGGAAATCTCTTATTTGTGGGAAGAGGCTGCTCCTGGCCTGGGTTTTCTTCAGATTTGTTCTCTCTTTCTTTGTTATGTGGTCAGTCACACCATTCACAGTCAGTGTTGAGGGGAATGGGTTTCTCAGAGAAGCTCTGACTGCCCCATCCCTGGAAGTGTCCAAGGCCAGGCTGGATGGGGCTTGCAGCAATCTGGGATAGTGGGAGGTGTCCCTGCCCATGGCAGGGGGTGGAACTGGGTGATCTTAAAGGTCCCTCCCAACCCAAACCATTCCATGGTTCTTCTCAGAGGGGTACTGGGCAAACTGGTTTGAATGGTAAAAGTTTGAAAGCTCATTGTGTTCCAACAGGTTTTGGGAAAATCTGAGCCTCAGCAGAGCTGAAGTAGCTCAGCTGGGAGAGCGTTAGACTGAAGATCTAAAGGTCCCTGGTTCAATCCCGGGCTTCAGCAGCCTTTTCCTGCAATTTTGTGGGCCCAGGGCTGGGCTTTCCAGTACAAGAGAGAGACCTGGACATCCCAGACAGATCCAGCCAAGGGCCAGCAGGACTGGAAAGGACTGGAGGGGACTGGAGCATCTCTGGTGTGGGGAAAGGATGAGGAACTGGGACTGCTGGCCTTGAGACAGTGTGGAATTCCCCTTCTTGACATATTCCCAAGTGGTCCTGGAGGAGTGGCTGTAGGTTCTGCTTGAGCAGGGACCTTCATGAGGTCCCTTTGGACCTCAACCAGTCTGAGCCTGTGACACAGGGACAGGGTTTTACAATTCAACTTTTTCAGCAAAAAAAGTGAGATAAAGTGATTTTTGTTCCTTCCACTGCCTGTTCCCAGTCCTATGCCATGGACTGCCCTATAAACTGGTGGTAATGTTGGGTCAACGCAGTTTGGGGCTGTTTAGTCTGGAGAGATTCCAGAGGAAACCACAAAGGTTAGTAGAGATGGAACTTGTCTTTTATGAGGAAAGGCTGAGGGAACTGGGTTTGTTCAGCCTGGAGAAGAGAAGCCTCCAGGGAGACCTCAGAGCCCCTTCCAGTGCCTAAAGGGCCTTCAGGAGAGCTGGAGAGGGACTTTGGACAAAGGATGGAGGGACAGGACCCAGGGAATAGCTTCCCACTGCCAGAGGGCGGGGATAGATGGGCTATTGGGAAGA
>NW_008246063.1:828044-848514 GCF_000691975.1 Corvus brachyrhynchos
TTGAGCAACCTGGGACAGTGGGAGGTGTCCCTGCCCATGGCAGCGGGGTGGAACTCAATGATCTTTAAGGCCCCTTCCAACCCAAACCACTCCATGATTTTATGATGCTTTTAGGACAATCACTCATGCTTGACCACCTCTGCCAGGCAGCGTTCCAGGCTTTGAGCAGCACCAGGCACAGCTGCAGAGTCATCATTACCAGCAGAGCTCAGCTCCTTGCTAGAATTAATCGAGTCTGCTTAATTAAAAGTTTCTCCCCTTTGCCCTAAATGTTAATCCTTTCTCCAGCCATGGAATTGCACAGGGGCTCTGTGAGTTGACTTCCTGCCTGTAGTGGGGACATTTTGGGTCAGCGAGGCACTGAAAGAGGGACTGGATCCTCCTCTCCCTTCACTCTTGCCCTCTCCCCAGAACAGCAGAAACAACGCTTTGACATCACATTACATATTTTCCTTCTTATGAGCCCTTGCAAACATCTTGATCCCGGGAAAAATTGAAAGAATCTTGGAAATAACTTTTGAACTTCAGAGAAAAGGAAATAAATAAAGCCTGTCTGAGACAGATTAAAACTTCTCATTCATTAATGGTAGAACTGAGGTGAGACCTGAGGAAGACCTGCTCTAAACCCTGTAACATATTCCTGAAAAATAAAAGTGTCAGGGATGCAGTGGTGACTGAGACTGTCATGGAAAAATAGCTGTAGGTGCTGGGAAAACAACACAGTCAGGGAATACAATAAAACCTGGAGACCAGGATAGGCTTGGCAGCTCATGGTTATCCATGGTTTGGAATGGCTGCAGGGGGTTGCCAGGTGGGAACTTTTGAGGTATTTGAGACATTATCCCTTCTTTTGCAGAGCCACAGTGTGGTTCCAGATGGATCTGAGTGCGGATGTTGCAATGCAGAGAACTTGTCTCGCTCCTCATTTGCAAAATCTGCAACTAAGAAAACCCCCAGGGTCCTGGTCTCTCCCATGGCAGCCCCTCATTCCATCTCGTTTTCTGCTTGGCTCTCCATAATCCTAAAATCTGGGATCATTTCCTCTCCAGACAGACTGAGCGTCATGAAGGACAAAAACACTTCAGGAGCCTCAGGGATTGCTGAGATTGGATTTAAGCAGGAAATAGAACGAATTTCCAAGGGCAGTCTCCGGTTTGTGGCTCGGATACCTGGGAAAAGGGAATGGATTGACGGAGGAATGGTCGTAAGGCAGCAGTAAAGAGGGACTGACGTCAGAGCTCCTCATTTCCATTTCTACGTCACCTAGCAACACTCCAGTTAAGGACTGAACTTCCGAGTCATGGATTCCCTGGGAATTTTCCCATTAGGTGGCACCACTGGCCTTGGGAAGGCTTTCATCTGCTCTGACTCCATCCAGCCAGATAGCCCTAAATCCAAATGCATTGATCTCCCTCTCAAAAATTCAGGAAAAGCTGAAAATGAATCAGATTTGTGAAGACCTAAAAGTGCTGTGGGTTATTTATTGTAATTAATTTGGAAATAACTTCTGATAGGACTCAGCCTATCTCTGCACTGGCTTAATACAGATTCTGGAAAACCCCATGGAGAGACGAAACCTGGTTGCTCTGGGCATGACTGAAATGATCCTGAAGGTCCTTTCCAACCCAAACAATTCTGTGATTGGGTCAGGAGTAGAGATTTGCCTTTTTGGCCTCTGAGAAGTCAGGTGAGATGAATCCCACCCGAGAAACCTTTTCAAAATTGCTGAGTTTTACAGAAAAAATGTCCTGTCAGATCTTCTCTTGTGGTCTTTGCTCCCTGTCACACGAATGTGCCCACCTGGTCTTCCAGGAATTTGGAAATCGTCATTGCTGGTACAGCTGGTCAGTGCTCACAGCTCTTCAGGGAAGAACAAACCAGAACTATTTCACAGAATTAGAGGCACTGATGTTTCAAAATAGACATTGGTCTGTTTTGATTTGCCTTCAAAGACAGAATCTTTGAAGAAAAATTAAGCCTGGAGCAAGTCCACACTCCAGACATTAAAAACCCTTCAAAGCAAAGTTTTACATGCAAGTAAACACTTAGGAGAGACTCCAAAATAATCAGCTAAGAAATCATCTGTCTGTGCAATTCTCACTTTCCTTCAGCCTCCAAGTGTGGAAAAATACACCAGGAAGAGTGTTCTGTTCCTAAAATCTGATCCAAGCTGTACTTGTAAGATCCACAGTCACTGAGCTCAAGAAATTGCTCCTTTTAAAACCTTCTGCAGATAAAAATAACCAGCCCTGCTCTGAACACACAGCCTGGGTTTGGGGATGATTTTGCAGAGGACGCAGCGTAAGATTTTTTCCTCATCCTCCTTCATGGACAATAGGAAAAACTTACTGGGGCCAATCCCCAACTTCCTTCTTCTTATGGATTCTGAGGTCCAGGTGGAGATGAAGGAGACAAGGATGGCTCATTCCCATTTCAGGGCTGAGGCCTAATCACCCTCCTGTGGCTCCAAATTCCTGGACAGTATTGTAGATTCCTCTCATATCAGCAGCTCTACCAGACACAAAATGGAATTGGTTTTTGGGAATTGGTTTTGGGGTTATGTTGTCTGCTGGCTGTGGTCTTTAGCCACGCCCTGGATTTGTTATGTGCACCTTTTTTTTGGCACTACAGAGATTTCAAAAGCTGGATCTGGAATGTTTTAGGTCACATAGAGGAGGTAATTTATAAGTCAAGAAGCAGAAATTCTGTAGCACTGCTCAGCTATCCAAAAATTCTCCATCTGACAAGCACAAAGATGCTGAGACCCTCAGCCACCCATGACCAATTCCTCAGTGACCATGGGTGGGATCACCATCGGGATCCAGTGCTAGAAGTGGTCTTGGAGGAAGAAAACCCACTTAGGGAATGATCCTGGTGCCTGGATATTTCAAGAGCTTCCATAGCCTAGTTTGGGAGCCCGAGATATCAGGAACTGTTATCTAATAAATCTCACTGAGGAAATATCAGCTGCTGTCAAGATGAACATTCCAACCCAGATTAAATATATTTCTGACACCTTTCACTACCAGATTTTTAACAGACATGGAAAATTTACTGTGCTTTTCACATATGTATTTTGGGAAGATGTGAATTTGGAGCTGGGAAAGGATGGGAGATTGTCCTGAGAGCCAATTATTTGCAGGATAAGCTGGTGGGCTGGCCAAACATCTCCCATATCACTGCATGAAGATGCCTGGTTCCTGTTCCTTAGGTGGAGAGAGACAGATTGGTGTGAAAAGATTGGCCAGGCTCCATGGATAATTCCAGATCGTCCCGTGGGCTCTGTGAAAAGGTGTCAGGAAATTCTGTCTAATGCTACTGCTCCCGGCTGGTTCCCACATCAAGGCTGCTGTTTAATTCCAGATTCTGTGTTTTATCACAGAATCCCAACATGTTTTGGGCTGGGAAGGACCTTAAAGATCATCTCTTTCCACCCCCCTGCCATGGGCAGGGACGCCTTCCACTATCCCAGGTTGCTCCAAGACCCGTCCAACCTGCCCTTGAACACTTCCAGGTGTCTTGAGCCATTCTCTCTCCCGTTCCCAGAAACAATTCTTTGATTCCCAAGCTAAAGTCAACTAAAATCTGTCAACTAAAGTCAACTAAAGGCTGAACAATCCTCGTGTTCCAACAGGTTTTGGGAAAATCTGAGCCTCAGCAGAGCTGAAGTAGCTTAGCTGGGAGAGCGTTAGACTGAAGATCTAAAGGTCCCTGGTTCAATCCCGGGCTTCAGCAGCCTTTTCCTGCAGTTTTGTGGGCCCCAGCTTGGGCTCTCCAGCACAAGAGAGAGACCTGGACATCCAGGAGAGATCCAGCCAAGGGCCAGGAAGGTAATTACAGAATGGGTCAGGTTGGAAGGGACAACAGTGAGGTCATCTGGTGCCACCCCCTGCTCCAGCAGGGCCATCCCAGAGCACATGGTGCAGGATTGTGTCCAGACAGTTCTGGAATATCTCCAGGGAGGGAGACTCCACACCCTCTCTGGTCTCTGTTCAGGGCTTGATCACTGCACAGGGAAGTTTTTTCTGAGGTTCAAGTGGAACTTCCTGGGCATCAGTTCCCGCCTGTTCCTCTTGTGCCATTGCTGGGCCCCCTGGAGCCGAGCCTGGTCCATGCTCTGAGCCCTCCCTGCAGACAGGGACAGACAGGGATGAGGTTTCTTCTCAGTTGTCTCTTCTCAAGGCTGAACAGGCCTGACTCAAGGTGATGAAAGGACTGGAGCCCCTCTCTTATGAGGAAATGATGAGATGGATTGGTTGCCCTGAGAGGTTGTGGAGTTTCCATTCTGAGAAATTTTTAAAAGTCAGGCTGTGGTCCTGGATGACTGGCTCTGGGTGGCCCTGCTGGAGCAGAGCGTTGCACAAGAAGATGTCTAGAAATCCCTTCCAACTCTTCAGTGAGTAGAGGACAAAGACAAAATTTTATGTGTAGGGCAGAGAAAAGCCAGGCCAATGTCATCCTCAGGTTTTTCTATCAGCAGTGTCCACCTGGCCAATCCGTGCAACCATCCTGGCTGACCAAGCAGCCAACAAACAGGGATCAAGATTAGGGTGTCAGAAGAACCAGACCAACACATGAAAAAAAGCAAACTTAAACACTCCTATCCTTAAAATATTATCAAGGTGAAGTTTTCCTCTTTTCTTTTTTTCCTTTTTTCCTTTTTTTTCAGTCAAACTAACAGCTCTAATAGTGTATAGAGGCTCCTTCAAATTGAACTCCTCACCCGCTCTGAAATCCCGGTGCCTGTCATCTGCTGCAGGATCCGCAGTGCGACGTCACGCACAGAGCCCCCAAATAAACTTCCACTCCCGTTTCAGGCACCATCTGTGTCCCATTTCTGCAGCGCCTGGCAGAGATTGCTTCCCTTCTATGGAATGTTCCTTCCCCTCGCTGAGCTGCAGACTTCGGAGGTGGGGAAGTCGGCGGGTGGAACGGATCCCACCTCCATGCAAACAGAGAGCACTGCGCCGCAACAGTGTCCTTGGGTGGCAGAATGATTTTGGGCTTCGTCCTTGGTCAGATGACCCCAAACCAGGCTCCAGGGCAACCCAAAGAAGAGGTAAAGACAACACTTGGTCATGTGGCTGCAAGACATGGGAGAGGTTTCACTGGGATGTTAATGAGGGTAGGGGCGGCGAGGTGAGGAAGAGCCAAGTTGGGATAATCATGGAGAGATCCAAATGCATGGGAACACACAACTGCTCTGAGTCAGAGAGTCACAGAATCACAGAATGACAGAACCACAGAACCACAGAATCACAGAACCACAGAACCACACAATAACCTGAGTTGGAACAGACCCCCAAAGATCATCGAGTCCAACTCCTGGCCCTGCTCAGGACACCCCAACAATTCCACCATGTGCCTGAGAGCATTGTCCAAGCACTCCTTGAGCTCTCTGAGGGTTGGGGCTGTGACCACTGCCCTGGGGAGCTGTTCCAGTGACCAACAACCCTCTGGGGGAAGAACCTTTTCTTAATATCCAACCTAAACCTCCCTGACACAGCTTCGGGCAATTCCCTTGGGTTCCATCACAGGTCACCACAGAGCAGAGATCAGTGTCCACCCCTCCTTTTCCCCTCATGTGGAAGTTTTAGACTGTGATGGGGTCTCCCCTCAGTCTCCTCTTTCCCAGATGAACAAACCAAGTGCCCTCAGCTGCTCCTCACATGGCTTTCCCAGGATGGAGTTCACAGTTTTGTCTTCCTTTTATGCAAATAAATTGAACTTTAATGCATAATTCAGGCAGCTGCAACCCAAACTGATCATGAAGAGCCTTGCCTTAGGCTCTCCACCAAACCAGCTGAATTTCTGCCAATCCCTGTGCCTCAGTTTCCCTCGCTGTAGCACTGACACTTCCCTTTCCTTCCCAGAGAGTGGGAAGAGTCAGCTTGCAGGTGAAAGTACTCTGTATTCCCAGCTTGTTTTTGTGTGTTATCCCAGCACGTGTCCCCAGGGATGATGCTGGATTACTCATACACCTCTTGAGTCCTCTGTTTCTCTAATTCCTTTTATTTGCAAGAATTAGGAACAGTCACGCTATCCAGGAAAATACAGCCCTCACAATGCCGGCACCAGCGTCAGGGAGCTGTGCTCAGCAGGCTGTTCCTAAGAAACTCCTGGGACTTGCAGGTGGATTCACCTCAGAGTGGGGTGGAAATGGGGAGGAGGGAGTGATTAGAAAGGAGAGGACGGATCATCTTGGAACACTGCAAGATGAGGTAAATATTGAGGAAACCATGTGGGAAAGCAGGCGATTGACGGGAGATCCAGAATCCTGGATCACCATTGATACAGGACATTTCAAATGGCTGGGAAAGGCTTTGGGATTCATCTGGAAAGGGAGAGGTTATTGGAGATGAGAAAAACTTGGAATATTTTGCCTATCATGACAAAGGTTAGCGAGGTTGAGTGTTGATGGTATGGATCTGAAGGAGGTAAACACCAAGGATTAGGAATTTGTGGTTGAGCCAGAGGTCAGCACTGTAAGGAAGGGGTTTAAACTGGTTAAGGAAGAGAAAATTCCGAGGCTCATACCAGTCAATATAGAGCAGCTGTCAGTGAGCGCTTTCCTGTCCTCCAGAAAGGGCAACAGATGCCAGAAAAGGCTTGTAGTGGGATGTCTGGGAAAAGGGTTTTGCCATGTGTTGGCCAGGAACCACCTTCTCATCCCTGATTTTTGTTTTGCTGCACAACCCTCTCTGTTGCCACCATGGCTGATCCCTCTGAGGATGCTCAGGTCTCATTAGACATAACAAAGTGGATAAAGAAGACATGATGAATCAAAACCTTCTCTTCCCCGTTCTCCTTCCACTATTAGTATTTAAATGTGGATTTTTGGTTCTTTCCTTCTTCTTTTTAGTGGAAATCTGAGGCCTTGTATAAGCCACGAAACTCAGGGAAACACCTGGGGTTTAACCTTCTTTTGAAATTGTATTAGCCTTTGATTTTGAGGTGGTAGCCCAGAACTCTGATACAGGGAGCTATGGAACAATCTTTATTTTGGTTATCCCAGCTGCCAAAACTAGAGGTGCTCAGAGATCTGGTCCCTTGGTGCTACCATGTTTAATAACCTTGGTTATTGAATCGATAATCCTGTCCACGAAGATCTTGTCTAAAACTGTTAAAACACTTCCTTGGTCATTTTGATAACTTTTGGTTCATGGGCTCTGCTTCTGGTTGTGGACACTTGCTCATTTTGGCAAGAGAAGTGGCCATCACACAGAAGCAGGGAAAAGATAAAGGTGTCCCTAAATCAATCTGCATCAAGTTGAAGTGATTGAAAGCCGTCTTTGTTCCATTCCTGTATTCACATGGAGACCCCCATTCCCTCAAATCCTGGTTATAAACAGGCTCACTGGAAAGTTTCATTATCAGAAAGTTTAAATCATTATTAAATCATTATATCAGGCATAGTGTGGCCAGCAGGACCACGGCAGTCATCATCCCCCTGTACTCAGCACCTCAAACCTGGGTTCAGTTCTGGGTCCCTCATGACAAGAAACACATTGAGGGGCTGGGGCGTGTCCAGAGAAGGGAACAGAGCTGGGGAAGGCTCTGGAGCACCAGGAACAGCTGAGGGAGCTGGGGGGGCCTAGCCTGGAGAAAAGGAGGATATGGGAGAAACTTCTGGCTCTCCACAAGTCCCTGGCAGGAGGGTGGAGCCAGGTGGGTGTTGGTCTCTTCTCCCAAGTAATGAGGAATGGGATAAGAGATAATGGCCTCAAGTTGCACCAGGGGAAGAATTAGGTTGGATATTAGGAAAAATTTCTCTGAGAGGTTTGTCAAGTGCTGGCACAGGCAGCCCGGGGCAGTGATGGAGTTCTCATCCTTGAAGGTATTTAAAAGCCTTGTGGATGTGGCACTTGGGGACATGGTTTAGTGGTGGCCTCGGCAGTGCTGGGTTGATGGTTGGACTCAGTGATCGTGGAGGTCTTTTCCAACCTAAATTATTCCATGATTTGAAGCACCCAGTTTCATAGAAAGCATGGCAGGGAAGGAAAAAATCAGTAATCTCATTTTTCAGCCTATCCCAACAGTTCTTCTCCTATCCCCTCCAACAATAAAGTTCCTGGGAAAGACGGACATGGGAGGGATCTCGTGTCTCCTGGAGTGACAGCAGAACCTTTCAAACAAGGAGTGGGAATAAGTAGTAACACATCCCAGAGCCCTGCCATGCTCTGTCTGTGCCTCCCTCCCCCTCGCCAGAGCACACCCACCTGCCAGAGGGGGCCAGCCTGAGCCGGGAGGGAAAAGTCCACCTGGAAGGGAAAACAAACTGTCCCTGGAGGAGCTGAGAGACCAGGAGGATCCTGTGAAATGCCACGGCTGCATTCTGAGAGGGACTTTCTGGATTGAACCTGATCTGGGGGCACCAAAGGTGGGCAGGTGAGAGGGACAAAGGTTTCAAAGAGGTGTCTTGACATCTTTAGCAATGTGATCCAGAAGTTTTGGCTCATTTGGATTAATGAATCTCTCACATATTCCTCAGGAAATCTCTCTCTCACATTTTCAAGCACTGTTTAATTTGCTGCAGTGTGTGAGACCGACTTTTAACAATTTATCTTGACAGCTGCCAGCCCTGGAACAGGACAAATTCCTCAGCGCTGCTGGAGGATTGATTCAGATGGAACTATGTTGCAGATGACTGTAGGCATATTTGCAGGTGTTTGTGGGGTTTTGGAGCCTTCTCCTGACATCTTCTATCTAATTTATTTTTTTTTAATAGTTTATATTCCATCTCCTCCAAGAGAAGATGTTTGACCCACCTGGGAAGTCATAACTCACTTTCCACACCTGAGCTGAGGCTCTCACAGGTCGCCCTAGCCCCCGATTCACACAATCACAGAATCAGAGTTTGGGTTAGAAAGGACCTTAAAGATCACCTAGTTCCAACACTCCATGGACAGGGACAACTTCCACTTGACCAGGTCACTCAGAACCCCATCCAGTCATTGTATTCCTCATCAGCACATGCACAAGCTGATAAATTGTATTTCTGGACATATTTTCTCTTGCTGTCAGGTCCTGCTCCTCTGTAAAAACATCTTTAGGAAGGTCCTTGCATCAAGCTCCAGGCTCCTGTGTCACTGTGTTTCCAATGCAGGAACCCTCACAGGGCTGGCAGAACAAAGACTTTCTGTGTTATTTCTATTTTCTATATTGTTTCTATTTTCGATATTATTTCTGTTTTCAATATTACCCCTTCTCAGCCAACCACCACTGGGAAGACCTGAGACAAAAATCCCTGTACAGGCCATTCACTGGAGAGTTGGACTTGATGATCCTCTTGGGTTCCTCCAAACTCAAAATATTCTGTGAGTTTGTGAAACATCCAGAGCTGTCCAAGGCTTGGACATTTGGATGTCATCCATGAACTTGGGCTGAGGTTCTGTGCAGGTCCCTCACCTTTACTCAAAAATTACCAGGCAGCAGAGAGGTGTTATTCTATTTATTAGGGAAATCTGACCCCCGCTTCATACCCTGAGCTAACAGGTTTTCCCCCAGAAAAGGACTAAAATGGTAACGGAACTGAGTTTTAAATCTACTGTCTATATTGAGAGGCTGGAGAAAAAAAAAAATGAAAAGAAAAGCAGCTCTTAACTTAGAAACTTCATCTCCAAGTTTAAAGTTAGAGGTGATGATCTGAGACCTTAAGAGCTAAAAATCCTTGGGCTGAAAAAAAACAGTACCCTCAGTGGATTTTCAAGCGTTCTACTCCTGGTTTTCTGTACATCTGCTCTTGGTTTTTATTTAAAGGATTGGCTCCAAGAGAAGGGAGCTTGCAGGGCAAATCTGGAGCTGAGGGAAAGTCTTAACTTCACTTTTGGAGGATTTCAAGTGCAAACCCAGCTTCCCTCCAGCAGCCCAGCACATCTGTGGATGCCCATGAGAATCTTTAATGGGGTCACTTCAAAACCAGCAGCTGATTAAGCTGAGTCTGAGGGAAAAAAAAACTACCGCCGTTTTCTATGCAAATTTTATGGTTTTCCAAAGCCCATTTCACTTCTCCTCCTCCATAAAATTCTCCCTCTCTCGCTCCTCCTGTGGAGGTGCCAAAGCCTCCTCCATCAATTCGTGAGAACTTCTGCTTGAAAACTGGAGCAGAGAATCACCCACGGAACCAGGCTGGCATGAAAATACCGGAGGCAGAGGCACCAATGCGAAACAACTCGAGGAGTTTCCCCGTGTCAGGGTGAAAGAAATGGGAATGAGGAATCAGCTCCACCAAAATCCCTGGGGGATGGGACACCTGCCCAGCATCTTCTGACCACAGACAGGGATATTGCTCATTATGAAGTCGTTTTTTAATTTCTTCCTACTGTCTTTTAATTCCTAATTTTATCCTTTTGCTGCTTGTCTGGGACTTGAAGTGTTCTCAAATCTCCTTTTTTTTCTTTTTTCCCCATGAAAAAAAACAACTCAGCAGGTCAAGCTTTCTCCTAAATATTTCCAATTGCTTGGAATGAGGGATTAAAAGACAAAATTGAATTTCGAAAGCAAAAGAGACGTTTCCAACCTGTGTGGCACAAGTCAAGGAGCTTAAAGAGCTGATCTAAGTGTAGTTTAAAGCCTTACATGCTGTAGAGTAATTAAAATCACTTCTCTACTGGATCCTCATATATTTTTACATTAAGTACTTTCCCGAATTTGCAGCATTTTGCCAAGGATGTTTTCTGTGCTGTAGATACTTGTTAGGAACCAAACTGAAATCCACCCACCTTTCTGCGTGGAATTTCAAACTCTCCCCAAGCTGTCACCTCCTGGATGCTCCCAGAAGCTGCCAGAAGAGTTTTTGCTCCTGTCCCAGTCTGAATCCCACCCTGGGCAGGGGAATAAAAATCTCCGTATCTAATAAGCGACAGCAGGAAGCTCCACAATCCTATTTCTCTCTGCTTTTCTGAGCACAATTTGCATATTTAAATAGCCTACTTCCCCTTGGAATGAGCAGTGCTTCACGTTCTCTCCTTTTCCTCCACTTGCACCCTGCAGTCATAACTAGAATTAGGTTTTGCTATTCAAACCTAAGAGAAAGGAGAACCCATAGCCCCAAAAGTTAACAGCCTCATTAATTACCTCAATTTTATTTAATTAATCGGCCACAGATAGTAAAGCCAAGACCTTTTAAAGGTATTTTGACAGTCTGTTTACTTTAGTGCCTGTGAGGAACTGAGCTGGGTCTAAAAAGCATTTTTTTATTCTCCAGTTTTAGTGTTTGTTGTTCAGAGCAAGTCCTGAACAGTTGTTGCATTTGAATTTTTTGTCTTTTTTTTTTTTGTTTTTGTTAGGGGTTTTTTTATTGTTGTTTGGTTTTGGTTTTTTGTGTGTGGTTGATTTTTTTTGTTTGGTTTGGGTTTTTTGTTTGGTTTTGGTTTTTTGTGGTTTTTTTTTGTGTTTTGTTTGTTTGTTTGTTTTTAATTTGCTTTTTTTTTTTCATGGTATGTGTCCACATCCCATTTTAAGACACAGCTTAGACAACGAGAGAAATCCTAAATCAATTTTTTCCAGGGTTTTGTTGGATGACCTGAGTGAAAGAACTGTTCTGATGCACATAGAGAATAAATCATAGAATCCTAGAATGGTTTGGGTTGGAAGGCACCTCAAAGATCACCCAGTTCCCCCTCCCTGCCATGGGCAGGGACACCTTCCACTGTCCCAGGCTGCTCCAAGATCCATCCACCCTGGCCTTGCACACTTCGAGGGACGGCGCAGCCACAGCTTCTCTGGGCAATCTGTGCCAGGGACTCACCACCCTCACAGGGAAGAATTCCTTCCCCATATCCCATCTAGCCCTGCCCCCTATCAATTTAAAGACGTTTCCCCTTTCCTGTCCCTCCATCCCTTGTCCCAAGTCCCTCTCCAGCTCTCCTGGAGCTCCTTTAGGCACTGGAAGGGGCTCTGAGCTCTCCCTGGATCCTTCCCTTCTCCAGGCTGGACATTCCCAGCTCTCCCAGCCTGGCTCTGGAGCAGAGGAGCTCCAAGTCATATTTGCTCTGCATAAGTCACCTGCAACATCATCTTCACCAGCTGAACTCAGACCCTGTGCTTTTCCAGAGATCCAGACAATTCCCACTGCTAAAGGCAGGCAGGGATGGATTTACAGCCCTAAGCTCAGTTTTTGGAAAAGCTGAGCTCATAGGAGCAGCTGGACTCCCCTCTGGATGGTGCAGGGTGAGCTCCTAGGTCATGGAATTCTTCCTGAGGCTCCCTGGGGCAAAACTTCTCCTTAGTCATAAAAACCTTGGTTATCCCAGGATCCCTCTAAAGTCATTCAGGATTTTTGGTGCCTCAGACCTCAACTCAGCCTTCAGCCACCAAAATGTTGGGGGCCAACCTGAGCTGCTCAGGTGGGACGAGAGAGGACAAAACTGAACCTAATCTGCTGTCAGAGGGTCTGGATGGCAGCTCCTGCCTCCCACTGCTGGATCCTTCTCCTGATGTGAGCAGGACTGGGCTCCATCCCCCAACAATGAGAGTTCCCTTCCCAGCCCAGCATGAGCTGCATGTTCCTGGCACGGCTCCGAGAGCTCCATGCTGCTGCACAAACCAACCCCTAATGTCTTTGTGTCTGGAGTGGTAATCGCAGGATTATTGCTCCCAAGGCATGCGAATAATAATCCTCTCTTTTCCCTCTTGTAGCTGCCTTGTAATTTAGAAAATTAATCTTCAGGGCTGGCAGTGTCTTTTCTTGTCTGCATGTGCTGCCTCTGCCATGGCGAGATCCCTCTGGTGGATCCCAGAGTGCTTTCCCCAGGATTCTGGAGAACTTTGCCCAATTTTCTGAGGGGTGAAACTGAGACATGAGTGAGGGAATTGACTTTTCCTTGTGCCAGCCATTGGCAGAGCAAGGCACAAAGCAGATGTGCAATTATCCCATATATTAAAGTAGATCTGAGCAACCTGGTCTAGTGGAAGGTGCCCCTGCCTGTGGCAGGGGGGGCTGGAATTATGTGATATTTATGGTCCCTTCCAACCCAAACCGTTCTATGATTTAATGAAAAAGAAAGCAAAAGCAAAATCACTCTGTGGGAATGCAAGCTATCAGAAAAACAATCAGCAAAATCTGACTTTCCTGGTTTTTATCTGGTGCTTCTTTTTTTTCCTTTTTTTTTTTCCTGGAGTAAAAGATTTTAATCTCCTGCTGAGGATTTCCCATATATTTATCTGCCTGGTCTTTCCATTCAGGCTTTTCATCTCATCAGCAGTGAGATGAAGCTCTGGTGCTGTGAGGTCAGGGTGGGTGAGTGAGGATCGATCCCTGCGTGTGGATTGATCCATGCCCATGCTCTTGGTGGGAAAGGTGAAGAGGGAAGCTCACGAGGATGGGGAAGAAGGACAGCAGCAGCAAACCAGGACTGAAAGCATTAAGAGAAAGAAGCAGAAGTCACCGGAATAAAAGGCAGAGAATCAGAACCAAAGGGCACCGGCAGAGCTGTTTGTGGTGGAGAGCCGCGGGTTGGAGCAGGGGCTCGGGAAAAGATGTTTTTTGGGATCTGCCGTGCGCTGATTGATCGGTGTGGGGGCCCTGGAGGGGCCTGAGCGGGGGTGAGGGGAGGGAGCGGAGTGTGAGGGGGCTGGAGAAGGTGCTGGCAGGGCAGCCGCCCCCGCGCTCCTACCGCCCACCGCAGTTATTCATCCCGCTCCTTCCCTCGCAGCCTCCCCAGGAGCACGGGCAGGTTTTAACCCTTCTCTGAGCCAAATCCAGGGAAACTTGGCAACTTCTGGCGCTGAGGTGTGAGTCAAAGCTGTTTCAGCCGGGAGGGGAACGAGTTGTCAGGAGAAGTAAAAAAAACTTCTCTCATCTCCTCTAACAGCTGCGTTGTGGTCTGTGGGATTTCTGTGTGTCCTGCAGAGGCAACATGAATCCCGAGTGCTGGCACCAGCGGGGGCCTTTCCTTTGCCTTCGCACCAGCTGTGGGTCAGGCTTGAAAACAATTTCGTTGGAGTTACCTCCATGTGCTGAACCTGTGTTTGAGGCGAACAAGCCCAGATGTTGCTGTCACCTCCATGGGCTCAACGGTGCCGGCTCTGAGTGGGCATCCCCTGGTGCTGGCTGTGAGCAGAGACCCAGTGAGGAGTAGGAACAGGTCCCCTGCACGGGGTGTTACAGTGCCCAGAGGAAATAGAACTGGTCTGTCCTGTTTGTTAGGACTAAACCCATCTGGCAGGGCTAAAACCTCATCCCCTCTCCACCCCAAGAGAAATCTCAGAATCACAGATTCATGGAATGGTTTGGATTGGAAGGGACCTTAAAATCCTGTAGTTCCAACCCCCTGCTGATACCATGAAGATTTTTGCCTTTTCTTTTATAACCCTGTTATACCTTTTTACAACTTCTGTATTCTCAGTGCTTTTTGCCTACATTCTTGGACTTGTTTGTCAAGCTAAGAGACTCAACATTTTAGAAGCTTCATAGGTAGGGATCAGTGTGCCCCAGACCCCAAGGTCCTCTCCAGAACACATTCTGTAAACCAAGATAGAACCATCCAAGGGAAGGTTCCTTGGGGAGGGGGGCTCACTTGAGCCTCTCATTGGGGAATCTTTGATAGATGTGCTAATTAGTAAAACCTATAATGTTATACCTGATGTTGGGGGGATAGACTCAGCGGGGTGCATCTCGATGCATATAACCTGGACGTGTACACCTAAGGATCCTTAAAAATAAATACAAAGGTAAAATCCCTTTTCCCCTTCTAACCGTGTATGACTCTTGATTTTAAAACCAGGAAAAGGCATCACTGCCATGGGCAGGGACTCCTTCCACTAGACCAAGTTGTTCAAAGCCTCATCCAGCTTGGCCAAACATTTCCAGGGATGAGGCAGCCACAGCTTCTCTGGGAAATATGTACCAGTGTCTTACCACCAACACCACAGGGAAGAATTTCTCCCCCATATCCCATCTAACCCTGCTCTCTGGCAGTGGGAAGCCATTCCTTGTGTCCTGTCACTCCATCCCTTGTCCCAAGTGCCTCTCCAGCTCTCTTGGAGCCCCTTCAGGCACTGAAAGGGTTTCTAGATGTCTCTCCAAACCTTCTCTTCCCCAGTCTGAACAATCACAACTCTCGGTCTTTCTTCAAAAATAGACCTATTATGTCAAAACCACTTCCTGGGAGTAGTCCCTGGCTCCTGCTATGCAGGGAACTGTGTCTGGGCATTGTCTGGGATGGCACAGATTGTCACGTTTAAGCCATTAAGGTCACCATCAGATCAGTGTCTCTGGTATGGGATTTGCCTCTGCCCTCGGGGCTCAGGGCTGCCTTTCTCCAGGGGGCTAACGCAGTCAGAGACCATCAGCACAGTGTGTGAACTGCTCTCAAATCTGGGGACAATATTTGGGGTGTTCATAACACCTGAGCTCTGTTTTCATAACAAAATGAGGCCCAAGACATGGACAAAATTTGATATAATTTAGTCCTGCACATGGACCACACAGGGAGTTCTGACCTACTTTGATCCAGTTTAGGGACCAGGAGGCTCCTGCCTAAATTAAATCCAGGCAAAGACAGCTGGAGTAAAGGCTAATTTCCAGCTGGTGCATCCCTGAGCCAGATGATCCTGCCTGAGGGCACCAGGTCTTCAAATGTCCACTGTGGGTGAGCAGCTGCTGCATTTGTGATGTTGTATTTGTGGTGTCATGTCTGTGGTGCCATGTTTTCGGTGTTATATTTGGGTGGTGGCTCTTGGCAGAGCCATTTCCCCAGCAAGACCCCTGGTATCTCTTCAAGGCTCAAGCAGGTGATGATGTTTGTTATTTTAATCCCATCCTGGTTAGGGAAGTCATTTCCTGGATTGCTGCAGGATCAGACAGCCTGATGCCCACAGCTTTTAGAGCACCATGAGAAGGAAAAGGAGAAAGAGGAGTCCCTGTCCTGCCATGAAGAAGAGATTGGATGAGCATTGGGGTTGATCTTGAGAAGGTCAGAGTTTGCTGTTTCTCACTTCTCTTTTTGGACAACTGGCATTTCATGTCCTGTCTTTGGTGTTTGCCTGAAGCACTCCATGGAACAGGAATTAGAAAGGGACAGAGGAACAAACAGAAAGCAGAGTTACTCAGTTTGGTGGGGTGTCTGCACACTGAACACCATCATTTGATAAAGGTTAGGGTAAAAATAGGAAATGGTCCAGAAAAAGTAGAAAACTTCATTGGAGAGTCATGGAATACCTTGACCTGGAAGGGATCCACAAGGATGAAATCACAGAACCATTAAGACAGCAAAAGATTCCAAGATAGAGTCCAAACTTTGACCCATCACATCCTTGTCAACTAAGCCAGAGCATCCTTCCAGGGATGCGTCATTGATTCCAACTCCTAAAACATTGCTGAAACCCAGGACTGAACCAGGGACCTTTAGATCTTCGGTCTAATGCTCTCCCAGCTGAGCTAATTCAGCTCTGATATTGGGATTTGTTTCCCTATAAACAACAGGTAAACACACTGGAACTCTTCAGCCTGGAAAATACAAATTTCAGGGAGAGGGGCTGCTTCACGGTCAGTTGTGATTGATGCTAAAAATCACTCTCTTGGGTAGGGTGTTTTTTCTTTTTCCCAAAAAAAGAGTTTTGATTTCCTGCTTGCCATTACAGCCTTGCCATTACACCCCAAAAAAGAGCACCAAATAAAAGCCAGGGTCAACCTTTCTACCTCTTCTCAGGGCAGTCCATAGCATAGGACTGGGAACAGGCAGTGGAAGGAACAAAAATCACTTTATCTCACTTTTTTTGCTGAAAAAGTTGAATTGTAAAACCCTGTCCCTGTGTCACAGGCTCAGACTGGTTGAGGTCCAAAGGGACCTCATGGAGGTCCCTGCTCAAGCAGAACCTACAGCCACTCCTCCAGGACCACTTCCAGGTCACTTGGGAATATGTCAAGAAGGGGAATTCCACACTGTCTCAAGGCCAGCAGTCCCAGTTCCTCATCCTTTCCCCACACCAGAGATGCTCCAGTCCCCTCCAGTCCTTTCCAGTCCTGCTGGCCCTTGGCTGGATCTGTCTGGGATGTCCAGGTCTCTCTCTTGTACTGGAAAGCCCAGCCCTGGGGGCCCTGGGCTGGATCTGTCTGGGATGTCCAGGTCTCTCTCTTGTACTGGAAAGCCCAGCCCTGGGCCCACAAAATTGCAGGAAAAGGCTGCTGAAGCCCGGGATTGAACCAGGGACCTTTAGATCTTCAGTCTAACGCTCTCCCAGCTGAGCTACTTCAGCTCTGCTGAGGCTCAGATTTTCCCAAAACCTGTTGGAACACAATGAGCTTTCAAACTTTTACCATTCAAACTGGCTCAGTGGACACTTGCCTCTTTTTAGTGTTTAAACACCTGGCCCAAACATCAACTACCAGACACCAAAAAGGTCAACAATTATCAAAGGTCTTTGAATGAGAATGGCTGTGGTGGATAAAAACCCAGGACTGGAATTATTCTTGCAGCCACGTTTGCAGTGGTAACATCTGGCCAAGCTGGTCTTCATGGAAACATGGAATGGTTTGGGATGGAAAGGACTTTAAAGGACCAGTTCCACCCCCTGGACACCTTCTGCTAGACCAGGTTGATCCAAGCCCCATCCAACCTGGCCTTGAACACTTCCAGGGATGGGGCAGCCACAGGTTCTCTGGGCAACCTCTGCCAGGGCCTCACCACCCTCTCAGCCAGGAATTTCTTCATAATATTCAGTCCATCCCTGTCTTTTGTCAATTTAAAGCCATTCCCCCTTTTCCTGTCACTTCATCCCTTGTCCCAAGTCCCTCTTCAACTCTCTTGGAGCCCCTTTAGGCACTGGAAGGGGCTCTAAGGTCTCCCTGGAGCCTTCTCCAAGTTGAACATCCCCAGCTGTCCCAGCCCGGCTCCAGAGCAGAGGGGCTCCAGCCCTTGGAACATCTCCATGGTCTCCTCTGGATTCACTCCAGAATCCAGAGGAAGAGGAACTTTTGAAGTTGGAGACTTCAGAGTTTTCTCAGAGGCTGAACTAAGCTGTCACCCCATAGAGGTGACATCACCCTCTCAGTGGGTGACAAGGATCCATGTGCAGGTTCTCCCTAGGAAAGGGAAGATGTGGAAGCCTGGGTCACTTGGGACTTAGCTCTGCCCTTCCAGCTGTCCCATTTTTGCTTCACCAGCTTTCTTCTTGCCAAGGAAAGTGGCTTCCCACCAGCTTTCCTCAGACAGGAAGAAATGATCCCAACATGGAAACTGTGGTATTTGACAGCCCACTCTGCCTTGCTGGAAATACTCGAGCTTCAGCTGGGTACAAAATTCCTGTGGAAAGCTGAGCTACACTGCTGCATTGCAAATGCTCAGCAGTGTTGGTGGAAAGGATGAAGTGAAGAATCTGATAGAGAACAAGCCTTGAAGGAAGTGCTACATTGCAGTTAAATTAGAAATTTGAGGAGCTGACTCGCTGGGAACTTGGCTTTTTCAGCTGGTGAAACATCAGAACTGAAAGTCTGTGGGCAAAGTCATCAGAAGTCAGACTTGTGGTGCCAGTTTGACGTGTCACATGGAAGAAGTTGGAAGATCAGACTTTTCCTTATTGAAGAGGAAGAAATTAAACCTGTTTTTCCATCTCAGTTCAGACCTCTGGGCTGGAGCTCCATCGGGAGAGAATGAAGTGGAAAGAGGACTGAAGTTGGGATATCTCCTGCTGCCCTCATTCCGCCTGGAAAATCTCCTGTTTCATTCGCATCTTGATTACTCTTTGGGGTGATTTTGGTGCCTTCATCCCATGAAGGATGTGAAACAAAACTAACAACAAACTAACCAGTGGAAGGGATTAGTAAAGTCCCTTCTGCACAGGGAATTGCTGTGTAAACCTTGTTTAACCAGTCAAGGAAAAGAAACAGTAAAGGGAAGGATATTATAGGATCTAGAGAACGAAAGGGTATTTTAGGATCTAGAGAGGAATCATTAGAGGTTGATGGCTTATTGATTCTTCTGATGCAGGAACTAAAGGTTATCATTGGAAAAGAGCAAGTGCCAAGCTTGGAACAAAGAAAAAGAAGGAGTTTCCTCACAGTGTCTGGTTATCTGTGCAACTCCATGCTATAGGATTTTATAGATCCCCAAATTGTAAAAATGTTTAAAAGATGACTGGGAAGATCTATGGAGGAAAAAAACTCCATGAAGAGCATGCAAATATGGAACTTCTGGCTTTGGTTCATGCAGGGCCTGGGCCACAAATCTCTGGAGATCAGGAGAGCATCTGGTGATATAACACCATGCTGTTTTTTCTTTTTTAGGCACTAACTCATGGAAAATGTTGCAGACTGGGTTTTGAGCTGGGTGTTCCTCTGTACATCTCCTCTGGCACCTCCTTGTCCTCATGCTCCGGCTTCTGGAGGCATCAGGATGGTGTCAGCCTGTGAAACCCTGCTGGCATGTTGGGCAGAGATGTGCTGGAGGTGTCATTTCATGCCACCAGCCAAGTGTTTAATCACCACTCCCACGTGGGCGTCTCAGGCTCTGGCCATGACAGATGACAGGCGATCCCTCTGTCCCCGCTTTCCCTCCTCCCATCTTTTCTAGTTTCCCTACCACTCCAGGCCGATCTGCCTGTACTTTCTCAAATATCCATCTGCCATCAGCCACAAACAGCTTTCAAAGGTTATGGAATTACATCCATGCAACCCAGAAAGCCAACTGTGTCCTGGGCTGCATCCAAAGAACTGTGGGCAGCAGGTGAGGGAAGGAATTTTGTCCCTCTGCTCCAGCCTGGAGAGATCCCACCTGGAATGTTGTATCTAGCACAGGAAGGACATGGAGCTGTTGGAGTGAGTCCAGAGGAGGTACCAAGATGGTCAGAGGGATGCAGCAGCTCTGCTGTGAGGAAAAAATGAGAGAATTGGGATTGTTCAGCCTGGAAAAGAGGAGGCTCCAGAGTGATCTAATTGTGGCCTTCCAGTGCCTGATGGGAGCCAACAAAAAATTGGAGAGACACACTTTACAAGGTCCTGGAGTGACAGAAAAAGGGAAATGGCTCTAAAATGGAGAAGAGTAGGTTTAGATTAGAGATTAGGAAGAAATTCTTCATGTGAGAGTGGTGAGGCTCTGGCACAGGCTGCCTAGATAAGCTGTGGCTGCCCCGTCCCTGGAAGTGTTCAAGGCCAGGTTGGATGAGACTTGGAGCAACCTGGGATAGTGGAAGGTGTCTCTGTCCAGGCACGAGGGTTGGAATTGGATGATCCTTAAGGTCCTTTACAACCCATTTCCAAGCCATTCTGTGATTCTGTGATTAGTTACCACCAAATTATCCCAACCTTCCTGTCCCTGTCCAGTGCTGGCCTTTCTGTGCCAGCATGGATTCACCACCTCTTGTGGAATTCACTCTTTTTTAATTGGGGTCAGGGCATCACCCACAAGGAGGCACAGTGAGGTGATATTTTCCACGCAACTCAGCACATCAAATTTGTCACGGATGTTAGTTTCTCTTGGAGACATCCTGGCACCAAACTCTGCCCTTGATGGGATTTTGTCCCATTTCCCCA
>NW_008246063.1:848530-849009 GCF_000691975.1 Corvus brachyrhynchos
TGCACCACGGGAGTGACATCCAGCTGCAGGGTTGAGATGTGATTGCTTTTCACACCCTGACTTGGCTCTGATGTGTAAAACAAAACACATGCTCTTCCTTTAGGCTTCTTGAAATTTTTCTGTCTCATTACACCAAGAGGGCTCCTGGTTTAGTTGAAAAGCATTTT
This sequence comes from Corvus brachyrhynchos, assembly GCF_000691975.1. Classification (NCBI taxonomy): domain Eukaryota; kingdom Metazoa; phylum Chordata; class Aves; order Passeriformes; family Corvidae; genus Corvus; species Corvus brachyrhynchos. Next base: position 848,698 of record NW_008246063.1, read on the forward strand.
TAGTGATTATCTCTATTTTGCTGTCACTATTTTCTCTTTCTGCTCTTTCCGCAGGCTTTTATGAAAATGATCTCATTAAGAACATGGAGCTCCTGTTTCTGAGAAAGGTTCCTTAAGGTTTAAACAGGAAGTTTGCTCGGCTCCATTTTCCCCTCCGGTTGAACAGACCCCCAAGTGAGCCCACTAGGAAAAAATGGACCGCTTGAAAATGAAATTGTACAAAATATGCAGCAGCAGCAGCAGCAGCACCTCTGAAATGTAAGGCTCCAATAGGCAACAAACCATGTTTGCAAAACTCCTCTCTGATGGCAG
>NW_008246063.1:849095-853638 GCF_000691975.1 Corvus brachyrhynchos
AACGCCTCTCTGATGGCAGTTTAATGCGTTAGAGAAAGAAAGAGATAATGGCACACAGGGCACAATGGCTGTGAGGGGATGGAATACGAGGCCTGGGATAACTTCATTGTTATTCTGGAGACACAAATGCAGCTTTGAAAAACAGAGTTAATGAAGCCCAGCTGCCAAACTCTGCCTGTCACACAGCCTTCCCTCTCCCTCCTGAAGCCTGATGTCTAAAAGATGCTGAGATTGTCAGTCCATCATTCGGGGTGGGATGTGGCACTAGGGGTTCTTTACTTTTTTTTTTTTTAATTTAGTAATTCAGGCTATGAACAACAGCTCTGCTGTCCTGAGGTGCAGTATCCCTGCATTGCAAACACAGACTTTGGGTGGAGGAACGCAGAAATAATCCGGGTCTGGGTGAATATTTGCAATCTACCCTGTGGTGAAATACCCACAAACTCACTGGTAGGGAGGCCTAGTGAGGACAAACCCCAGATGTGGAATTTAAGTTCTCCCCCAAGTTTAAATCACTCTTTTCTGAGAAAACCCATGTTTTAGTGTTTTGTAGTGACTCTGTTATCAAAGAGAGAGACCTGAGAGATCTTAGAACCCTGGAATGGTTTGGGCCTTAAAAATCATCTCATTCCCATCTCCCTGCCATGGATTTTCTGCTAGACCAGGTTGCTCCAAGCCCAGTCCAACCTGGCCTTGAACACTTCCAGGAATGGGGCAGCCACAGCTTCTCTGGGCAACATCCTGGATGCATTTCGCTTGGAGTGGCAGAGCAATTTTGGAAAAGCAGAGGTCTGTGTTCACCAAATAGTAGTTTCCAACCAGAAGAAAAGGAATTTATTAAAGGCAGAACTTTCTGAGCTTGATAAGAGCACCTCAGCTCTGTGTGGAAAAGAGAGGGCAATGTCCATGTCCATGGTTGTGTCCTGCATGGACACAGCTGACCAGGCAGCAGGAGAAACCTCATCTGAGAGTCTTGGAGCAAGCAGTGAGAGACACAAGTCTTGTCCTAAATTTGTTTTGTGCCAATTCCTGGGTATGGCAGTGCTGCAGTTCAGCTCAAGTCCTGCTGCTTTTCCCAGCCTTAATAACATTGGCAGCTCCTGCTCTGCCCCCACAAACTCGCAGTGCCTGTGCTTTCCCCAGATCTTCCTTCCAATATGGATCACCCACTGCTATTTCAACCCAGCAAAACTTCATTTTCCGCAGAATAAACCAAACACATTCGGGAACCACTTATTTAATAACTGTCAATAGACCAGAGGAACGAAATAGGTGCTAAAAAGACAGAAGAGCAGCACCAAGAAAATATTTGTAAAAATAACAGGTGCTTTAAAATGTGTAGGGGCGTGTAAATATATTTATAAGATATTAATACACCAACCAGGTGGCCCAGAACCTTATTAGCAAACCAATTGTTCTTGCCAAACATTCTTTGGTGTGGTTCCCTGAGAGGTTTCCCAGAAACTCCTAAAATTAATAGTAAATAACAATTCTTGGAGGCTGGGAAATATTTTCTGCCTCTGCTTAACATCCCAGCCCCCTTCTGAAGTTTTTTTCATTGTTTTGCAAAACATCCAGAAGGTACAGGGAAAACAACAACAACAACAACAAAAAAACAATGGAAGAAAAGAGGGGGGAAAAGATGAATATAAACAGAATCTACAAATAATGGGCTTCACATTGAAAAGCACAGAATGATTGCTTGGACAGTGATGGTGTCTTGATGCATAAATGGGTTTGTTACTTAACTCTGGTGATTCATGCTTCAGGCAGAGGGATGAGGCAGCTGCCAAATTTCATGCTGGGAAGGAATTTGCTCTCCCAGAACAGATTGGCAGGGAGTTTGTAAAGATGAGAGGTCAGCTGACAGGGTCAGGTGTTGTCATCATGAACATGTGGGCAAGAGGGGGGATATCACAGAGGCCAACAATGCCTTTTTTCATCTCATGGTACCAAGTATCCCCCAAAAATCAGTGCACAGCTCTTTTTCCCTTTCTCCCACACCTCCACAGAGCTGCAACTCGCAAAGGAATGACTTTACTGGGCAGGGTGAGGCCACTCTCCTGTCTCCTGTGGATGAATCCTGGAGCAACATAAAATATTCTTCACAACATTGATTTCACCTGTGTTTCTAAATAAAGCTGAGCTGAAGCTATGTGAGTTTTAGCTGTTTGGTGTTTGGGGTAGGGAGGGCTTTTTTTTTCCTTTTGTCTTTAAAGAGTGTCTAAAGAACATGTTCCAGCTGTCTGGAGGGGAAGAACTAGAAAGGAGAAGAGAACAAAAGGAAACCAGTGGAGATATTTAATTGAGATAATTTTAGCTGCTCTAAATGTCACAGGCAATCTTGTACAAGTACTTGGGGAGAGGAGAGGAGAGGAGGAAAAAAGTTCTGTGCTGGTCATTCAGTGCCCAAATTAAGGAGACGGGGGTGTCCTTTCAGACATCAGGCAGGACCCTACCTGGAAGCTCTTAGGTAATTGCTTTTTGAGCTTCAGGGGTCTCCCCTAAACCCGTAAGACTTCAATGCAAACCACAAATCTATCCAACAGCCTGAGGGGAAACCCTCTGTTTTTGGGGCTGAGAAAGGAAATAAGGTGCTTTTAGGGTGGGTGAGCAGGGCTGGCCAGCCTGGATGATGTGAGTTAAGACTCCTTCTTGGTTTGGACATCTGATGAGGCACTTCTGGGTCAGAATGAGACATGGTCACTCCTTGTGGGAACTCTGCGTGTTCTGTGTGACCAAATGCGCACAGTCAGGGAGATGGATGTTGGAGCAGGCTGCCTGTGATGGAGTCCCCACCCCTGGGGGGCTTTAACAGATGTGTAGATGTGGCACTTGGGGACACTGGCAGAGGTGATTTAATGCTTGGACTTCATGATCTTACAGGTCTTTTCCCACCTAAACAATTCTCTGGTGTTGGCTTTCCCATGACATATGTGATGCACAGCATGGGGAATGTATTCCAAGATTTAAGACAGGCTGAGACCTTGGTCTGGGCCTGATGGATGTTTATATTATCCAAAATGCAAAGCTCTTGAAGAAGTTGTGTAGTTGGTGATGTGGGGGTCAGAACTCTTCAGCTGTGAAGAAATCACAATTCAGGTCCCAGTTAAAAGAGAGGTGCTCTGAATATGGTTTTCCACATTTCCTGGGAAGGGAACCCTATCCCATGTTTATTTTGGGCAAAACCAGACTAATTTTTAATGATTTTTTAATGAGGACATGTTTTAGTGGTGAACACAGTGGTGGTGCTGGGTTCATATCTGAACTTGATGATCATTGAATTATAGAATGGTTTGGGTTGGAAGGGACTTTAAAGATTGAGTTCCACCCCAAACCATGGGCAGGGATGCCTCCCACTATCCCAGGTTGCTCCAAGCCCTGTCCAACCTGGCCTTGAGCACTTCCAGGGGTGGGGCAGCCACAGCTTCTCTGGGCAACCTGTGCCAGTGGTCTTAGAGGTCTTCTCCAACAGTGACAATTCTGTGATTCCATGTAAGTGATAAACATGATTTTAAGACAAACTTCACCTCCTCATCCCCATCTAAACTCGAGCTTTGGGTAGAGATTTAATGTTCAGTCAACTTCCTGCATGACCACTGACAGAAACCTGGGGGTACCCTAAGGAGAATTTATTGCCCTCACAAAACTTGGGGAGGGAGTTGAAGGATTTTGGAGGATCAGCGTTGCCCTCACAAACTCCTGGGGAGGGAGTTGAAGGATTTTGGAGGATCAGCAGTGGATCTGCCTGTGTGCAATTGCGGGGGCCATAAAACTCCAGATCTTGGGTTTTCCCTTCCATTACAAACTCCTCAAGCATCATGCTGAGCAGCCCGGTCTAGTGGCAGGGGGATTGGAACGGGATTATCCTTTAGGTCCATTCCAACCCAAATCCTAGGATTCTAGGATGTATGATCCCTTCAGAGAGCCTTCATGGCTCTGAGCAAAGCAGCACTGCAGGGACTCTCTCCCCCTCCTTGAAGCAGCTCCTAGAGAGGAGGAAACCTGGCTCTAATTCCCCCGGAGTAGGCACCACATTCTGGGAGCCATGTCCACAGCATCCCTATTTTAGCAATGCCTTGGGGGTGCTGCCGTGGCTCATTTTCACCCTCTGGAAAGCTCACCCGGCACCTGCCTCCCTTCCCTGTTCGCAGGCAGGTGGAAGAAAGGCAGGAGCGTGCGGCAGATCCCCCGGCACTCTCACACACACACACCACTCATCCCTTTTGTCTGCCCCTCTCCCTGCTCCCACTCCCCCTTCTCCCCCGCACTCCCGCCCACCTCGGTGTCTCACTCCAGGATGGCTCATGGCTCTCCAGGTACCTGCAGGGATGGATGCTACGCTCGGCTTCTCCTCAAGGAACCCATTAGCACGGAGCTGCTGCTTTGCCTTTCCCTCCCCTCCCTCCCCGCAGCCAAACGCGGCTGCTGGAAAACAGAAAACGGGGGAGCGCGGTGGGAAATGCAGGGCAGCGCATCCTCCCCCGCAGCGGGGGCTGAGATTCCTCTGGGGAGGTCGGCGGGGGGGGGCCGCTCCACGGGG
>NW_008246063.1:853735-861239 GCF_000691975.1 Corvus brachyrhynchos
CCTGCGGGGATCCATGGAGAGCTCAATCCCATTGCGCTGGGAGCGAGCTGCCGCCGCCTCCCCAGCATCCGCCAGGCTGGGATCAGGAGCCCAGCAACAGGGAAGTGCTGCCCATCCCATCCCGAATGCCCTACAGTGGGATCATCCCGGCTCTCGTCATGTCTGAGGGACACAGACAAAAAATTCTGCAATCCTTAGGGATCTTTCACTAAAATCAGGCACGAGTAACTCCGGCTCTCACTGTAATGTCTGATTTTTCTGTTTTCCTTTTTATTTTCTATTTTCTATTTTCCCTTTTCCTTTTTTCTTTTTATTCTCGTCCATTTTTTTTTTTTCCTTCTCCCCCCTTGTTTTCTTTTATAATTGCCTTCCTCTTTTGGTCTTGCTAAGATTCAACAGACCTATGGGGACAAAAAATTTCCTTGTCAGCAGCTTTTTTTTCCAGATAGGACCAACCCTTTTGTGAGACAACCTGAGGAGAAGGGAGATGGAATAAAGTCCCATGGTCTTGTGGGGAGCAAGGAAAAAACTGGTGTCAGGATCACTCCTGTCCCACATTTATGCTTCTAATCCTGTGGATATCCCATCTCTGGAAGTGTTCAAGGCGAGGTTGGGTGGGGCTTGGAGCAACCAGGACTAGTGGAAAGTGTCCATGGCAGGGGGCTGGGACAAGATGACCTTCCAAGGTCCTTTCCAACCCAAACTTTTCTAGGATTTTATGACCTCCAGCCTGAGACCACCAAGGAGTTTTGTTCAGTGTGGGGAAACTGATGTACTGAGGAGTTGTGATGGGTTTTTGGAGCAAGGAAAACTCCTGAAAATCTTTCCACAGCAACTCGCTCCCCAGCTCCTCCTAACCCTGCTTTAATAAGGCTTTTAGTGACGACTGGGGCCTCCTAGATTTGGAAAGAAGAAATTAGCACAGTCTGCTGCTTGTTTCTCACGTTCTTCTGTTTCCCCCGAGCTTCCCTGCTGGCCCGAATTATCCATCCCTCATTTACAGGTACTTAAATAAAGGAAATGGGAACGCTGGTGGAATCGGGCTGGGATGAGGATGTGCTGAATGAGTCTCCCTTTATCCCAGAAGAGACCTTGCATCACCCCTGCTGTTCTTAGTGATGCAGGAGCCCCTTTGCCACGTGAGGCAGCTGCTCTATTGTTTTCTTGGGACAAGGGGACACAATTCCTGCAGTGACTCCAGCTGTGGCTCCCTGTGGATAGGCGAGATTAGCAAGGATGCTTAGAGGAAATCCTTTGTTAACAACAATGCTTGGTGGGGACAAAAATAAGGGAAATCGCTTAGAAGAGGGAGAAGCAATATGGAAAAGTGGGAAAAAAAAGGTAAATTGAGTCACAACTTGGTGATAGAACTGCTAAAAATAGGTGGGCAGTGGCCTAGTTTGTGTCTCACAATGGTGATGGCTGTGAGGGCAGGGAGCTGAGAACAGACAGAGCTCTGGAGGCACAGATAGGGCTGGGAACAGCAGCCTCGTGTCCTGCTGGGATCATGGAAAGGCTCTGTGTCCCCTTGGTGTCCTTTGGAATGCCCCAGTGCAGCCCAGTGCAAAGAGCCAGACGCACATCCCTATTTCGAGAGAGAAAACCGTGCCCACAAAATGAGTTGTAATAAAGTATTTAGGTTTTCCCTTCATGTTTAGGAATGTCCCAGCACTGAGGAGACCTGGGTTGAAACCCTGGTGACAAATTAGGCAGAGCATGGCTTTAAACCTGGCCGAGGTGTTGTCCAAAGACACCTCTGTAGCCAAATCCTGGATAGGCTTGGAAATGCTTTGGGATTTCATCCTGAATGAGGGAACATAAAGTGTTTAGGGGGTGAGGCATTAGGTGTTCCTGAAGAGAGAAAAACTGTCCATCCTTTCAGTGAGGCAATAACTGATCCATGGTTCAGGCAGAGGAAAATGTTTGGATGATATCTTGGAGGACACCTGCAGTACCACGTGCAAAGCCTTCCCTGAGCATTCCTTAGCTTCCTCTGGCATATTCCCTCATGGAAACAGAGGTGTTGCCACTCACAGGAGAGGCAGGACTCTGTGATTTGATGGTGGATTCTCCATGGAATTGGCTCTGGCTGTTCACCACCACAAGGCAGGATTTTCTCTTCCGGCCACAGGGCAATCCCATTTCTCTGCATTCCCCACAGCCCATAGCAGGGAGCCTGAAGTTGGAAATCTTCCCATGAGCCAGTCTCACTTCACTGATGGAAAATGAGGCTCCCACCACCCCTAAAGTCCTTCCCACATTCTCTAGTCCAGGAGCAAAAATCCATGTAGGCACTGAGAAAAGTGAAAGAGAGGCCTAACACGGATTCATCCATGGGAACAGCAGGATGAGCAGAAAAGAGGAGTAGGAAAGGTCTGGAGCAGTCTGAGCCCCTCTGTCCTCCTCATCTGAGTTGCTAGTACTGCCAAAAACCTGTGGCTGCACAGCTTTCCTTGGATCACCACAGGAATCATCATCAAGGGATTTGATGCCACCATGTCCCATTTTCCCTGTGTGGCTGTGACATCCCAGGGCTCCACCACCACCACCACTCCTTTCACACGGCCTTGGGGGTGCCAGTGTGAAACCCTGATGGAAATGGGATGCAGGAGAGGAGGGGACTGGCTTCATGGGCCGCAAATGATCTGTAGATCTCCACGGGAGCATCATCCTGGCAGATGATGAGGAGCAGAGCTCTCCTGGCCTGGTGGGACTCTGTCAGCCCAGCCACACCAGCAGAGGAACCAGGTCTGCTCTTCACAGCCACCCCACCACTCTCCCTTTTTTTAGCAGACCTGTGATTTGCAGTGTTTGCTGCTGAGGAGGAATAAAAAAAAAACATTAAAATCAGAAACTTTTACTAGAACACTTAGAGGGACACCCTGCAGGGGGGCAGGTGGGCGAGGAGTCAAGTGTGAGGCCCAAAGTGGGCCAAACTCAGCTGTAAAACGTGACAGAAGAAATGTCATGAACCACATGTGAACCAGGCCCTTTGACATGACGACAAATGTGTTTTTCCAGCTCATCAGGGCTGTGCAGGGGAGGAAAATGAAGTTCATTTGGAGATGTCTTTCTGTTTGTGTTGACCTCATGAGGGTCATAACAGCCAACGCCAGAGTGTGAAAAATGCTGACACCTCCTTTGACTTTCTTGCTTTAGCCTTGGGCAGGCTTGAGGAGGCAAAAAAGCAGCACAACGAGAGACTCATTAACGTTTCCTCTGCCCAGAGAGGAAACCAAAATAACAAACATCTCATTAAATAAGGAGAGGGGAGAATTACAAAACACGGGAGATATTTTTAGTCGGAAAACAAAGCACTTTATCTTCCCCTCAAAGTAGGGCTTTCCAGATGAAAAGGAATACAGAGAGAACTCTGCACCAGAAGGAGTGGCACTGATAACAGTCATCATTAGGGGTAATATTGACAGCAGGATGCCCTCAGACTCCCAACTGCTTCCACACCCCCCCAGTAAGTGTGGGCCCCAGGTCTGGGGGACGGTGGGTAGCCAGGAACAAAAGAACCACTGACGTGTGAGCTGTGTTTTGAATGCAAAGCTCTGCGTTGTGAGTGCCAGCTCCAGTGCAATAAAGTGTTCCAGGGCTGGAGATGGATGAATAGAGACGTATGGTGCAAATTAAATGTGTTATTCTTTTCCCTCTTTTGCTCCTTGCGAGTTTAAAAGCCCAACACCTTGGTTTCTTCTTAATTTTATTTCCTTCCGAAGGTTTTGCTACCAAACAAATGACTGGGCAGCTTTGTCTGGTGAGCTACAGGAGCATCAATAGGGAATAAAAGGATGTGGAAGCAGGAGGGGGGAAAAATGTGGTTTCTTATTTTCTTCTTTTTTCTTCTAGAAAGAGGAAGCAATTATGGAAGGGAAAGGGAAAATTCTAGCCCAGGGAATGCAGGATAATGCAGAAAATCCCTTGTTCACCACTAGAACACATTAGTTCCTGCAAGAATATGGGACGAATTGCCCACAAGGCTTCAGGCTTCTAATTTTAGGTGCTTCAAAGAGTCCTGGGTGAAAGACAGGTTCCTCCAGCTGGCGATTCTGAGGAGGAACACAATGCACATCTCAGTGCACAACTGGGGAGGGACCCTGGCAGCACAGGAGGGCACTTCAGCATCCGCCAGAGCCCTTCAGAGAGTATGCAGCACAAAATCAGCTGCACCAGAAACTTTCCCAAGTTTCCCTCGGGATCTCCCCCTTCTCACTCACCCACCAGGTTCATCTGGCTCACAGCTCAGGCTGCTCTCCAAGGAGTGACATCTCTTGCCATAAGGTGCCTCTGAGCAGAACACTCATCCAGATGAGGTGGCAAAGGCCTGTCAACCCCAAAAAAACCCCAAACCCAACACTTTTGCTGTAAGGCGAGGTGCAGTGAGAGCCCACAGCTTGAGCTGATGCCAAGGGGTGAGTGCCACCAAGCTCTGGGTGCATTGTGTCCTCAGCAAACACTGACAGCACCAGGGAAGGTGCCAGTGCTTCTGTGACTCAGTGTCCCCCTCCCCTCAGGGGAAAACTCAGTTGTTGCTCACTGCCACACGCTCCTTTCACTGCCTTTAACTGGTCTCTTGGCTTTTTCCTCTTTGGCTCTTAATTTTTTTTTTTTTTTTTTGGATCTGATCCTAATCTCTGGTGCTTTAAAACTCTTCAGGAAGCTCTGGGGAGACAACCCACGTTGACACCATCCCTGCTGAGCTATGAGATGCGGCTTTTTGCTATTTTCTCTCCTTCCCTTGCTTCAGCTGAGCTCTTTTAGAGCAAACTGCTCACCCTCATCCTCACTTCCCAATTTCCTTTCTGCTCTTCTTGTCCCTCTCTTGTCTTGGACATCCTGTGGTCACCCAGAGGACTTCTGCCTCCTTCCCATCCTATCCCAATCCATGGAGCTTGTCCCTCTGTCCCTGTCTGCCTCTCTGTGCCCGGAATCTGCCTGTCTGCCTCAAATTGCCTCTCTCCATCACCTCGCTCCACATCTCCCTCCTCCCTTGGCTTCCGGCTCCCCTCTCTCCTCCTCCTCTTCCCACTCACTTTGCTTTAATTAGAAATACAAAGAAAATGCTTATCACACATGTCTTAATCAGCAACTCATTCCCCAGCAGGTCCAGAAGGAAAACCCCCATTTGTCCTCACTTCTCCCACTTCCCCCACCACCTCCGCAGAATTAGGAGGAGAGTGATTAGGGGGAGATCTCTGTGAAAGGAGGCTGAATGAGATTAACCCAGAGACCTGGAAAAGCTGGAGGGAAGAGCCAAGAGAAACATGGTGATGTTTAGCAAGGGCTAATTCTGGAATTTTGGGGAAGAAAGAGTCCCTGGCAGCAAGTGACTGGGAGAACTGGACCTGGGAGTGCTCAGCAGGCTGAGGATGATCCAGCAGTGTGTCCCGGCAGCAAAAAAAAACTATTCTGGATTGTGGGAGCATAGATATAGCCAGGAGATCATGGAAGTGATTGTCCCCCTCCAGTCAGAGCATTTTAGATCATATTTAGCTGCTGCAACCTGGTTTGGGAGTTTTAGTACAGGACACTGATCACTGGGAATGAGTTCAGGCCACTGGGATGGTCGGAGATGGTGCCTGGTGTGGGATTAGGGCTTGGCCAGTCTGGAGAAGTGATGGCTTTGGGGGACCCAAAAGCAGCGTCCTGTACCTGTGGGGAGGTTACCACGGAGATAGAACCAGGATCTTCTTAGAAGAACAAGAGGCATCAGGTCCAAATTCCAACAGGACACTTTGGGTACAAGGAAAAAGGTTTTCCCTCCAAGCAAAAAAGGTTTTCCCTCCAAGCAAAAAGGTTTTCCCTCCTAGCAATCCCCATGCCTGAGGTTTTCAGTACCTGAAACCATCTCAGCTGACCCAGCAGCTGACTCAGCGTGGAGTAGGAGGCTGAGCTAGAAACCTCCTGAGTCCCTTTCATCCTTAATAATCCCGAGATCCTGCAACATGAGCCAAGTGTCAAATGAGGCCATTCAGATCCAGGATTCCACCTCAGCTGAAAATGGAGAAGAAAAGAGAGGTAGCAGGGCCTGGAAAGGGACTCATTTATTGGAGCAGGTTTAGGAGCCATTTCATCCCAGACTCCGGCATTTGCTGCGACAAGGAGAGGCTGAGTGCAGGTCATCTTGCAGAATTCATGCCATTTTATATTGTCCCCATCCTATGGGTCATTTCTGGGGTTCCTGGGTGAAAAGATCTCCAGAGAATATCCAGAGATATTATATATGCAGAGTCTCTCCCAATCCATGTTATCTTTTCCTGGCAGAGCAGGTTTGAGGGAGACTCTGGGGTGCTGAGAATGCAGCATAAAAAGGCTCCAGATCTGTCCCAACCCCTCAGGTGATTGACATTTGACTTTTTCTGAACACAGCTGCCCCAAAATCTTTTGCTTAGAAAAACTGGATGAAATGGGAGAAGTAAGCAAGGCAGAGGGCAGTCATGGGGGAAGGAGTGGCATTGGGAGGGGCTGCTGGATTAGGAATTCTGTGTTACACCCTCAGGATTTTGTCCCCTTTCCCACTCACTGTCCCTCCCTCTCTTCAACCAAAACATGCAGCCCTTCTAGGTCAGCTGCTGCTGCCCTAAATAACCTTTTGGTTCCCTGACAACCATCACCTGGTAGGGAACAGACACGGGCCCTGCTGCACCACATGGATATGGGGCAAAAAAAGGGAATCCTGACCCTTGCCCCTCATGCCCTTCAATTTAACCACCACCAGTTTGTAATTCTGCTTTAACCAAATGCCTGGGTTCACTGGGACCTCCTTCCAGCAGGACTTCACCGAAAGACCCTTTGCCTCCTCCTTTTTTTTTGCTCCTCTGGGATGGCTGAATTCCCACAAGGAAACACACAGTCAGGAGTTTTGGGTATGAGGACACATCCTACGCCTCCCTGGCACACTGCCCGCCATCCTGAGCAGAAGCAGGGCACCCCCCCACCAGCACCACCCCGCTGCCAACAGGCTCAAACCCCTTTTTTAGATTATCCTGATGAATCAGCATCCCACTGCCTCCGGCCGCTGGCACTGGGAAGGGACGAGAAGGCCCAGATGTCCTCAGCACCTCTCTGAGGGTGTTCTGGCGGGGAAACTCTCTCAGATTAGGGAATCCTTTATCTCTGGCTTATGTAAGACCCGGAGACTCCTTTTATGGTTGGCTTTTCCTGCCTTGTCAAGAGCGAAGAACAAATGTAGCTTCATCTGCGCTGGTGGGTTGGCTCACTGATTAAGCATCTGATTCAAAGCTAAGTACAGAACAGGCTTTTGATGGGTGGATTTAATTCGGTGTAAAAACCAGGATGTTGCCCCCTCCCTCACCCAATATTCCCAAGATAGTGGTCGGTCTGGTGCAATTAAGCCACGGGGATGACTCCCACCTACCAATGCCTGAGAGAGTCCAGAGCGCTCCAATTTGCGCTGAAGTGGCTCCTTTGAGCGTTTCCCCCTCGGCTTCCCCCCTCCTCTTTGCTTTTCTTTTCTCTTCTCTCCCTTTTTTTTTTT
>NW_008246063.1:861299-864250 GCF_000691975.1 Corvus brachyrhynchos
CCTGCTGATTTACCACCATTCCCAGGCGTTTGCATGAGGAGTGAGCTCACCCTGTGGGGGTGTGCGGGGGGCCCGTGGGCGTCTGTCTCGGTGTGTGACACACTGGATTCCTCATAATCCCGCCCTCCCCGAGCCCTGCCAGGGGACGCATGTTAATGATGACCTTGCTGAGTAAAGAGTTGTGGAAGGAATAAGTGTTTTTCCTGCGCTCCGAGAGGCGGAAGGTGCGATTACTCATCCATCTCTCCAACTGTCTCCAGCACCTTTCAAGCGCTTCTCGCGTCGAATCTGGGGGCGTGAGCGAGGGGGTGGCAAGCGAGGGGAGGCTGCCAAAATCTGGGTTGCCACAGACACCGGCCTCGCTTTTCCTCCAATGAACGCTGCGCTGAGAGTGCGAGAGGAGGCTGGGCACCACCCACATGTTGAGCTGCGTGGAGTATAAGTAGATGGAGGAGCCTGGACTAGTGGCAGTTCAGACAGGGAAGAGAAGCAGCTCTTTGCATCTCCAGTGAAAGCGGTTTTGACTCACCAAGTTTGCCAGAGGAGAAATCACCCGGATTTTTGCTGCAGCTTCCAGCTTCTTTGTGCATCTCTGTGTGATTTTCTCCGGCGGGGACTTCGAGGCATTCGAGATTCTCAGCGGGATTTGACATCTTATCCAACTCCTCTCCTTGTTCCTGGAGGATCCTGGTTCTCTCTGGGACACCCCTGAGCACGTGAGACCGGCGTTTCCAGCTGGGCACCGGGAGAAATTTGCCTACAACTCTCTCTGGGATCCACGTGGACCAACCAGCTCGCTCTGCGGTGATATCTGATTGGGTTGTGTTTGTGTCCAAAAGTCTTTGGCGGGGGGTTTAGAAGTCTCTGTGTGTCTTTCAGGAAGTGTTGTGGTGGGGGTTTTTGGGATCCAGCTTTAGTGTCAGGGCTTATAACCCACTTATTTCCGTGTTTGCCACTCGCACGGTCGGAGCCATGCAGCTGGACAATGTCACCAGCGCGGGCGTCCACTCCTTCCAGGGGCACCGTGGAGTTGCCAACAAACCCAATGTGATCCTGCAGATAGGGAAGTGCAGGGCAGAAATGCTGGAGCATGTCCGGAGGACCCACCGGCACCTCCTGACTGAGGTCTCCAAGCAGGTGGAGCGGGAGCTGAAGGGATTGCAGAAATCTGTGGGGAAGTTGGAGAACAACTTAGAGGACCATGTCCCAACTGAAAACCAGAGATGGAAGAAGTCCATCAAGGCCTGCCTGGCCAGATGCCAGGAGACCATTGCTCACCTGGAGAGGTGGGTCAAGAGGGAGATGAATGTTTGGAAGGAGGTCTTTTTCCGCCTGGAAAAGTGGGCTGACCGCCTGGAGTCCATGGGAGGCAAATACTGCCCCGGGGAACAGGGCAAGCAGACGGTGTCCGTTGGGGTGGGAGGCCCAGAGATAAGGCCAGGTGAGGGGGAGATTTATGATTATGCCCTGGACATGAGCCAGATGTATGCCCTGACCCCTCCTCCTGGGGAGGTGCCCAGCATCCCCCAGGGCCACGATTCCTACCAGTGGGTCTCCGTGTCGGAGGATGCTCCAGCCTCCCCAGTGGAGACCCAGGTGTTTGAGGATCCCCGGGAGTTCTTGAGCCACTTGGAGGAATACTTAAAGCAGGTGGGTGGAACAGAGGAGTATTGGCTGTCTCAGATCCAAAACCACATGAACGGCCCAGCTAAAAAGTGGTGGGAGTACAAGCAGGACTCCGTCAAAAACTGGGTCGAGTTCAAGAAGGAGTTTCTGCAGTACAGCGAGGGAACTCTGACTAGGGATGCCATCAAAAGGGAGCTGGATTTGCCCCAGAAAGAGGGGGAGCCCCTGGATCAGTTCCTTTGGCGCAAGAGAGACCTGTACCAGACCCTCTATGTGGATGCAGATGAGGAGGAGATTATTCAGTACGTGGTAGGAACCCTCCAGCCCAAACTGAAGCGTTTCCTGAGCTACCCCCTGCCCAAAACCTTAGAGCAGCTGATCCAAAGGGGGAAGGAAGTCCAAGGGAACATGGAGCACTCTGAGGAGCCCAGCCCACAGAGGACCCCTGAGGTTCAGCCAGGAGACTCCGTGGAGACCGTGCCCCCCTCAACCACTGCCAGTCCCGTGCCGAGCAATGGGACTCAACCAGAGCCCCCCAGCCCCCCAGCCACTGTCATATGAGCTCCCCTGAGGGGGGTCTGAGTTCCGTGGAAGGGAGAAGGGGGCTTATTTAGGAAGCTTCTCCTTGGAGGGAGGTTCTGGCTGAGATGGGACCTGAGGAGTGCTCAGTCCAACAGCCCGGAGCAGAGGGATTGACTTTGCTCGTGGGGGGAGGGAGGAGGTGGGGGAGAGGCGCCTCAGGATGGGGTTGCCCCCCTCACCCAGGCCATCCCATGCGGTGGTGCTGGGGACCCTGCTGGCACCACTGTGGGGAACAGCCAATTTTATGAGAATTCCCTGCCAAGAAACTATAGAGATAATTCCCAACTTGTGAAGCAGCCGCTCGGCACTAGCGGCTCTCAAGGACTTCATACGAGTGCAGTAGTTGGTGGAGGGTTCCTACCCATCTGGATCTCTCTTTTTCCTTCTCTCCTCCCTCTTCTGAGAGGGTGGCCCTGTCCTGCAGAGACAGCTTTCTTTTGACCCTTGCCTGTTTTTGATTAGCCTCTGGGTTTCTGTTCACTCAGCAATCTCCTGCTCTTACTTGCTCCAAAGGATTAAAGTAATTTTTTGGATTATTTTTTGTTTTAAGAAGAAAAAAAAATCCTATTATTTTAGGAGCTGAAAGCTTTAAGAATCTGGTTTATTTTCTGTGGTTTTCATTTCACTGCACCTAATACCTGCTTTAATGGGTTTCCTCTCAAGAGGCTCTTAGTGGTTTACTTCTTGTCTTAGTTTCTGCTCATTCCAGTTCAAGGCCACTGCAGTGCAGAGGCGAATTTCAT
>NW_008246063.1:864307-880460 GCF_000691975.1 Corvus brachyrhynchos
GGTGTTCAAGGTAGAGAGAGGAGACACCAGAGCTCTTTTGAGAGAGAGTGGGGGGAGGGAAGGGAATTAAATCCTTATTCTTTGACTGAAACAAGCAAACACACCCTAAAATCAGAGCAAAATATCCCCAGAGCAGCAAATCGAGTCCATGCTGATGTGTGGAGACAAAAGGAGCTTTTGCCATGTCAAAGCCAAAAGAAGTGAAGAGAGGATCTGTGTGCCCCAGCACAATTTCAGCCTGTGCACCACCGCCAGGAGTTCCTGCTCACACAGACAGACTCCAAATGCTCTTGGAAAGCCTGGCACCTCTGTCCTGGAGCACCTGAGGACAGAGTGTTGTCTGCTCACAAAGAACTTCCTGCAACATCTCGCCACGGATGGAGATGGACTTGGACTTTGTGACATTTTCCACGCTGAGACAGGAAATGCTCGGTGCTCACCTTTGGCCAGCGTTTGATGATAGGACTGAGAGATGAAAGACATTCCTGAAGTTTGGCTCTCCAAAGCTTCCTGAGGCTGGACACATCTTGGGCAGCATCTGCATCCACCACCAGACCAAATAATCAGCAGGGATGCAGCAGCAGGAGTGACCCTGGGATGCTCCTGGCACTGCCACAGTGGTGACATGTGGCACTGGTGGCTCAGAAGGCCTTTGCTGTGACTCCTTCCAAGAGGCTGAAGGTAAGGCAGCTCTCTGGCATTCTCTCCTCAGAGCTAAACTGGTCACCGAATGTCCAGTAGAAAACTTGCCCTGGGATAAAAACTAATCTGAATTGGGATATGAAGCATTGGGGTTGGGAGAAAGAGGAAGGGAGAGCCAGCCAAAGGGAAATACAGGACAGGGACTAGGAAAAGTTTCCAAAGAGGGCAGTATCCTGCACTTTCTGATTAATGTGGGAAAAGAATGGAAAGCTTCTTAATTAGCCCAGCCCCAGGACCTGCCTCGTCCTTCATGGAGAAGCTCTGGGCTTGAGTCCCCACCCAGAGCAGCACATCCCAGGTTGATGCACACCCCAAAGGAGCTGCAGGTCTGCTCTGCATCCCTGCTAGGAGCTGGTGTCAGGAATGGTGGGAGCTGTCCTCTCCCTTGTTCCCAGTTTGTCAACAGCTCTGTGTGCAGAGAAAGGAGCATTTCTCACTAATGACCGGGGCTGAGTGATGGGGGAGTGGGAGTCACTGCTGAGGATGAGCTGGCCATGTATTACAAGCTGTATCTCCTCTTGCTTCCAGTGACTCACTCAGATCCTCCTCTGGGAAGGAATCACTTCACAGCATTCAGCATTTGGAAGAAAAGCACAGAAAAATCTGCAAAACAAGGGCCTCACCATGAGAGCTGCTCTCAGGACCCTCAGCCACCACCTGCCAGATCCACCACCTGAAGGAAAAATCGGCACAGGTAATTACATCCCATATTACCCTGTGGGCCTTCCTTAACCTCCCCAGAGCCCTGACACAAGATATTCAACAGCCCAGGTTTTGAAACCTCAGCCCCAGTGGCTGCAGCAGCCTGGCACCATCAGAGAGCTGGGATTTCAGCTTCTTGATGTCAGAACCCAAGCACCAGCCCCAATAATTGATGCTCCAGGGACTGCACATTGTGGCTTTCCCTTGGCTGGACCATGGGCACATCCTTAGATCCCAACACCTGGTGGGTCATCCAGGCTGCAGGCACAGCAAAATTTAATCCCAACTCCTGAAAAACTTCCCTTTCTCCCCACTTCCAAAATCTAATCAGAGCTGGTGCATTTTTTTTTTTCCAGCGATCCCTGCTGCTGTTGCTGAGATTCCTTCTCTGTGTCCAAGAACTTTCCCAGGGGACGAGCGAGTGCTGCAGGAAGACAGAGGGCAAATCATGCACCAAAGAGCCTCCCATGCAGTGCAATGCCACGTTCAAGGTGCTGAGAGCCAGAATGAAATGGGGAAGCCGCTTCCAACAGGACAAAGAAAAGCCTGAGCTGGTCCAGGTATTCCAAGCACAGAAGAAAGTGCTGAGAATGGAAGGACAGGCCAGAACAGAAGAACCAAGTCCAGGCTTTGGGGACAGCGGGATGCTGGGCTTGTGCTGACTGTCTGTGGAGAGGATTCCTCACCTCTGCGATTTGGGGCCGCTGGGACTTACCCTAAAGAAATCTTCACTAGATAATGATCCTCACTGAAAAAAAACTTTCCTGATTAACTTTGCCAAGGGGCTGATCCTGCCTTGGCTACGAACCCTCCCCGCTGGCCGTGCTGTAACTCACCTCTCCTGAGTCGGGGGTAGCTTCATTTCATGCGGGTAGCAGTTCCAAACCTCAAAGGGCTCCTGGAGTTTGGAGAAGCATCCCATGGTCCAGATGCTTGTCTGAACTGTTGGAGCCTGCATATCTGGGCCAGCTGTCTTGCCAGCAAGAAGCCTCACGAGGCAGCAGGCGCTCTCTGGGTCTGCATGGGCCAGAGTTACTGCAAGAACTGGGGTTCTTGTGCTGGCTTTGGAGTGACTGTTTCCATCCAGACCCAGGGAGCCCAAAAAGAGCTCGAGTGAGCTGGACAAGACAGTTTTGGTTCATCTCTCAGCTGAAGAGGTCTAGCTGGTTCCTCTCTCTTCCAGAGCCAGCTGTCCTGGGTGTGTGTGTGTGTGTGTGGCAGTGTGGGGGATGTGTGTGTTGAGCAAAAAAATCCACATTATTCAAATTCTGTGGTGTTTTGTTGCATTTGAATTAAGCCAGAGGGACCTAAGGTACATTCCAACAATGCTCAGCAAAAATGTCCAGGACTGGAAAATTCCATAAAACCATGTAAAGGCAGATTCCCAGGCATCATCTTAAGGTCTAAATGATATTCGATTTTGAGGTGCTTAATTTCCACAGTCTCTTCTAAGGGACTTGACTGCCTCAATAGGCATTTTATTTTTCCTGTCTTTTTTAGGGAATTAGCCTGTCTGTGCTACTTGATCATTTGGTCCTGAGGTTTTTACATTTTCAGCTGGCTTTTTGGAGTGTGCAGAACTGAATCTTCTGGACTGATCTGATTTCAATTGTTGCTCCCAGCAAATTGGAGCTTTACTTGTAGCACCCTGGTTTTTTATTACCAGCCTCTCCAGGAAGGACTGGTAGTTTATTTTCCTGGGGCAGAGTCACGTGAATGAGAAGCGTGGATGTGTTGTACCTCTGGAACTTTAGCAGATTTCAACCACTGCATTTTTTCCTCCCTAGGCGATTTTACATTTACTGATGAAATGACTTTAGAGTTTTTATTTTTACTAGAGATATTATTAATTCAAACAACCTTGTACAAAAGGCAAACACGTGGAATCGCTGCAGGTTATAGGGGTTGAAGCCAAAAGGTCTTTGTAAGCCGACATCACCTGCCCTAGATCTGACTGTATCAGGCAGTTTATTCCTCATGCGTCATGTTGGAGTTACAAGATCGCACCAAGCCACTAGAACCTGCCAGTAGAATAGTGCTACGCTCAATTTGCTATTGTAGCAAAGCCTTTTGTAGATTTATACAATAAAACTTTGAAATATCTGCTTCAATTGCTTCTTGCCTCATTTTTCTGGCCTTTCTTCCTTGGTTCATGGGCGACTCAAGTATCTACTGCCCTCTGTAAAATTTGGGGTTATTGGGATTACTTGATTTATGAAAATCCTTCTTTCCAGCAAAAGCATGTGGTTGATATAAAAATGAAATGCACTGAGTTGTTCAGACTCTAAAACCCAGTCAGATGTAGCCCATGGGGGAGACGTGGTCCTTTGTGTGACTGTGGATTGTGCAGGGCTTGTGTTGGGTTCAGCTGAGAGAAGGACCATTGAAATGAGGACAACCACTGAGGGAAGGACCACTGAAATGAGGACAATCACATTCCCAGCCATGTTTGAGAAATAACATTCACAGAAGAGCTGAGACAAGACAGGACCAGCTCTACTTGACAATCAAAGAGCCTTTGTGAGTGAGAATCATCAGCACCCAGCAGAGATCCAGGAGCTGGGGCTTTGTTATCTGATGCATTCTCAATTCCTTGGGTTCATTACCTCTAAAACATCCCGGGGTTATCCAGGCTGGAGCCAGGGAACACAGCAGGGAAATGAGCTCAGGGTGTTTTAGACTGAAATGTTTAATTTTGCAACAGATTGGGCTCAGATTCCTGGCCCCAAAGATGTTCAGCCCAGGGATACAGGGCTCTGCCTCTGCAAGTCCTTCCTCTTCCAGACAAGCTTTGCACTCAGAGGGATTTAGCCCCATTCCCTGCTCCATCCCTGGTCTTTCTCCAGTGATGAAGGAAGAAGTCCAGGGTGGGATGCAGCTGGCAATCTGCACTTGATTGGGTCAGCTGGAGAAACAAAAGGACTCATTCCTTTTGCAACAGGGAATAAATGCCCAGTGAACCTCTTAAGCCCAGATATCCCCTTTGAGCTCAGGTTGGAGAGGCAGAGATGATCTCATGGCCAAAGGTGCCTCAAGGTGTCTCTAGCTCTTTGCAGCTCATTCGACCACAAACTCTTGGCAAGAGTGAGAAGGAAACCTTGAAGGTGTGATTTGGTTCCACAACTGAATTCTGCCTTCGTTAACAGCATCAGAAAAGAAGTGAAAAAAAAGCATTGGGGGGACAGACCAGTGACAAAAGTACATCCAGTGTCACCCCAACCTATGACAGGGTAGAGAACTTGGGCAGGAGAGCAGGATTAGACTTTCCATGGTCTATGGACATGGCCAAAAGTGCCATGAACAACCCAAACCTTGCAGAGCGAAATGCAAGAGCTGCACCAACCCTGCCAGGGTTCAAGAAGCATTTGGACAACACTCTCAGGCACAGGATGGGATTTTTGGGGTGTTCTGTGCAGGGCCAGGAGCTGGATTCGATGATCCTTGTAGGACCCTTCCAGTTCAGGATATTTGAGGATACTGAGCTCAGCTGGAGGTGCTGAGCTCTTCCAGCAGAGGGGGGCAGAACTCCACTCTACACTGTGGGAATTAAAACCAGGAAAAACACTAAAGAGGGAAAAATCTGTCCTTGTCATCATCCATCCCCACACACCCAGTCCCACAGGATACAAGACCAGGAGTTGCTTCAGTGAAGGAGGTCTGAGAGAAAGGGCAAAGGGAGGTCATGTGGAGAGGGGGTGGGGACTGATGGCCAAAGCTACACTGGAGGAACATGGACAGGATGGGGATGGGAGGTGGGAAAGGAAGATGAGGCTGGAAAATGCCAGCCTGTGCCAGGTAAACTCATCAGGTTTCCAATTTTATTCCCAGAGTCTTCCAGGTTTGACTCTAATCATTGTTATTTCCTTACTTTCTGACAGTTCCAGATGAAAACCCTGGAGACCCATTGGATCTACACTCATTAATTAATGAAAAAATGCCTTATTAACTACTCCTGGCTCTTGGAATAGGGAGCCACCTGGAATGGATGTAGCCCAGTGATGGATTAACTGCCTCAAACTACTGAAATCCCTTTCAAAATCAGAGTGGGAACCATCCTTGTGTTTTCTGGGGCAAGATCCTAAATGCAGAGATATTCACTGTGGAAACAGCCTCGGGTTTAGATATCAGGAAAAAATTATTCACTGGAAGAATGGTCAGGCATTGGAACACTCTGGAATCACCATCCCTGGAGTGTTCAAAAGCCTTGTGGTTGTGGCACTTGGGGACAGGGCACAGTGGTGGAGCTGGCCATGCTGGGTTAGTGGTTGGACTGGATGATCTCAAAGGTCTTCTCCAACTGTACTGATTCCATGACTCCATAGGTGTTGGAGAAGGCACGTGAGGCAAAGCACTTACAGAACTGAGAAAAAACATCATTAATTCTTGATAATATTTACTTGATTATTTTTATTTTCTTCTTTCTTTACTGTGACTGGGCTGATGGGCTCCTTAATTTGCTTATTCAGGACAGCTTAAAGAAGGAGCCAAGATGGACCTATTGCACGTATGAATTATTTTATAGAATCATGGAATGATTTGGGTTGAGAGGGACCTTAAAGATTACCCAGTTCCACCCCCCTGCCATGGGCAGGGCCACCTTCCACTAGACTAGGTTGCTTTGTTTCTTTTTTTTTCCTTGTTTTTAGCCTTTTTTAATCTTTATTCTCCTTCTTTTTTTAAATCGGAGATTGCACCGTTCAGCGATGTAAATCATATTTATTGACTTTCCAGGCAGGCCTTGTGTGTGTGTGCACAGCCCAACGGCTCCCCTGGATCTCCTTTTTCCACGTAATTAAGGAAGGCTGTGAAACTTCCGTTATTGACACAATGGGCTCTAATGGCTCCACTTATCACATCCAAACGATTCTCTGGGCGCTTGCTCCCATCATGGAGCAGGACGTTGTCCCAGACCTGTTCCTACAGCACTCATTTGTGCCGAGGATGAGTTGCAGGCAGGTTTTGTGGTTTTACAGCTGGTTTTTAATCGTTACGAATTGAAAGGATGGTTTCTATGTACATCCAGCTCGATTCTTTACACAGTTTGTGATGATTTTTATGGAAAACACAGCCATTTTCATTACTTTTAAGGATATATTCAGGGATTATTAGGGTCCTGTTAAGTTAAAGTGATGCTGCAGTGTCAGTGTGGTTTTCAGTCATTCCCCCCTGAATGTTTATTAACTTTCAGCTCATTAATTTATATTCCTAGAAGAAAGAGAGTTTTCAAGGGCATGGAGTGATGAGACAACTGGGAATGGCCTTAAGATGAAGGAATTTAGGTTTCGATGGGACATTGGGAAGAAATTTTTCCCTGTGAGGGTGGGGAGGCCCTGGAATGGAATTGCCCAGAGAAGCTGTGGCCACCCCATCCCTGGAAGTGTCCAAGACCATTTGGACAGGGCTTGGAGCAACCTGGTCCAGTAGAAGGTGTCCCTGTCTGTGGAGGGTCTGGAATAAGATGATCTTTCAGGTCACTTCCAACCCAAACCATTTTTTGATCCTATGATCCCATTTCACGCAAAATCAGGGATTCCCAAACTCACTAAAAGCCTTCATGTTTCTGATACGGAGTTGATGAGTTCTCCCATCGCTCCCACATGTGCTCAGACAATACTACCTTAAAAAAAAACCAAAATACAAGCCCTACTAGAAAACCAGATTTTATTTCGTCTTGAATATTACAGAACATGTTGGTGACATAAAGTGTTTTGTGTTTTTCTACAGGAATCGAACCTTGACATTTTCAAAATGAGCCTTTTTGACTTCTTCTTTCTGAAAAACACTGCTTAAAACTGACTTCAACTTGAAAAATAAAACAAAGGAAAGAAAGAAAAAAATTTTAAAAAGTCTAGAAAGCTCAAAAAAGAGCTGGAATTTACTGTTTTGGGACTATGAGACTTGTGCTGAGTTGGTGCAAGAAGAAATGTCTTTTTCCATCTTCATTATAATCCATTGAAATATTGGGAGAGTTTCTCATCTGACCTGACTTTGCCCTATTTTGCCCACTCCTGATTTGATTACTCAGATAAATAAAGTCAGATATTTTCCTTGTTGCAAGATTTCCACTCTCTGTGCTCCTCTGCTGCAGGAATTTCAGGAACATAGAATATTCTGTGTGTCATTGGAATGGAAACCCTTCCTCACCCAGAACAAAGTTATTTTCCCAAAAGGAAATAGAGGAATAATCCCTCTTTGCGCCCAGAAAAACCTGTGTTACACACTTGGAAAATTATAAATCCAGTGGAAGGCCCAAATTCACTGACAATTTTGATGGCAGGAAAAAAGTTAAACTTCAGGTTTTTACCTTAAATAATGGCCTTAAAATCTGTCCCTGGTTTGGAGAGTGATGTCAGGGTAGTACTTTAGGAAGTCTGTGCTGATCACAGAATCCCAGAATGGTTTGAGTTGGAAAGAACCTCCAAGACCACCTCATTCCAACCCCTGCCATGGGCAGGGACACCTTCCACTATCCCAGGTTGCTCCAAGCCCCATCCAGCCTGGCCTGGAACACTTCCAGGGATCCAGGGGCAGCCACAGCTTCTCTGGGCAACCTGTGCCAGGGCCTCACCACCCTCTCAGGGAGGAATTCCTTCCCAATATCCTTTCTAAGTCTACCCTCTGGAAGTTTAAAGCCATTCCCCTTGTCCTGTTCCTCCAGTTGCATGTCCAAAGTCCCTCTCCAGCTCTCTTGGAGCCCCTTCAGGCCCTGGAAGACCACAGTAAAGTGTCCTTGGTGGTGGCCTCAGCAGTTTTGGGTTTAGGGTTGAGTACAATTATTTCGGAGGTCTTTTCCTACCTAAACAATTCCATGATTCTCCAGCCAGTGAAAAGACAACAGCTCTTGGGTTACAGCCTGCATCCCTCCAGTCCTAGAGTCACTGGGACAATTCCAGATGTTGTTTCCTGTTCTTCCAAAGGAGGCAGAGTTTGGAGAGAGAGATTTACTAAATATCGAAGAGTGAAGGCAGGAAGGAAGGGTGACTGCAGACACCTCTGTTCTGTGTAGGACCCCCACCAATATCTTGTTTTCAGAGCTCACATCCACCTCACACAGAGCATGCCCATTTCCTGGCATGGAAAATGTGGGACATGGCTGAACTGGAAGTGTTGGAAGCAGAGGACAGGGTGGGGTTTCCCAGGAAAGCAGCTCCATCACTGCTCTCTGCTTTCACTGCTCAGTTTCCTCAGAAATCACCACTTTTTTCCTCTTGTTCAATAAAGGTTCCTAAATCTCCTTGCAATCAAGTAAAGGAGACACTAATTCATTATTTCCCAAAGATCTTTGTCCCTGAGGACTCAGAGAGTTCTAGAGAAAGAACAGAGAGTTCTAGAAAAGCAAATCCAAACTTAACCAAGGCATGGCCATGTCAGAAATTACTTGGAAGACTTTAAGACCTGAGTCTTCAATCTATTTCAGAATTAAGGTGACCTTGATGCAGCGTGGTTCACCTCCCTTTGGCTTGATCAGAAAGGCGTGTCAGGGAACGAATTAAGCTTGGCTGAATTAATGCCACCTTTGATCCTCATTAGGTTTGGACACCCAGGCGTTTAGGCTGGCCTAAGTTCTTCCACCGTAAAAGTCAGGGCTAGGGATGGATGGAAATCTGCACAGAAACTGCTGGAAGAACATCCAGGCTGAGATAATATTTTGCTAAAATGTGCCACCAGCATATTCTGCTCTGGGTCACCCATGGACACTTTCTTGGGAGCCACAGAATGGTTGGATGGGGCTTGGAGCAACCTGGGATAGTGGGAGGTGTCCCTGCCCATGGCAGGGTTTGGAATGAGATCTTAAAGGTCCCTTCCAACCCAAATTATTCCATGACTCTGTGATATTGGGACAGCAGCCACCTTGTCTTTCTCTTTCCCACTGATCCATGAGTTCCTCTCCAGGACAAGACCTCTCGAATATTCCCAGATTTTGCTTGGCACCAGGATATTGCCCTCATCACAGTCACTCCAAATGAAATTCAAGTTAAACCTCACTTCAGCACAGACTGATGCAGCTTTGCACAATGTCTGTACAACCCAAGCACCTGGAACGGCACAGAAATGCCGTGAAAATCCAGGAAATGTTTCTTCCTCTACATCTTTCCTACATGAGTTTGGAACAGCTGCTAAAGGCCCTTTTTTGGAATATGTCACACAGAATCTATCAAGATCATGCAAAATCTACATTTTTCCTGACAATCTTCGCTGGCTTTTTTTATTTCTTTTACTCTTAATCAGATTAGATAAAGAGGCTGAGCCCTTGCAAAATCCCTGATGTTGCCTCCTAGATCAAGATCCCAAGAGGATGAAAAACAGGGGAATATCAGTACAGCTGATTTCTCATGGAACCACCACAGGAAATCTGGGATGTTTGTCACCTGTGTCAGCAGAAATCACTGCCTGGCATCCCCTCTAGCAAAAGAATGGAGCTGCGCTGGCTAAAATCCTGCAGTGTGAAATAGGGCCTGGGAGAAAGGTAAACAATCAGGAAAAATCTGCCTGGTGAGGTTATTTTGAATTTATTTAACCCAGTGAACTGAGGCAGAGCTGCCTCTCCAGGAACTGGACATATTTAGTGCCTGTTGTCCAAAACTAGCATCCCATGGATGTCACAAGCCTGGATATCAGCTCTGTTTGCCATCCAAGAAAGAAAAAGCTCCACTCAATGGACCCAATTCATCCCAAACTTACCAATGTGTTCAGGGCACATAAAAAAATCAAATTTTCTGCCCCTTTCCACACTGATGGGACCTTTTTCTGCTTTTGTGAAAGATTCTCCCCATAGCTCATGAAGTCATTGCTTAATCTGGATTTCCTTGCAATTTTGACTATCAGAAGAAATCAAGGAATTTTGTTTTCCCTCCCTGCTCAGCCATTTGTCTGCAGCTTTGCCTGGTTGCTGAAATCCAGGTGGGATCACAGAGTCTGCAGCTGCCAATCCAGGACCTTTGCCATGGTATGAGAACAGCTTGGGGGCAAAAATAAAAAGCAATAAAGAATAATTTTCAAAATAAATAAAATAAGGAAGCCCTGAAATGTTCAGCCCCTGCCATGAAGGACTTTAATAAACATTCAGAGCTTGTTCCTGTGTTGCTGAGGCTTTACCTCTCAGAAAGTACAAAATGTCAATCAGGATTTTCTGTGCTGGAAGCAGGAACCCAAATCTCTATGGAAACCAGACGGAGGTGAGGGTGCCTATGGAGAGGTTTTCTGCATAGATTCCCATCCTCACAGTTTACATTTGCTGGAGATTTTATTGCCACTGTAGTTCTGGAAAAGATAAAAAATGTTTCCTCTTCCTTGGACTGCAGATTCTGACATTGTTGTTCCCTCTCCTTCCTTCTCCCTCCTCCAGCCTCAGTCAATGAACCCTTTGGTTGTGCTTATTTACTGCCACATTAGTGAAGATTGAATTACTGAGATAGGTGAAAAATGAATCCAATCCAATGAATCCCCTCCACAGAGGATGTCAGGTTATAATGAGGATTTGCAGCCTCACAGGATGGATTTGAACGGGAAGGTGCAAGTAGAGGGGATATTTTGGGACTACACAGGGGCCCCACTGCAGCACAAATACCTGTGGGAGAACCTGACAAAGGAGTTTTTTCAAAAAGCATCAGATTCTGACTTCATTCAGCCCTGACATTTTGGAACACAGCCCCAAATTTTCATGTTAGGCAGCTGATCTCAGAACCCTCCAGCATCTCATCCTGAGCATCCCAGAAGAGCACCCTGCTCACCATCCCTTTTCTTGCCAGAAGCCAAGCCAGGAAACAAAGCCCTCGGAACTGCTCTGTGGGTGGGTGGTTTCCCTTTCTCTTTTGTTGCTCAGTTTCCAGCTCTCGAGCGAGACAAAAAGAGAAATTGGTGAGTTATTCAACATCTGAGGAGCTGAAGGGGTGAATTCATCACTGGAACAAAAGTTCAGGAGCTGTTCTGCGCCTGCCATGGTGGAGACTGGGGTTTGAAATGGAGCTTGGCTGTGCACAGAGCTGAAAGATTAGAGACAAATCTTCAAATTAAAAAGCTCCTGCATAGAGAATATGTGGAGGGCAGGACTGTGGAGTACCAAGGGAGCATGAAGGGGACAGAGTGAAGGGTCAGGGGACAGATTTCACAAGCTGGATAGATGGATATAAAAAGCAGCGTGACGTGGCTGTGACGACTGTTCAGTGAACAAACCACGAGGACCTTGGCCCTGCTCCTCACAGAGTCATTAAATCCCTGCCAAAATCTGTCTGCAAATCAACGGGAACTGCCACTCCTGGGGTAGGGGTTTACTAAATGTCCCTGCAGGTGATGCTGGGAGTGGTGTCAGCTCTGAATCCTGCTGCTCATTGGTCCTTAAATACAAGTCACAACCTCTCCCCTGCTGGTGAAGGTTTTCCTGTTGCTCATCCCATGCCATGGGAAGGGAAGTGGCCACCCACCCATTTTCTGTGTTACTGCCTGAAAGTGCCAGAGGTTTTCATGGGATCACAGAGTGGTCTGGGTTGGAAGGGACCTCGGAGACCATCTTGCTCCAAACCTTCTGCCATGGGGCATCTTCCACTAGACCAGGCTGCTCAAAACCACATCCAACCTGGCCTTGGACACTTCCAGGGATGGCGAAGCCACAGCTTCTCTGGGAATTCTATTCCAGGGCCTCCACACCCTCACAGGGAAGAATTCCTTCCCAATATCCCATCCATCGCTGCCCTCTGCCAGTGGAAAGACATTCCCTGTGTCCTGTTACTCCATGTCCTTATCCAAAGTCCTTCTCCAGCTCTCCTGGAGCCCCTTTAGGCACTGGAAGGGGCTCTGAGGTCTCCCTGAAGCCTCCTCTTCTCCAGGTGAACACTCCCAGCTCTTCCAGCCTGGCTTCAGAGCAGAGGCTCCATCCCTCTGAACATCTCTGTGGCTTCTTCTGGACTTGCTCCAACAGATTTTGTTCTGGCATATTCAATGGCATTGCAAAGGGAATTCCAGGAAATTCTGCTTCCCTTGGGGCAAAGATATTGTCCCCCTGCTTCATAGGAACGTTATTTATGGCACACTGCAACTCACAGATCATGTCCTACACTGGTTTTAAAGCTCTTCAAGTGGTGGAGATCTCACATTTTCTCAGTTTAGCTCATTTTTACCAATGGCTGGAGGGAGGAAAACATCCCCTTCCTGCTTGCAGAAGCTTTTTCTGTGCTGGAAGTTTCAGAATATTCAAAACTGGGTTGTAAAAATTGGTGTAAATTTTCTCCACTTTCCTTTCTATGACTGACACTCTCGGATCCAGGAGTTTCATTTTGGCTCCTTCCCTGTTCACTGATAAGATTGTCCATGGGACAGTGCTTTGAGCAAGGCTGCTGCTGTGATCCAAAGTATTTCCTTCATGTTGATGTTATTAATATGTTAAAAATACTTTCTGCACCAGGACTTTCTCCTTGCACACCCCTTTTTTTTTGTCTAGTCTGTCCTCCCACTCACCACTCTTATTTCACAGCCAGTAATGCCCTATTTTAAACTTCCTAGATCTCTCAATTCCACTTGGACCTGTCCTTGGTCTCCTTGATAGCTCCTTGCCCAGACAGAGCAGCTGCCATGGGCTTGCATCTTGCTGATGGAATATCTGACATCACCATTCATGATTTTGGAGAGTGTTTGTCTGTACCCAACAATTAAATCTCTCTGTTGTCATAACTTACACCCTTTTGGCACCTCAGAGGTTGAACTTTTCCCTTTCAAAATCTGAATTTCACTGAGACAATTCCATCACTGCAAGGACCACCCCTGAAGACAATTCCTCAGCTTTCACCTGCATCTGTTCCCTGAGAATATTCCTCTTCCCGTATCTTTGCTGGGACTCTTTTTCTGAACGCCGAAGCTGAGTTTCTTCAACCGATACAATTTCAAACGGAAACACCGAGAGATTTCTGGGGAGGGTGAGCTCCGATCTTCTCTTGGGAAATTATCTGTGCCCTGGGATGTGTGAAAAAATGCAGGAGCCAAGCTGTCCCTCAGGCAGGACACTGCTGAGAGTGCAAGGGACATGAATGGCTCAGGGAGCTAAATGAGTTCTGAGTGCTTCCATGGCTGCTGTTGCTATGGAGATGCTTCCCTGGCATCTGCATAACGAGCACTCCCCTACCATTAACTCCGGGAGAAATGAGGCTCCCAGGTACCAAGTGATGAGGAGACACAAAGATAGAGCTGGAATTTTAAACGGGAAAACACCCTCAGAGGCTTCAAGAACCAAACAAATCCAATGCTCTTCTACCACTCGTGGGATTGAGGAGGGGTTTCCACACCCGTGCTATTCTCATGTCGTGGAGCCTCTGAGCCAAGTGCAGAGTGAGGATGGTGAAGAGAGATCTGAACCACTTTTTTTTTCCTGAATGCAGCAAATACTTAGGTCAGGAGATGAGATTCTCTGCATCCGGTGGAGTTTGTCTTTTCTACTCTTCCCAGCAAGAATTCTCTGCCATTCCCAAGGCGGAATAAGGAGGAGGAGCAGAGAATTATCAAATGGTTTGGGATGCAAGGGACCTTAAAGATCATTCACCTCCCCTGCAAAGGGACACTTTCCACTAGATCAGGTTGTTCAGAGGCCCATCCAACCTGGCACTGATAGGAAAAGTTTCCACAAATTTATCTTCCACTCCAGAATCTTAAACACATCAAGAGAAAGATCCATGCTGTGTGAAATGGGCTTTGAATCCCTTAATCCCTCTAAAGGATAGGTAATTCCACATGTGCTGTAGGTGTGGGACTGGCTCAGCACTCAGGAGATGCAGGACAGGAATGGCTGGGGCTGCTGAAGGAGATGGAGCAATGTGACTGCAGAGAATTTGGAAATTCAGACATGGAATTGTCCCTCAAGGGGTTTCAGACCTTGGAGAACCCATTTTTGTAAGAAGTTTTCAAGAGGACCTCAGTCCTGATGTTCTTTGGGTTGTCTTTTCCTGCTCTCCTGCTGTTCCTGGCCTTTGGGGCAGCTCCAGAATCTTCTGAAAGAGCAGCTATCATGGTTAACAGTCCATTCCATAGATTTTTTCCCCTTACTTGGAGTGACATGCTGAGCATTTTAAAATGTCTCCAATAAGTGAGTCCAAAGCTGCGCTTGGAAGAGAGAATTTTGAACTCCCTGATGTCTGTGTTTATCTTTTCCTTGGTTGGTGGTTTTTCAAGGGAAAACAAGGCATTGTTCTGCAGCTCCAGCCTGCCTTCGCTCTCAGTTTTAATCACAGACATCCATTCTTTCACCTCTAACTCTCTGCAATAGTGGCCTGATTTGCATTGTGCCCTTTTCCTGAAATGACACAGTAAAAGCATTTTCTCATTATTTCCCTGACTTTATTCCTTATCACTAATGCTGTCAGGATGACTCAGTTCTAGACAAGGATTTTTGTCTGAGAATCTCGGGTTTCCTGTCAGTCCCTGAATCTTTCAGCTGCCTGTTTGTTGTGATTAAAGATGCTGCTTTGTTGACCTGTTAATCACACGCTTTTCCCAGTGTTGGATTGCTGGGATGCTTTTCAAACTGGGAAAACGATGCTGAGAAGTCTCTTGGTGATTATTAATTGTTCACAGTGAGGATGCCAGAGCTGCTTGTGTTCCAATCACAGGTGCCCAGGCTGGCACTTGGGTGTCTCCTTCCAACCCTTCCACCCTCAACCTCCTCTTCTCCAAGACACAAAATCATGGAATGGTTTGGGTTGAGAGGGACCTTCAAGATTCTCTCATTCCATGCCCTGCCCAACCATCCACTATTCCAGGTTGCTCCAAGCCCTGTCCAACCTGGCCTTGGACACTTCCAGGGATCCAAGGGCAGCCACAGCTTCTTTGAACAACCTGTGCCAGGGCCTCACCACTCTCACAGGGAAGAATTTCTTCCCTATATCCCATCTATCCCTGCCCTCTCCTCTGGCAGTGGGAAGCCATTCCCTGTGTCCTCTCACTCCAGGCTCCTGTCCAAAGTCTCTCTCCAACTCTCTTGGACCCCCTTCAGGCACTGGAAGAGGCTCTGAGGTCTACCTGGAGCCTTCTCTTCTCCAGCTGAACATTCCCAGCTCTCCCAAGCTGTCTCCATAGGTGAGTGGATGTTTTCCTTGCCACACAATCCCAGTCCAGGTGAGGCTGCAGCACAGCAAACACCTGTTTCTGGCAGGGCTTAAGAATTGTCTGGGATAATCTAAAACTCTCTCCCCCCATCCCTTTAAAACAAACCTGCTCAACTTTCCTGCTTGGGGTTTTACAGACTCCTAATAAAACCTTCCTGAATAACATCCCAGGCTGGATCTTCCTGTTCTGTCTCCAAAGTTTTCTTTGCTGCAGGGGCTTTTATCTGTCTGTTCCTTTGAAACTCCTGTCTGCTGCCTGTTCCCAGCTCTCTTTTTGCCTCACATATGTGAAGCTCGAATACTCTCCCTCACAGCTCCTGCCTGTTTACTGCAGTATTTTAAAAAATAATAAAACAAAACCCCAAACCAGGCAAAAATGATGATTAATGGCCTCATGCAAAGACAGATCAGTTGTCCACAATCTGTGTCAGCACCATGGCTGAGCCCTCACAGTTCTGTTTTTTCCTTCTCTTGTGTGTGTGTGTGTGTGTGTGTGTTGCTTTTTTCTGCTTTTCTTTTTTAGATGGCTCCAGAAGTCCATCATTATATTCTGAAACTCTCCCTCTCCCTGGGACAGATGGAGCTGATCAAAATGATAAAGGGGAAAAGAGGCAGCATTAGTGCAGCTCTGCTAATGGAAAAGCAGCTCTGGATGTAATTGGGAA